>NC_050445.1:125730764-126030764 GCF_903995425.1 Onychomys torridus
GGAATGGCTACCCACTACATCTCCCCCTTTTGTCTAAATAAGAAGGGTCTAACCTAATACAAAACTATATACAAAGAAATGGTTATCAAATATTGTCCATGAATAATGAGGGATAATGACCTAGATAAGATGGAACTATAATCAATGCAAACAATATCAAGCAAGAAACACATAGTAAAATCCAGGGAAGTCTAGAGCGTGGGTAGGTGGCATGTTACAAAGATCATTCCAAAAGGTGTCCTATCCTAAAGAACCTGAGTCTAATACTTAATATATTCTATCTAAGAATATATATATATATATATATATATATATATATATATATTTGTAATTATAATTGTTAGTCTTCAACCTCATCAAAGACCTGAGAAGGAATATAATAATACCTGAGAAATGGGAGAAGGACACAAGCAACTTTTGGGAGTCTACTCCCAAGAGTAGACAGAGACAGCTGGCAGCCTGGACAATCCCCTAATGTTTCTCAGCATCGTTGGTGCATTCAAATTGGCTACAGGCCTAGAGTATCTGACAGACCTTTTTCAGAAGCAGGAATTCTGAAAGACCATCTTACCCTGTCTTGGCAGAGTACAGTGGTCATTTTCCTTGTGTCCCGCTTGCCCAGAAAAGACAAAGTGCTGTGGGATGGTCTGTATGCCAAATGCGTTCCTATGATTGGTTAATAAATAAAACACTGATTGGCCAGTAGCCAGGTAGGAAGTATAGGCGGGACAAGAGAGAGGATAATTCTGGGAAGTGGAAGGCAGAGGCGGAGAGTCCTGCAAGCGGCCGCCATGACAAGCAAGATGTAAGGTACCGGTAAGCCACGAGCCACATGGCAAAATATAGATTAATAGAAATGGGTTAATTTAAGAAAGAAGAAGTAGATAACAAGAAGCTTGCCATGGCCATACAGTTTATAAGTAATATAAGCAGCTGAGTGATTATTTTATATGTGAGTTGTAGGACTTCAGGGGCTTGGTGGCACCTGGAGAGAAGATCTCCAGCTACAACCATGCCCCGGGCTTGGACCTTGAGTTGTGTAAGAGTAAAGGAAGCAGAGCATTCTCTCCACTCTTGCCTGGGTGTGAGATGGGGCCACTTGCTTCAAGTCCTGTTGCCATGGCTTCCCCACGGTGATGGGCTGCAGCCTGGAGTTCCCACTGCCATGGCTTCCCCACGGTGATGGGCTGTAGCCTGGATCTAAAGTAAAGATAAACCCTTTCTCCCTTAGGTTGTTTTTGTCAGAATACTTTATCACAGCAATGGAAATAAAATCAGGACAAGAATTTTCTCTCTCCCTCCCCTCCCATTTCCCTTTCTCTCTCATAATTATGGTGTATTTTTATGCCAAACTCTAGGTGAGGTGGGGGGGGGGGGGAGTCCTAACTTGAAATATTTTATTTTACCCTGCAGAACAAAGTTTCTTTTGATAGATCTGCCAAACCTCCCATGAGAGATTTTCTTTTAGAAACCTGGGGAACATTGAATGAAGATGTCTGTGGCCTGTTTGGTAAAAGCCTGAGGGAAGCTGAACCAAGTGTTTTTAACCAGTTGCCATATGGGGATGCCCACCATTAATGAAAACTTTTATCTTTTCAATCCTGAAAATTCACTTCATCATCATTAACCAAATTAACCTCATCAGTCATATCTCAGAATGTTTTCATCTTCCATTCTAGGAGAGAAAGAAGTTTGGCCCCCTAGGCTGGAATATCTGCTACGAATTTAATGACAGTGACAGAGAATGTGCCTTACTGAACCTCAACCTTTACTGTCATGAAGGGAAGATCCCCTGGGATGCGCTAATTTACATTACTGGTCAGTGTGTGCACGGGGCCTGGGCATCTGGCTGTGGAACAAAGCTATTGATTTACACCTGCCTGGCCCCTGTGAGGACTCTGTCCTCCTCCAATGTTTAATACTGGCAATGACAACTGATGTCCCCTTTGTGAATTTGCAATAGCAACAAGCATGTCATGAGAATAGTTGCACATAGATAATTGAGGAGACACTTCTCCCCAGTAGCAATAATACCAGACGTCATTGTGTGTGTGTGTGTGTGTGTGTGTGTGTGTGTGTGTGTGTGTGTGTGTGTGTCGGTGTGTGTTGGTGTTGTATGTACTACCCATGTGTGTGGTTGTACAGTTTGTACATGTAAAATCTAGAGGTAAACATTCAGTGTGCTACTCAACCAATTTTCCCCTCTTTGAAATTTCATATACATATCCAATATATCTTAAACATATCTACCTCCTCCTCCCCCCCGCACCCCCTCTAGGCAAAGGGACAGCCATTTGTCTTTGGGGCTGCGACCACTGGTTGGTTTCCACCTCACTTTTTGAGGCAGGGTCTCTCGCTGAACCTGGAGCTCATTATTTGACTAGGCTGACTGGCTAATGAACTCCAAGGACCCACCTGTCTCTGGCCTCACCCCCAGGCTTTGGTGTCGATGCTAGGGATCCAGGCTCAGCTTCTCATGCTGGTACAGCAGACACTTTGCTGACAGCCATCTCCTTTGCCCCAGGTACTACTTCAAATATTTAAGATGAGTCAGTATGTTAAAGTCTTACGTCAACCTTGACAATGTCCTATCATACATGAAATCCTCTGGGAACACTACAGTACTAAAGAGTGAATTATGCCAATGGATCTACAATTTCCCCAAGGCATTATATTAACATTAAAAAGTCATTCCATGTGGTTCCTGCCTACTCATGTTTTTGAGCAACACTGAAGCATGCTGGGTGATGCGTCTCTGGAGAGAGACAGACAGTGCAACCATAAATTTGAATTCCCCCTGACTTGATCTCTGACAGACAAGCTCTCTCTTTCACTTTGGATCCATCTTTTGTTCCTGGCTTGATAGCAATAATTTATGAGGTGTGTGCAGATCAATGATCTTTCTGTAAGTGTGAGGTCTGTTTTCTTAGTGAGCTCAACAAAAACAATGTTTCATGGAAAGTGAGTACATTTTAGAGTCTAATAGTTACAGGGTGGGGGGGGGGTGAGGGGTTAACACTCAAGAACATTCTGAAACAAAGGAAAAAGGAAGAAATCCTTCAGTAGAGCCCAATAGCTTTAGTTTCTATTATTTGAAAAAAATAAAATTGTGGGACTGAAGAGATGGCTCAGTGGTTAAGAGCACTCACTGATCTTGCAGAGGTTCCAGCACTGACATGGGAGCTCATGACTGCCTCTAACACCAGTCCCAAGTGATCTGACGCTCTCTTCTGGCCTCTCTGGGCTCCTGCACACACATAATGCATCTATACTCATACAGGATCACATATGTACACATATAACTTTTTATAAAAAAGTAGGGCTGGAGAGATGGCTCAGAGGTTAAGAGCACTGACTTTCTCTTCCAGAGGTCCTGAGTTCCTAGCAACTACATGGTGGCTCACAACCACCTGTAATGAGATCTGGCACCCTCTTCTGTGTACATAATAAATAAATAAAATCTTTAAAAAATAAAGTAAAATAATTAGGAGAGCATACACATGTTAGTTTTTTCTGCTTTTTAAAAATTGGCTTATTAGAGAAATATAGCAACTACTTTCAATATCAACTAAATATGCGTATAAATAAACCAAATAAAATTTGGGTCTGTTTATTAATGTAAAAAAATAAATAGTAGTGTATCTTAAAATGCAAGCTCCCTTTCAGGTGAAATCACCTACGGTGGGAGAGTGACTGACACCTGGGATCAGAGATGCCTTCGAACTGTCTTGAAAAGATTTTTCTCTCCTGAAACACTGACCACTAATTATAAATACTCTGAATCAGGTAAATGACTTTTATGCAAAAAGCCCCTTCCCGGCTTGGACCTGCCTAGGCTCCATGTGCTGGGCTCTGCTGACTCCCCATGGGAGACCTCGATTTTGGGGGTGTGGGGATGCGGAGTAGCTTGGGAAAGAGGACTGGGGGATAGGAGTAGGGAAGAGGGGGGATCTGTGGATAGTATGTGGAGTGAGTAGAAAGTTTCTTAATAAAGAAAAATGAAAAAAATAAAAAATAAATGGGAAAGAAAAAAAAGTCCCTTCCCCGGAAGCCTCAGACAGCGCCTTTCAGTGCCCTGTCCATCTTCACAGCTTTGTCCCATCCCCACGTTTGACACTGTCAGAGCTGGTTTGGTAGCAAGAACACAATACTGCATATTATATAGCAACTACTATGGATTTGCTTTGTATTAAATTTGATTGTATTATATCTAAATGCATTTTCAGAGATATGGAATAATGCATTTTTAATATAATTAGAGAATCCTTCCATTACCAAATATTGAGTAATGAAGGTGTATGAATTGGAGGTAACTCATTTGGGGTCAGACAGTAAATAGGTCAATGGCCTTGGGTGTCAGTTCTTTAGAGGAAAGAATCTGACTACTACAGTGCAAGCTCATAAAAGCTCCTGTTGTTGGGCTCCTAGACACTGCTTCAAATCAACTGTAAGTCTTAGCATCATTAGAGAAAGGGCAGTGATGCTATATTTCAACATTTTGCAAATGTAGCCTTTGATTTGCCGAATTAGAATCTACTTATCAAATCCATGCAAAGACAGTTTCTAACATAAGCATAAACTTGGATCCTTCATGAGACTCACTTCCTTCCAACAGTGTCCAGAACCCTTCTGGGCTCCATACTCTGAAAAGATCATGATGCTAATCTCTGGTGCTCAAGGCCTCAAGAAAAATTAGTGTAACTATAGGGCTAGCACAGTGGCTGAAGGTTAAGAACACAACTGTTCTTGGAGAGGACATGAATTCTGTTCGCAGCACCCATGTTGGCTGGCTCACAATTTGTAACTCCAGCTTCAGGGAACCCAACACCCTCCTTCTGGTCTCCGTGGGCAAATGGACTTACATGTTCAGGCCCATAGGAAGACACACACAGAGAGATAATTTTTGATTAAAATAAGAACCAGGTCAGACAGTGCTGATCCATTTCATACACATTTATCTTCTATGCTTTGTATCGACAGGCATCTATTTTTCCCCTTTGGCTGACACTCTCCAAGAGTTCAAGGACTACATTGAAGATCTACCTTTGATAGATGATCCAGAAATTTTTGGAATGCATGAAAATGCCAACCTAGTTTTCCAGGTGTGTCGTCTTTCTGCTTAAAATAACATGTTTATATTGTGTATATAAACTCAAGACATTAACCCTGCCCTCACAGCTCTGTGAGCTACAATGCCATCAGCAAGGAAGTTAGAGACTGGTTAGCCTTTCTTTCAACAGTGGTTCCAACTCATTCTGGTGCCTTTAGAGTCTTCAATGAGACTCACTTCCCACGGTGGCCAGAATCCTTCCGGCTCCATACTCCAAAAAGATGAAGATGCTAATCTCTAGCAAGGCCTCAAGGAAATTTAATGTAACTAAACACAGCATTCACAGAATCCTAAGACACACACACACACACACACACACACACACACACACACACACACACACAGTTCTGGATTAACACGTGGTGTGTGTGTGTGTGTGTGTGTGTGTGTGTGTTCCCTTTTCCTGCCCTTCTCCCACCATACTGAACACATTTGGCTCCTGTTACATGAAGCTTATGGATATACATGGTTAGATTAGAACAGTACAGTTCTAAGTGCCCAAAGTGTCTCTTCTCAGCCCCTAGGTTCAGATCCTGGGAAAATATCCAAGGAAGGTAATGAACCTTGCTCTCTCAAAGTAGTCAAGGTGCCAGAGCACAGCACTGACTCCAAAGCAGTGGCTCTAACCTGGGTCACGACCCCTCTGGGGTCACCTAAGACCACTGGAAAACACAGATATTTATGTTACTGTTCATAACAGTAACAAAGCTACAGTGACGAAGCAGCAACGAAAATAATTTTATGGTTGGGGGTCATCACAACATGAGGAACTCGCATGGCCCTGCCTCATCTCAGGCATCAGTAAAGAACACAGACGTGTCTCTGAGGACTCCAGACATCTCTAATGGTCAAGGATTAGATTCTCTTGAAGAGGTCAGGGCGGGGAGATCATCTTTTTTTTTCTATCTTAAGTTTTGCCTGTATGTGTGTTAGAAGGGGAAGTCGCCAAGCGGTGGTGGCACACTCCTTTAATCCCAGCACTGGCAGAGGCAGGTGGGTCTCTGAGTTAGAGGCCAGCATGGACTACAGAGTAAGTCCAGGACAGCCAGGACTGTTACTCAGAGAAACCCTGTCTCAAAAAATCAAAAGAAAGAAGGTGAAGTCAACCTTGGTATCAAGGCCTCTAACAACACTGGGACCTCCAGAGAGCACACCAGGAGGTCAGTGTTCTGACACTTGATTTCATGTTTGCCAATAATGACACACCGCTTCGTTCAGCGGGGCAGCAAAATGACGTGTCCTGGCTTCTGTTGCTCTGCTTTCGAGAGAAGCTACTTGGAGAAAAACCTCCTATTTACTCCTCTCTGACCTCTGGCCGTTTGTCCTAAATGGTGGAGGGAGGAGGGAAGACAGGGCTGGCCCAGCCTCCTCCAGAGGACAGCTTCAGGAGGCATAAAACTGCCCCACCCCCCCCCCCCACCATATCACACACACACACACACACACACACACACACACACACGCACGCACGCACGCACACACGCGCACACACACACACACACACGCACACACACACACACACACACACGCGCACGCGTGCGCCATTGTAAACCAGGAATGGAGACTTTCGTGTTGGCCATTGGTTTCCGGAGGACTGGGAAAGCAGATGTGTACTTAGCCCCAGATGTGTCTCTTGGGCTTTCCTTCTTGCACAGTTCTGGGTTAACACTGCAGCTACTTTCCTTTGAGCGACTGCCCCTTTTCCTTCCATAGCATTCTGATAAGATGGAAGCTGGAGAGGTGGCTCAGCAGCTAAGAGCACTGGCTGTTCTTCCAGGGGACTTGGATTCGATTCCCTCACCCACACGGCAGCTCACAACCAGCTCCAGGGGACTCAGTGCCCTCCACTGGCCTCCAGAGACATGCATGAGCATGCTGCACAAATGTGCTAGCAAGCCTCCCCTACCCATAATATAATGTCCGGAGGTGGGCATGTGGCCCAAGCTAAAGCGAAGGCCGCCACCCCTCCCTCTGCCGCTCTAGGTACACAGACGTCCTGTGCGGTCTATGCAAATGCTGAGTTTCAGGAAAGGTCCTCTGGAATCGGTGGCTGGGATGTCATATCTGCAGTTACCTGTCTTTCCCCTGATGATCCCACCCCCTCCCCAACCACCACGTAGGGGAAAAGCCAAGAATCCTGGAGAAGTAAACAGCTGGGCATGTGCAGAAGAGACAAGGTTACACCCATTTAAGACCCCACAGACGTCCACACTCTCCAGGTCCCGACTGAGCCGTGGAATTGAGCTGGCATTACTGGTAGAGCTTCCCAGGGATAAGAGTTCACAGACTTTCCATAAGCATGGTGACACCACTGAGAAATGGAGTTCTCTGAAGAAGTGTGCAGACCTAGGCCACTTGGACCATGTTAAACGCTGGGAGGCAGCAGGGGGAAGTGACTTAAGAACGCAGAGAGGTGCTGCACCGGCGGTGGCACTCACCTTTAATCCCGGCACTTGGGAGGCACAGCCAAGTGGATCTCTGTGAGTTCGAGGCCAGCCTGGTCTACAGAGCAAGATCCAGGACAGGCTCCAAAGCTACAGAGAAACCTTATCTTGAAAAAAACAAAAAAACAAACAAACAAAAAAAAAAACGAAAGAAAGAAAGAAAAAGAAAGAAATGCAGGGTGGTCAGAGCAAGATATGCATTTTTGTATCTTTTTTTATTATTGTTGTTCTTTGAGATTATATTCCCTCTTTTTTTCCCTTCCCTTTAAGCCTCTTATGTGCCATCCCCTTGATCTCTTTCAAATCTGTGGCTTCTTTTAATTGTTGTTGTTGGTGTGTGTGTGTGTGTGTGTGTGTGTGTGTGTGTGTGTGTGTGTGTGTTCCTAAATACATAAATGCAATCTGTCCAGTCTGTATAATGTTACAGATATGTGTGTTTAGGGCTGAGCATTTGGTAGAAGTGTGCTCTGCCCTGGGGAAGACTATTGGAGGTTTTGGTTTTGGTTTGGTTTGGTAGTTTGGTTTTAGTTTCTGGTTTTGGTTTTGTTTTTTGTTGGTTTTTTGTTTTGTTTTGTTTTGTTTTTGTTTTTGTTTTTGTTTTGACAGTCTCTATATAGCCCTGGCTGTCCTGGAACTCACTATGTAGACCAGGCTGAGATCCGCCTGCCTCTGCTTCCCGAGTGCTGGGATTAAAGGCGTGCACCACCTCCCACAGCAAGGTCTCTCTTCTACCAGATCACTGTGGAAGAGTGCTTCCTTCCCCCAGACAGCAGAAGACCTTCTTTCATGTGAGAGCTTTTACCTCCTGCTTTCAGGAAGGAAGATTTGAAATCGGTCTTCCATCTGTTTGCGAGTTGCCTTTAGCCAGAGAAAATCTTTGTATCAAAGTGTCATTAAGAGACAGCATGTTCTGCTTAGGTTTGGTAATTCGGTCCCTTTTAAGGAATGTGGTCTGAACAGAAAAGCTATACATTCTTCCTACACTTCGCAAGTTATATTTAAATAAACTTAAATAAATAGAACCGAGTAAAGGACAGACGGGGACAGGAAGGGGCAGATCTGAGGTCCCGAGTGTGTGTGTCAGCAGCCCCCTCTGCTGTCTGAGCCTGGCTTTGTCACCCCAGTGCCCTGCCAAAAGGTCACTTTCTAAAACTGAGTCTGAACCAAGACGAGAAGTGAGTTGTTCTGAGAGCAGACTTAGTGTGGCTATGAAGAAAGACCAAATGACAACCAAGTGGATGCTGCGGCTGCCACCCCCTATCAGATTCTGCTCAGACAATGAGGGCTGATGGTTGTTGAGTCAAGCCTGACGCTCACTCCGAAGAGCTGATTGCTGCTGCGAGTTTCATCTGCTTTTGAAGGACCCAGTGGACCAGAGTGGAAGAGGCAGGCTTGTGTCCACACAGCTGCTGGGTCTGTCACCCTACTGGAAAGGTCTTTCTGTCCCATGGGGGAAGAAAGAAAGAAAGATGCCATAAAGACACAGTTGAGCCAAGCCAGCTAAAGTGGAAATTTGCTGAGCTTCCAGTCCAAACTCAGGGATGCCCAAGTCCATGTTGTGTCCAGGGCTCCACAGGAGACCATGTGTCATTCTGTCACAGAGGCCAGGACAGAAGGAGCTGAGATGCTTGGCTAAGCTTGGAGAGCCCAAGCTAGAATTGCAGGCTGACACCACTGGTTGTGTCTATGCTGGGCAAAGTCAAGGAGACAATTATTGCTGGGGAAGCAGCTTTTCCCTTCCTTTCTAATCAATGGCCATAAGGTCTTGGTCAGGAAGGATGAGTAGGTCTAGAGATCTCATGAACAGCGTTGTGTATGTAAACAATGGTACTGTGCACTCAAAATTTGAGAGCCGGTGAGATGACTCAGTGGATAAAGGCAGCTGCCACCAAGCCTAATGACATGCGTTCAACCCCTAACACCCACAGGTGGAAGGAGAGAACTGACCCCTACAAGTTGTCCTCTGACCTCCACTTACATGCCATGGCATACATGTGCATAGGCACACACAATTTTCTTAATGTAAAAAGAATGTAATTTGGTTAAGAGAGTAGCTCTCATATTGTACTCTAACCACAATGGAATTAATACCTCTGTTTTTGAGAACTTGCCTGCCTCCTATATGTAAACGACACATGTGATAAACGTCACCTGACTCCACCTTCCCCGCTCTGTCTCTTGCCACCACTGCAGTACAAAGAAACCAACACCCTAATCACCACCATCCTTGAGGTTCAGCCGAGATCTTCCTCGGGGGGCGAGGGGAAAAGCAATGATGAAATTGTCCAGGAGCTCGTTGCTTCAATCCAGACCAGAGTTCCAGGTAATAAACACTTGCTGGCATCTACCCGTAACGGGAGCTTTAGGAATAAAGAGAACTAAATGGTAAGCAGATGTGGAGGTTTAATTTTTTTTTCAAAGATTTTCTTTCCCTGGAGAGCTCGCCTCATGTGGAGTTCTCCATTTATGTCTAAAGATCTACTGCACCCCAGCAGCCCACCTGCAAGGACCATGAGGAGCCACCTGGCTTACAGCCCACACAACTTCAGCCAGGCTTTGCTCTGAGCTCTGATTCTAGAGTCTCTGGACCTGTGGCGTCCAAGACAGTAGCTACTAGCCACATGTGGCAGCTTGCTAACCTTAAAATTTGACGTTGAGTCCTTGGTTGCACTAAGCATTTTAAATGCTTGTGTCTTGGACAGCACAGATGGGGACAACATTTCCAGCATTGTTTAAAGCTTTATTAGAATCCACTTCAGTATTTTCTTCATTCAGGAGAAATGACCACGTTCCTTTAATCTTCTTGGCTGGTAATTTATGGAATCTTCCTGAATGATCACAAGGGAGCTACTCTCCCACTTCCCTGAGACTGATAATATATTTACGTCCCTAGATCAACTGTTCATGGTTGGAAGTGGTGTCATAACAAGAGAAAGGAAACGGAGGTAGAGAAAAGGAACCATGACAGAGTCCTGACCATACGCTAAAGGTCTCCAGGTGAAAAGGAGCTCTGAGCCATGTGCCCCAAGAATAATCCTGTCATTCCCCACCACACAAAGGGCGGGCCCCAAAAACAGAATGTCCACTTGGGCAGAGAGTTCTGTTAACATTGAAGAAAACTGTCAGTTAATTTAGGGAGCAGCTTCTTCTACATAAACACATGTAGGAGAGTAGAAAGGGGACACAGCGGACTTCCTCCAGAACCCCACTGGCACTGAGATTCTCTCTCCATGCTTCATAAAGCTCACACTTGCACTCTGAAATGGGAAGCAGGTTTCTCCACACTTCATGGAGCTTATGCTTTTCCTGTGAAATGAGAAGCAGGCCATCTGTTGAGACTGAGAACAGGAGGTCCGATCAGCTCCACAGAACTTAGGGGCTTGAAATACCTCCCTCTAGGGGGATAGTAAGACTGTAACTGTGGCTCTGTGGCCTGGAGAGATCAGGCTGACCCACACCCTGCTGAGTGATGTTCCTCCAGCAGCCAAATTGTGAATGCTTCAGACAGAATCCAGTCTGCGTATGGTGTATCTTAGAACCCCTTATGTGCTCACACTTGCCACAGACATTCAAGGAAAGCGCAGTTCCTTCCTTCGCCCTAGCCCATGTGGCTCATCTGGACCTCTGTTTTGTAGGACTGGGGTAAAAAGGGCTTATCATTCTCCCTCCAGTTTGACTCCATTCTTGATGCTCCAGAACTTGGGATAAATGCTAGTCTCTCTCAGTCTGTCTCCCACTCCCACCCCTTCCTGTCCTGAAAGCAGTGCAGTTCTACAAGGAAGATCAAGACTTACACATGTATTCGAGGGAGGAGGGGCACACGACACTGGGTCCCTGGCCCTCGGGTCTCTGGATCGTAGCTTGTCAACTAAGCCATCACTTCGGTGGGTGGCATTTGTCACCAAGGTATTCAGAGCTCTGCCTCTCATCCTGCCAAAGCCAAAAGTATCTTGGTGAAGTCAGAGGACGACTTGTGGGGGGTCAGTTCTCTCCTTTTAACTAGGTTTGACTCGGGGATTGAACTCAAGTTAGCAGGAGGTTTAGCAGCAGGCATCATTTACCCACTGACCCATCTGCCCAACCCCAGATGTATTTTCTTAGGCCTCCCTGCCACGCCTCCACACTCACTGTGGAGACTGACTCGCAGGAGCCCCTCACTCAGACCTGCAGATTCCACAGGCACATTGACTTATGCCTCACTGGCTTCCTCTCAGCCCCTCCCCCATGGCTACCCAGAAAGGGAGCAGGCTGCTCTTTGCTTGAGTGCATGGCTTCCTCCCACACTATCCCAGTCAGTGTCCAGTGTCTCTTGTGCTCTGCCTACCCTTGTCCAAGCCAAAGTTCAGAGTGGCCCAGACGATGAATACTGTCTTGACAAGAAGTGAAATACTGCTTCTCTCTCTCTCTCTCCCTCTCTCCCTCTCTCTCTCTCTCTCTCTCTGTCTCTCTCTGTCTCCCTCCCTCCCTCCCTCCTTCCCTCTCTCTCTCTCTCTCTCTCTCTCTCTCTCTCTCTCTCTCTCTCTCTCTCTCTCTCTCTCTCTCGGATAGACGGACACATTTTCCCCTGATTTCCATTCATTTAAGCCTTATTATTTTGTGACTGCTTCTATGTAAACACAGGTGGATCACCAAAGACATAGAAATTTTTTAAATGATGTCAAATTGAAGCTCTTGCTTAAATAATGAGAGAAATTAGCTTTAAGGGAAAATATATGTAACAAAAAGCCAGGCCCCTGAGAAGGCTCAGTGGCTGAAGTGCTCACCTGGCAAGTGTGAGGACTTGTGCTCTCGGGAAGGTGGAAGGGAGAACTGAGTGCTCTAAGTTGCCCTTTGACCCCTACAGGCACATCATGGCATGCATACACACTTGCACTCACATGTCGTATGAAAACACAACAATAATAAATAATATTTTAAAGGAGAAGCCCCTGACAGTAATGGTGTTGTGAAGATGGAAATCAAGGATGTCTGGTCTGAGAAGCCAACTGTGTGTGTTTCAGAAGCCCTGCATATGGAGGGAGCTTCCGAGAGCCTTTTTGTCAAGGACCCTCAAGGCCGCCTGGACTCTCTGACCACCGTCCTTGGCCAGGAAGTGGACCGGTTCAACAATCTGCTGAAGTTAATACATGTATGAATGCTTCCCTCCATCACTGCTACTGGGTACTGAGCCCTGAGGAGAACGATATAAGACCATGAGTGTGCTCAGAAGTCTGCATCCTATCATTTCTAGGCTTCTCTTTGGCTGTACGAATCCCTCCTCAGACCCAGGCTGTGTGTGATTGAGTCTGCATTCCCTTATTCTAACAGGGGCTGTGTGAACATGTGACTTACAGACCCCCAGGCTCCTCACTGATCTGCCTTACATCTGTAGAATTACTGTTGGGGGCCGGAGAGATGGCTCAGTGGCCAAGAGCACTGGCTGTTCTTCCAGAGGACCAGGATTCACTTCCCAGCATCCACATGGCAGCTCACAATTGCCCATAACTCCACCTCCAGGGGCTCTAACATTCTCACACAGACATGCAGGAAAAGCACCAATGCATATAAAATAGAAAATAAAATAAAATCAAAAATCCTTTGAATTACTGTCAACTCACTTGAAGTTTTCCAGGACCTCGGCACTCAGTTAAGAGTGAGTTGGGGCTGAGGAAACAGTTCAGTCAGGACAAGCACAGTGACCAAAGTTCAAGCCCCAGAACCCATGTGAAAAAAGTAGAAGCCTTGGGCAGTGGCCTGCATTTGTAATCCCCTCTCTGGAAAGCAGAGAGAAAGGCAAGTTCTTGGGGAATCATTGGTCAGCCAGTTTAGCCTACTTGGTAAGTTCTAGGCCAGTGAGGAACCTTGTCAAAAAAGGAAAAAAAAAGTAAGGCTGAAGAGATAGCTCAGCAGTTAGCAATTTTTGCTCTTCCAGGGGACCTGGGTTCAATTCCCAGCACCCACATGGCAGCTCACAACCACCGGTAACATCAGTCCCAGGGAATCAGACGCCCTCTTCTAGCCTCAACAAGTACACATGTGGTGCACATACATATACACAGGCAAAATACTCAAGCACATAAAATAATAACATACATTTACTTTTTATTAAAAGGAGGTAAAGACAATGTCAGAGGAAGGATAGCTGAGGTTCTTTTGCCACATGCGTGTGCGCACACATGCTCAGTCACACACATAGAAACTGTGAAAGCCATTTGTCACCACCCCCTCCCAATAAGTATGCCTATAATGCGCCCTGATCTTTTTTTATGCTCTCAGATTTCTCTGGAAACACTCAACAAAGCCATTGCTGGATTTGTGGTGATGTCTGAAGAAATGGAAAAAGTGTATCAGAGTTTCCTCAACAACCAGGTTCCTTCTCTGTGGTCTAACACAGCCTACCCATCTTTGAAGCCACTGGGGTCATGGGTCAAAGACCTCATTCTGAGGACGGCATTCGTGGATGTACGGGGGTTTCACTTGTGCGGGTTTTGATGGATCTGACAGCATGGCTGTCCCTAAACCTCTGAGGGAGCTCTGAGCAACAACTGTTAGGAATCATTTGATTCTGGAGAAACAGAACCTCCCAGTATGGCTTCACTTTGAAAGTCTTAAGTAGATAATAATGCCATTTTCCCTAGGCTCTTATCTAGATATTGGCTTTCAACCCCAGGCCATTCTTGAGGTTTTAGCTGCAGTGTCCGGCCCCATTGTAGAGTGTAAAAAAACGGCATGGCTCCACCCAGTCAGGTGTGCGTTGTCTGCCCCAGCCTCTTGTCCCCTGTGGGTTCAGGTTGGCAGTCAAGGCTGGTAGTTGAGAAGGGGAATGGACCAGCAGTAATACGAGGGGCAGGGGGTAACTCAGAATTCATTTAGATGCCACCCTCCCCTCCCAACACAGCTCTGATTTAGATAGCTCGTTCTACCTTAGAAATGAAATGCCTCATGAAATCACGTCTCTCCCTTAGCTGTGGCTCAAAAGAGGACAGCCCAAGTCCTTCTGGATTTCCGGCTTCTTCTTTCCTCAAGGATTTCTCACAGGTACCGGGGCCTTCCTAGGAAACTCTTGCAGGAAAGGTTGTGGTTTGTTATGTGCACAGGGTTTCGAGGAGCTGGGGAAATAGTGTGGCTGCCGATGGTCCTGCTGATATAGGACAATCTAGGATTACTCCTCCTCCATCATGGAGGTGGAGAAGGGTGGGGAAAAATAGATGCTCCCTGGTAAACTAATCCTTGTCCTTCTCAGGTTATCCATGGGTTTGATTTAGGCTAAATCTATGAATAGATAGCTATTGGTTCAACTCTCCATGTGACACAACCCTCCCATTTCCCACCCTCCTCCAGAGGCTTCGACTGCTGTCCCCCTGCACATGCCTCAGGTCTAGGCAGCCTCCTCTCTCTAAAAGATACTTTCTATTTTAAGACAGTGTTTCCTGTAGCCCAGACTGCCTTGACTTCATCGTACAGTCAAAGATGACCTTGAGTTTCTAACCCTACCACCTCCACCGCTGGTATTCTGGGGTTACATGCATAGACCACCTTACCCACGTTTTAGACAGTGCTAGGAATTGAACCCAGAGCTTTGTGCATTCTAGGCAACACATTTCCAACTGAGCAACATCCCTAGCCTGAAAAAAAAAAAAATCTTGATATCCCTTCATCAATCCTAGTGGATTTGACTGGAGAGTCCCAGAGGGATCCAGACTGTGGGGCTTCTGGATACCCGATCCTCCGTTTGTCTCATTCCTAATTCATGATAAACAGCCCGAATAAGCAAACTGGATAAAATCCTAACATTAGGAAGACTTGCCCTAAAACTTTCTCACTAGTTTGTCTCTCTCATGCCAGGGCAATACCCTTGAAACCTAGTCTCTTCCACCCTTTGGTTTTTGTTTGTTTGTTTATTTGTTTATAGTTTGGGGTTTGTTGGTGTTTTTGGTTTGGGCTTTTGCTTTCTGTTTTGTTTTTGTTTGTTTGGTTAGTTGGTTGGTTGGTTGGTTGGTTGGTTGGTTGGTTGGTTGGTTGGTTTTTGAGACAGAGTCTCATTGTGTAGCCCTGGCTAGCCTGGAACTCACTATGTAGACTAGGTTAGCCTTGCATTTACAGAAAACTGCCTGCCTCTGCCTCCCGTGTGCTAGATTTTAAAGTGTCTGCCACTATACCTAGCTTGTTTGTTCTATAGGGGTGTGTGTGTGTGTTCGTGCGTGTGTGTGTGTGTGTGTGTGTGTGTGTGTGTGTGTGTGTGTAGCAAGTATTTGTATGTGCATGCGTGTGCAGATGCCTATGGAGGCCAGAAGAGGCAGTTGGATTTTGCTAGCACTGGAGGTATATAGGTGGTTGTGAGTTGCCTGATGTAGATCCTGGGAACTGAACTCAGGTCTCTGCAAGAGTAATAACTGCTCTTAACCACTGAGCCATCTCTCCAGCCCCCTTTCCTCTCTTCTCAATCATGACATAAACTTATACATCCCTTAGGTCCTTAATCATCCCTGCCCCCAGCATGATCCAGGCTTCTATGCTCTATGAACTAATTCCATGTAGAATGTTAATAGCTTGAGTTTCTTTTTTAGTTCTTTTTACTTACATTTATGTCTTCCTTTATTGGGAGGGAAAGCATGCATAGTCACAAGACAGATGTGGAAGTCAGGGGACAACCCGCTGGAGTTGGCTCTCTCCTTCCACAATGTAGGTCCTGGGGGCCAAACTCATCAGGCTTGACAGCAAGTGCCTTCTCCTGCTTAGTCATCCCACGAGCCCCGGGGAGGGTTTCTGTGGAGGAGGAGCTCTCGGACACTAGCCCAGCCTGGGTGAATGGGAGGACTAAGGATGTGTGGAGCAGCAATGTACTTTAAAAGACCTGCCTTCTTGTATTTTCAGGAACTCTTCAGAACCATGCTCGAAAATACAACTTGCCTATAGATGAGCTGAGTTTCAAGTATAACATGGTTCCCTCCTACCGAGATCAAGCCGCGGTGGTAGAAGCTGCCAAGGACATTCATTTTGGAGAAGAACTGCCCATGGACCTGGAGGTATTGCCCACCTGACTACATGGAAAAGCATCTGTCAATGGGGAGTTCAGCCAGCCCCCCCCCGCCACCCCACCACCCCTGTTTGCAGGAGTGGGAGAAGAGGGTGGTACTCATACCTTAAGGCCAGCTCCTCAGCAGCAACTAGATGGGAACTTCTCAAATGTAGTCCAATTTATAGAACTATTTATCTGCATAAAGCTACATCATTTAGATTCAGACAGCAATGGCCTCCATCTTACAGAGGCAGTATAATAAGACATTCAAAACAGTTTCAGAAGGAAACAAACTTGAGCTTGAATTCCGGCTCTGCCCTTCACCAGCCATGTGTGCTGAAACAATTGCTTGCGTGCCTGAGCTTTGGTGTTCTCATCTAGAAACTGGGGGCTGATGACGGGATTCAAAGAATGAAGCAGCACGTGTCATATAGCCAACTCAAATAATCCACTATAATATGATAGACGAGTTTGTCTACAGCAGCCACTCGGCCCCTCCTGGCAGAACTGAAATGCTGTCTTCAACCCCTTCTAACTGTAAGCACAGTAGGTTTGTGCTATAGGAGCAGTCCTAATGGTCTTACCCTCTTCAAATAGTATTGCAGACAGATAATCTATCTTCTAGAAGGGCATGCAGATCCTGGGGGGGGGGGGCTTGCTGAGAAGAATAGATCCAGCCCTTACCTCCCTCCCTCCCTCTGCTTCTCAAGAGGGAAAGAGAAGTCATTACTCATAATGTCAGATAGTCTAAAGTAGCCACAATTGGGTTTCCCAGGAGCATCCCCAATTCTGCATCCTGGTGCAGTGTAGACAGTATCAAATTCAGTACCAAACTGAGGGTCAGGGTGACCTACCTCTCAGATCTTTAGGGTACCCCTCTCTAAAATGCAGGAATAGAAACGCCTGTTTTTAGAGGTACTTGTTGAAGATGTGGGGCACAGGCAATGACTCAAACTCTGAATCCCTTCTCCTCTGCTCACCCCTAAACTTCTGTCTTTCAGTTGCCCTCTCCTGAAGATGGAGTTCTTGTTCATGGGATGTTCATGGATGCTTCTCGGTGGGATGATAACGAGATGGTCATAGAAGATGCGTTGCCGGGACAGATGAACCCCATGCTGCCTGTAGTTCATTTTGAACCACAACAAAACTATGAGCCGATCCAAACACTCTACCACTCCCCACTCTACAAAACAGGAGCCCGGGCAGGAACGCTTTCAACCACAGGTGAGGATGTTCTTAAGATCTGTACATGGGGCTGGAGAGATGGCTTAGGAGGTAAGAGCACTACCTGAGACTCTTACAGGGAACCCAGGTTGGATTCTGAGCACCCACAAGGGGGCTGACAAGCATCTGTAATTCCAGTTTCAGAGGATCTGCACACATGTACTACACAGACAAACAAGCAAACAAATACCCACGTGTGTAAAAATAAATATGTTTTAAACAAAAACCTCAATCAAAACCCAAATACTGCTGGGCATGGTGGCACATACCTTTAACCCCAGTATAATGAGACAGGTCTTCTGTGAGTTCAAAGCCAGCCTGGTCTATATAGTGAGTTCCAGACTAGCCAGAGGTACGTAGTAAGACTCTGTCTCAAAAAGAAAAGAAAAAAGCCAAATGCTGGTCACTCAGTCAGTATAGTGCTTTCCTAGCGTACACAACTTCCTATGTGAAGTCCTCAGCACTGTGTAAAACTGGGGAGAGGGGGGTATGTGCCTCTAATCCCAGCACTGTAGGTCAAGACAAGAAGATCAGAAGTTCAAGACCATCTTTGACTATTTAGCAACTTTCTGGGGCTAGCCTGGACTATTAGACTCTCTCTCTCTCTCTCTCTCTCTCTCTCTCTCTCTCTCTCTCTCTCACACACACACACACACACACACACACACACACACACACACACACACGGGGATGAAGCTTAGTTATGGAATATTTGCCTGGCATGAAAAGTGTCTGGGTTCAGTGCCCAGGAGTGGAAAAAAAAAAGTAAACTCTGCCCCCCCCAAAAAAAAAATGCTGGCTGTAACACACTAAGAAAGTTATTGGTCCAATTAACTAGATTTAAAATGGGAGTACCTGCACTGGAGAGATGGTTCAGCAGTTAAGATCACTCACTGCTCTTGCAGAGGACTGGAATCCCATCCTAGCACTAATGTTAGCCTGTGACTCCAGCTCCAGAGGATACAAATCCCTCTTCTGGCCTCTTCAGACATGTACACTCATATGCATGTACCTCCACGCAAACACACATATGTATAAGTAAATAGAAATAAAAGAATACACATTTGTGGCTGGTGAAGCTGTGTTTGTAATGACACTGGGTATACATGGACGTCAACCCTAGTGTTCATTCCTGTTAGAACTAAGAAGTAGAAAACAGAGTTTAATGGGCGGAGACTTCCAGTTCCAAAGTGATGGGCTGTGTAGGCACCAAAAGCACCCCTCACCAAATAAAACCTGGCCTGTCATAAAAGAGGTTTTACAATGAACTGAGTGGAAAGCTGTGTTACAACACTCTGAATGGACCTGAGACACAGTCCTCAAAAGGATGCAGAGAGAAAGAAAACCATCTCTACAGATAACATGGGAGCCAGTGGACCAGTGAGATGCCTCAGTGAGTAAAGGCTTTTTCACCAAGCCTGACAACCTGAGTTTGGTCCTCCAAGACCCACGTGATAGAGGGAGAGAACTGAATTCCACAGGTTGTCCTCTGACTCAAACATCTGTGCCGTGTTACATGTAGGAACACACACACACACACACACACACACACACACACACACACTAAATAAATTAATTTCTTTAAAAGAACGATGGCTTTTTCAAAAAGAAAGAGACTGCTAAAGAATCTGCTGAGCAAACCCCTCAAAACACAGCAGTGTGGTGAGAAGGTCTGACATTCTATAAAGAGCTGTAATTCCCCGTGTTTATGTAGGAGACAACTGAAGAGAAAGTAAGAATGCGGGAGAGAGCATTTGCAAATTATAACAGCTGGTGGTTCTCTAACACTAAAGAAATGCTGTGTCCTTGAACTCAGAAATCTCACCAAGTGGAAAGGAGGGATGTTTTTTAAAATGGTACATGGGAAGGGATACAAGAATACTTGCAGAGAGTCCAGGGAAGTGTCCAGCACATAGCGAATACCACGCACAGAACAGCAATCATGATAAAAATTCTGAGACGATCACTAGACAGGTCAGGGGAAATCCTTTTTACTAATGATGGTTTCTGTCTTAATTTGAGTTTCTATTGCTGTGAAGAGACACCATGACCATGGCAACTCTCATAAAGGAAATCAATTCATTACAGTACAGAGGTTTAGTCCACTGTCATCATGGCAGGAAGCATGGCGCCAATGCAGGCAGACATGGTGCTGGAGAGGTAGCTGAGAGTTCTGCAAACAACAGGAAGTAAACTGTGTCCCACACATATGCTTGAGCATATGAGACCTCAAAGCCTACCTCCACAATGACACATTTCCCCCAACAAGGCCACACCTCCTAATAGTGCCACTCCCTGTGGGCCAGGCATTCAAACACACGGGTCTATGGGAGCCATACCTATTAAAACCACCACAGTTACCCAGAAAGGTCAACTTGTTAGGGCATCTGAACACCGATACTGCTTTCTCCTTGGATATGAATATGAATTTTTGGGTGACAAGACTGAACACAAAACTTATGAGCTCTTTACTTTAGGGATAGCATGCTAGTTTCTTTTGTGTTACTTAAATCAAACACTCTGGCCAAAAGAAACTCAGGGAAAGAAAGGCTTTATTTGACTTATGCTTCCAGATCACAGTCCATCATTGTGGGAAGTCAGGGCAGGAACTGAAGGTGGGAACCTGGAGGCAGGAACCATGGAGGAATGCTGCTTGCTGGCTTGGTCACAGGCTCATGTTTAGCTAGCTTCCTTTTACATCAGCCTAGGGATAGCACTGCCCAGGGTGGGTTGGGCCCTCTTACATCGTTTAATAATCAAGAGAATCCCCACTGACATGCTGACAGGCCAATCTTATCCAGGCAATTCCTCAATGGAGACTTTCCTCTCAGATGTCTCTAGACCATGTCAAGTTGAAAATTAAGACCAGCCAGGACCAAGGGACCATATATCCAAATCCTTTCTACACTGTCATGTAAATCATAATAATAAAGGAGTTCTGACATAACACAATGTTGGCCCCGGGTTTGAAATGAACAAACTTGAAGCAGTCACTGTGCACCTCAGTATGGCCTCTGGGAGACTGCTGGAAGCTTCTCAGTGTAGAAAGCCAAGCTGACCTCATAACAGAAGTATCGTGGTCTCTGTGTGCTAACTCCCATCCAGCTGGAGACAACAGTGGTATCTACCCAATAACTGAGGTGCAACCAACATCCCTGATTAAAGTAACCAAGCCTGGCTGCTTACTGCGCCTCAGCACTGTCCAGAAAGCCTTAACCAAACCAGGAAAAACATGAACTGAGAACTTGGATCTGAAAAGAAGAGAGAAAATTGTTATTTGACTACATATTTGATCATATGGGAAACCCAAAGAGTCTACAGAAAAGGGTCTACCACAAATGATAGCTAGTAAGAACAACAACCACTATATAACAATCCACAAAGTCTTGGTAGAGAGCACTTGTTCAGCATGTTTGAGGCCCCGAGTTCAATCCCCAACACTGACAAAATGTTAAGAACTTAACAGAATTCGGCCATCATGGTAGCACACACCTTTAACCCCAGCATTCAGAAGGCAGGGGCAGGTGGATCTCTATGAGTTAAAGACCAGCCTGAGCTACAGAGTGAGTCCCAGGCCAGCCAGGGCTACACAGTTATACTCTATCTCCAAATAAACAAACAAACAAACAAAAACAGTTAACGAAATCCCTGTGTTCCCTCAGAAACAAATAGAAACCAAAGTAAAAGGGAAGGTCTGGTTCCACTGAGCACAAGTTGGTCAGATTAGGAGCAGACCCCACAAGGAGAACAAGGCAGCCTGTGGCTCCTAAGATCCCCACGGCAAGACCAGAATGAGTGGCGGAGCTGAGTCGTGTCCATAGGTAGGAAGATTCAATGTCATCAGGAGTCCAATCCCCTCCCAAAGTGATCTCTGAATTTAAGACCGTCTCATATAATTGTTAAAAGACTAACTAACTCGTCTGATGCTTGTGTGAAATGAAAACAACGGATAGCAGCACTTCCTTTGAAGAAAATAAAAACAGAAGATCTGTTTCTAACACAGTGCCCCACCAGCACTGGGCTCAACCAATGGAGCAGAAGCACCATGGAGAGCCAGAGATCTGTAGAACCTGAAATGATAGCAGCGCCATTGAAGGTTGGTCAGGAATGGAGAAACAGTCCATAAATGGTACTGGAGAAACTGGTTCTACTTGATTCAGATTCCTACCTCATGATACATACAAGAGAGTTAAGTTAGCACTGGAGAGACGGCTCAGTAGCAAGGGGCAATTGCCGCTCTTGCTGAGGTCTGGAGTTCGGTTCCCAGAACCCACGTCTGGTGGCTCTTGTAATTCTCGCTCCAGGGCCTTTGACGCCCTCTTCTGGCCGATAGGCACATCTGCACATGCAGATGCATACACATAGACACAAAAATTAAAATTTCAAGTTAGATCATTGATAGATACTTGAGGCTTAATCTCCAAATTTTAAAAAGCTTAACTCCTAATGAACTGGTTGTAATAATTGCCAGTGGCTGCTCATCTCCTAAAAAGTCTATCAGGTGTGCACATGTTTCCTAACGGAGGTGCAGGTCACTGTAAAATGACCTTCCCGAAGCAGTCGAATCTGAGTGTGAGCACATCTCTACGGCTAAACCTTCCTTCACGTGGGTAGGAGAGATGTCCGGATTCTGGGAACTCTAGTGGGGCAAATGACCCGGTTGTATCAACAAATATATTGTAATGGGTGGCAAAGACACAGAGGGGGGACTTATAATTAAAGGGGATTTAAGGCACACGTTATTGCTGTGAGGCGTGGCCCTTATTTGAAATCTGAATCAAGCCAACTGCCAAGTACCAATATACTGCATGGAACAGTGTGGGGTGGGGTTTGCACGTATTATCTGTGTAAGTACACTTAAAAATTTTGAACAGCCATTAGAAGTTAACATCTTAGCTATGACAGTGGCTGAGTCTAGGAGTCATGACTTAAAGACACACACTAAAATAGGTGCAGCAGAAATTGCCACCTAGTGTCTGCTTCAAAGTAATCTAGGAGTCATGAGGAGGTGTATAGGATGAGACGGATACAACAGGAATGTTTCCATTTACCCACAGAGGAAAAAATGAATATGATCAAACATGAACAGTGAACAGTGAACCTAGTTAACCAATCAGCGCATTCCAACAATTTCTCGGTATGTTTTAGAACGACACAATAATGCTGTCTTGAAACTAGGCTGAACGAACGGCTGTCCAAGTCTCTTGTGAGCTGCAGCATCATAAAGAAGGATGAAAGCAGGCAGGTTCCTGCTGTGGTGGAGACCGGAAATATATTCCCAGATGTAAAACGAGTTTCTTCACTAAGGGGTCCCCGCCCACCTCAGAGCTAGTTCAGCTAAGGACCTGCACAGGCCCTGGTCCTCCCGCAGAGAGCAGCTTCCTGGAGTTCAGGCTCTAGTTCTAAAGCCCATTTACATTCAGGCACCCTGACCCTCTGGGGAACACAGCCTTTACTCCTGCATCCTTTTCTTTCTTCGTCCATTCTTTCATTTTGAGACAGCATCTCACTATGTAACTCTAGCAGCTCGGAACATGCTATGTCCACCAGGCTGGCCTCCAATTCCTAGAGATCCAGCTTTCTCTGCCTGCCCAGTGCTGGGGACAGACACGAACCACCACACCCAGACTGCGATTTATTTTTAATTATGGATATTTGTCTTGGGGGGGGGGGGGGGAGGTTAGAGAATGAACACCTGAGTGCACATACCTACAGGGTCCAGAAGAGGGCAGCAGATCCCTCGGCGCTGGAGTTCCAGGGGGCTGTAGGCTGCCTGACAACGGTGCTCATACATAGACTCTTCACCATTGAGCCATTTCTCCAGCCTCCTACATTCTTTATTACGCACATCCGACTGCCCTTAACCTTCTAGTCTCCCTACCTCCCTCTGCAGAGCAGCCCACCTGTGCTTTCTTTAACCACAGTCCACAAGGCAACGTCTGTGTGCTTGCCATAACCATCCTGTTTTGTTAGGAGCACAAGACCTCTGACATCAGCCCTCCAGGGTTCCGGCCCAAGCGGATATGTGACATGAGCCACACACATCTATCCCAATCATCTGCCCCTTGGAGATGGTTATTGTCTAACTCTGAGTCATAGCAGAGTCTGCTGTACAGTGAACCTCTCAGAAAACAGTGGTGAGACGCGAAGAGGAAGGCTTTGGGATGGCAGCTCAGTTCATTTCTGGCCAACAGACAACTTGGTTCTGCTTAAACAGACAGTGGTAGCAGGGGGTTGGTCACGTCCTGAGTCCTTCTCCAGACCTAGAGAAGGCCTCCTCATGTGCTCGAGACACTGACTGCCTGCGGGGAAGTGTTCATTGGGCTGGCACCCAAAGAAGCATGGAAAAGGGGAATGTGAGCTTACTAGGGGGTGCTTTGGACCCTGGACAAATTTCTCCACTGTATAAAACCAGGAAATATAGTGGAATACTGTCTAAATTGGCTTGCCATTGAACTTGGGCCGTCGCACTGGACAACCTGGTATTCAATAGGACAATAAAAGTAAGGTAGAGGCGCCCTCTGCTGGGTACGACACCCTTACCTGATTGATGTCATCTGAGAAAGCAGCGCCAAAAGACAGCAGTTCCCACTGAGGACAATAGCGTCTTCTCCATAACCTCTCAGACGGCCACACAATGGAAAGGACACTAAGAGGACTTCTTCTACTGAATGACTAGAGACAGAATGCCTGTCACTATGCTTATTCATTTCAGGATCCCAAGACCCTTCCAGTGTAGGATGGGATGCAGGATGGGTGGAGGGATGGAGGGATGACCACATGAATAGATACCTTACCTACCATTAAATACCCCTAAATCCTACTGAAATGTCAGGCCTCAATCCCAGCCCAATACTCCTAGATTCGGACTACAGACAACCTGAAACATACTCATCAAGTTATAAGGACTAAGCCAGACAGTCCCTAAAGCACCATGATTCTAAAATCTCAACCTGTATAGCATGAAACTGGGACCCTTCAGAGACCTGTGCCCAACATCCTCAGGTTCAGTCGGGTCTGCAGCTAGAGTCCCAACACTCTCAGTATCTTCTCTCTCTGAATCCAGAGGTTGCTTTTTAAATAACAGCTCTTCTCTCCCACCCCCACCCCACCCCACCCATACCCATTCCACCCCCACCTCTCTTGTATCCCTTATTAGGCCATTCAACCAACTTCGTGGTGACTGTCCTCTTGCCCTCCAATCGGCCCAGTGATTACTGGATCGCCAAGGGCTCTGCATTACTCTGCCAGCTGAGTGAGTGAACAGGGGCCATGCTGATCAGAGATCCTCCATGGTGAGGAGAAAGTGACTTCTAACCTGACCTAAGTGTAGCTGCTGTAGCTGTTATTTCTCCCATGACCTAAAATAAAGTAGTTTTGAGTTATTTCTGTTGGAAACCCCAGCTGTGATATGGAGGCGATGGGTTCACACACCCTCTACTAAACTCACTCCCTGACTCCATGTGGAAGCCTAGCTGCTTCTCTTTAGTGTGTTGCCCAGAGCCCTGGGAAGAACGAGGTCCCTGCCTTGTCACACTTGTATGAGAGGCCCACAGTCCATGTTAGCCACATGGCCCCAGATACTTCTGTTTCTAGACTTAATTAAGGCTCTCAAAAGCCCAACATGCAGAAGGCTGGCCCAACAACAATAACAACCATCAGATGTGTCCAATCTTTTGACATTGTGACATGACCTTGTCACCCACAAAGTTCACCCCTGAGAACTGTGCAATTGAATTAATTGTGCAAAAATAGTGGCAGGGGAGTCTTAGCAATGTGTACATGTGGTATATGTGTTCATGAATGTAGACACATGTGTACCATCACAGCGCATGTGTGAAGATCAGAGGGTTATCCTCACTGTCTACTTTGAGGCAGAGGCTCTCATTCACTGCTGCATATTCCAGCATAGTATACCAGCATAGCCGGCCCATGAGCTCCTGGCAGTTCTCCTGCCTCTGCCTCCCACGTCCTAGACAGGGATTTCAGACATGCTACTATGCCTGGCTTTTATATGGGCTCTCAAGACTCCTGCTCAGGCTACCAGGCTTCTGTGGCAAGCACTCTACCCGTTGAACCCTCTCTGTCATCCTAACCCTCCCACTTATGGATGAACCAGTGTCAAAATTAGCCACATCCTAAATCGGGTGCATCTGAGCCCAGGAAATGACTGGGAATGAGCCCACAAAAGTCTCCAGAGGGACTGAGAAGATGGCCTGCTATGTGAGCACGAGGACTTGTGTTTGACTCTCCACCATCCACATAAAAGCTGGGCTTGGCTTGGAGTGTCAATAACCACAATGCTAGGAGTGAGAGCACAGAGACAAGAGGATCCCTCGTGTTCATTGGACAGCTAGCCTGGCCAAACAGATGAGCTGCAGGGTCACTGAAAGACCCTGTCCCACAAAGTAAAGATGAGAGTGACAGAGGAAACCCCAAGGTCAACTTCTGTTTTCCACAGTCACCTGCACACACATGCAAACAATACATAACACACACACACACACACACACACACACACACACACACACACACTGTGGATATCACTCTGTATAAATAAAATGCTGTTTGGCCAGTGGCCAGGAGGAAGTATAGGTGGGACAAGAGAGAAGAGAATTCTGGGAGGTGGAAGGCTGGGGCAGGGAGATACCACCAGCCGCCGCTATGACAAGAAAGATGTAAGGTACTGGTAAGCCTGAGCTAATGGCCAAGCAGTTTAAATAATATAAATGTCTGTGTGTTTATTTTATAAGTGGGTTGTTGGACTAACAGGGCTTGGCGGGGGGGCTGGAGAGAAGCTCTCCAACTACACACACACAAACACACAGGGAAAGGAAGGGAAGCCAGAGCTAAGCACCCAAGCTACCCTAAGCTAAATGACAAATAAGGGATGGTATTACTTCCTAGTCTCATCCAGTCCTGTAAACCATTCTGAAGTCCTGGGAGCTGCTCCAAGGCTCAGGAGAACAGAGGGGGACCAACAGGGAAGAGATGCTGATCTGGAACCTGGGGCTAGGGGAAATCAACTGGACAGGGCTTGAAATTTCCATTTGGGGCACAGGCAAGGCAGTTCTACCTGTGTTGTTTCCCTCAGACTCTCCCTAAGAGACCCAATAAACATATAACTACTGAATAACACAGAACAAGTGGGTAGTGTAAGCCTGCTTTTTGTACAGCCCTTCCAACAAAGCCAACCCATGCCCCGGGGCCTTAGTTAGGGTTTCTACTGCTGTGAAGAGACACCAGTCTCTAATCCTGCCAGATACAGTAGTGCACACCCATAATTCCAACACACAGGAGGATGAATGGGGAGGATCCCAAGTTCAAGACCAGCCTGGGCTACATAGTAAGACCCTGTCTTAAAGAAAACAAAAATTCTCCTCATCATTTGGGTCTACCAATGTCAGAGCAGACTGTGAAGTACAGGGATGGCTATTTTTAAAGTCCAAGAGGTTAAAGACTTGTCCTGGATCCTCTAGTTACTGTAACAGGGGTGTCTCTGCTCTGAGAGCTAGCATTAGCACCCAGGACACAGGAATCTGGAGGGACAGGCAAGCCTCCATGGCCACCATCTGGCTGTGGTGAGAAATTCCATGGCAAGGAAGCTGCAGCTGGGGCCAGAGGGATGGGCCTGTCCATGACAGGGACCAACCAGGAGCTGTGGACATTAAGAGGCAAAGGCTGGGCGGTGGTGGCGCACACCTTTAATCCCAGCACTCGGGAGGCAGAGCCAGGCAGATCTCTGTGAGTTCGAGGCCAGCCTTGGCTACCAAGTGAGTTCCAGGAAAGGCGCAAAGCTACACAGGGAAACCCTGTCTCAAAAAAACAAAAAATAAAAAAATAAAGAGGCAAAGACAAAGACTCGATGCACAGTGGGAGCCACAGAAGTTTCCCACAGCCCAGTGTCTACACGGTGACTTTTTATCTCCCTTCTTTAAAGATAGAAATGTGTGTTCATACACTACCACAGTGCTTTGGGCCATTCCCACCAGAAACCAAATGACAGAACATTAGGAGGACAGCCAAGTGTCCTGAGGTTTAGTGAGTGCTAAAAGCCTGGATAAAAGGGAGCCCAAATCAGAGTTTTCCCATCATCAGCCTCTGGCAATAAAGGGAGCCCAAATCAAAGTTCTCCAATCCTTAGCCTCTGGTGACCTTGGGCACAGATCTAGCTCTCTAAGCACAGCTGGACCATGAGGATCCCTCCCTGAGTCTCTGCCCCTCTCACCTACCCCACTCTGGGCCTGTGTGAACACCATGCAAGCACACCAAGCCAAGGCAGGACAAGGTTGTGGGCCCATGACCTCAGGCTCACCTGGTCCTTTCAGCTCAGCTGAGGAATCAAACCCTTAAACCCATGGCCACCTTGAAAGGAAGTGGCCCAGCTGAAACTACTGCCTAGGGGAACTTAATATCCCATCAGCAGAGGAAGGTCAAAAAGGTACCATGGGACATGGATGGTTGCTAGACCTTTACCTAGCTACCCCCAGGCTGCCAGCTTTTATGCATTTTAAACTGAAATTTGGGGCTGGGCTTGGTGACCAAAAGCACTTGCTGCTGCTATAGAGGACCTGGGTTCAATGACAGGGTCTACATTGTCAGCTCCCAACCTTTTATAAAAGCCAGTTCCATGGGGAGCCAATGCCATCTCCTGGCCTCCATGGGCACCTGAACACACTTGGTAGGTATACATAAAGCCAGGTGCATACACATAAAAATAAAAAAAAATAAAATAAAAACCTTTAAAAATGCAAGTCACAAAGCACAGCAAAGGCCCCTTCAGTCCTTTCAAAAGCTCCCTTTTGCCATGGGCATGAAATTCTGTCGCTGCCTTCCTGTTTACCTGGACCATCTCAAGCCACTAAATGCTTTTCTTCTAAGGCACCAACCAGAATTCTTCCTTGGGGAGGCTCTTCCTAAACCTGGACTGTAGCTAGTACCCTCCAGCACACATGCACACTTACACACATACACACATACACACTTACACACATACACACATACACACATACACACATACCACAATACCTGTGCTTCCCTTGAAAATTCCTGACTCAGAATCCGGCTTCCTCACCGGACTGTGCACTTCGTGAAGGCAGGCCAAAGCCTCTACAGTTCACCAACATACACAGCATGCAGACAGCGGAGAACACAGCAGAGGAACTCGGCTTGGCTTAAACTTTAGGGACCCTGGGTTCCAGCCTCTCTAATTCTTCCAGAGGCTCCCTGCCCTCCATACTCCCTCTCCTGTCCACCACTGACCGACAGCTGCTCTAAGAGGTACTGTCTTTGGTCACCCGTTCTGGTAAGTACACCCATCTCTACAAAGCTTCCTGCTCTGGACAGTTACTAAAACCACCGCAGAACTTCAGTGAAAAGGGGGCTAGAAAAATTGAGTTCTTCGTGAGCTTTGTTCTCACCTCATTCCACTTTTACTGGGCACATCCACACATCCATATTTGTTCCAACAGGTATAAACATGTAGCTTTTGCCCAGACATGAAGCAACTACCTTAAATGGGCAGACAGGCACCTGGAAAAGGTTACCCGATGAGGGCTCCCATCTCTCCCAGTGTTTGGGGCACTTAAGGAGCCCTGGGCTAGACTTTCTGGAAATCTGTCTTGTGACCCTCCCTTCTGTCTGGGACATGTCACCTTCCGGGACAATGCTGAATTCAGGCCCCAGTGTCTGTCCTCGGTCCCCCCATTCCTTCACTTCCTCTGATGTTCACACACATTCTCCCAGCTCCAACATGAACCGAGACCATGTCAGTCACACCTGCTGGTTCCCATCTCTCCAAGGAAGCATCCTTGTGTAAAGGGACACTGGTCCTCAAAGGGGAGACAACTCCCACACCTCAAAAGCAGAGCTGTCAAGAGTCACCTAAGTCAGCCTTGATCCCTCCTCCTCCCCGACAGCTGGCACTTTGCCCAATCCAAGGCAGCTTCTGCCTGCAGCTGAACTCCTGGAGCTAAGTCGCTGATGCCAGTTCTTAAAAGCTTCCTGAAGATGCCTCGTTAGCTGCAGCCCTTTCTTTACCTGATAACATCTAAACCTGCCTTTTATATATATATATATATATATAGGGGAGGGAGAGGTTTGAGACAGAGTTTCTCTGTACCTTTGGAGCCTGTCCTGGACTAGCTCTGTAGACCAGGCTGGCCTCGAACTCACAGAGATCCACCTGCCTCTGCCTCCCGAGTGCTGGGATTACAAGCATGCGCCACCACTGCCCGGCAGCCTTTTTTATATTTAGTGCTCCGTGTGACTTCAAACCTTTGTACCCAGGATACCCAGGTGTGTATGGATAGTGTCTTTCTTCTTCAGCTCTACAGAGGGCAAGGGTCTCTCACCTGGGAGCTGTCCTGGCTAAAGAGGACAAAACCAAGGTGGCCCACAGTTATAGGAGAGATAGATGATAGATAGATAGATAGATAGATAGATAGATAGATAGATAGATAGATGATAGACAGATAGATAGATAGATAGATGTGTGTGTATATATATGTGTGTGTGCGTATGTATATATATATGGATCTCAATGCCTCCCACTCCTGCTTTAGTGGGGTTTAGTTCATAGTAAAGGTGACCTACAGAGATGGGGAAAATCCTAGGTTGAATTCACTGACAAGGCAACCATTTGCTGCTCTCTCTCTCTCTCTCTCTCTCTCTCTCTCTCTTTCTCTCTCTCCTTTCTTTCTTTTTTGCAATGCTGGGAATTGAACTCGGGGCCTTGCAAATGCCAGCTAAAAGCCCACCACTAAGATACCTTCTCATGCCCACCCCACCCCTATTGACTTTTTTGTTGTTGTTCATGGCTGGCAGTAGCCTCACTTCCATATTTGTTATGCAAAAGACACTGCTACTAGAAAGAAAACATGGTTCCTTAGATGGCATCTAGGAAAGAAAGGACAGTCCTGCCCAAACCAGCCCCTGTATTAGACCACAGCTGAGGAACTGCCCTAAAGGGGGCAGACACATCATGCATGTCTTCCATGACCATGACCAAGATTTTAGGAGACCTGGAGCTGCATGTGAGATGGGACAGAGAGAGACCAGAGACACACAGACCCTCACTGCAGTGAGTTCAGGTTAACTAAAGAACCGGACAGGAACCTGCTGTTACACACATGTGTCTTCTACCCATCGTTGAGTGGATTCGTTATGAAGCATAGGACGGCAATCAAAGCTAACATAAAGGGAGGGTGGGAGGTCAGCAAAATCAGCAGGGTGTATCTGTTGTGTTATTTTATTTTTAAAGATTTACTTTTTTATTTGTGTACTTGTGTGTGTGTGTGTGCATGCACACACACACACACACACACACACACACACACACACGCATGCACACAGAGAGAGAGAGGGGTCAGAAGGATGATCTGATTTCTGTGAAACAGTTGTGAGCCATCTGCTGCAGGTGCTGGGAACTGAACTTTAGTCCCCTGCAAGTGCACCAACCATTCTTAAGCACTCCAGCCCCTTACTGTTACTGTTAATTAGAATTTTTTTCCTTTTCCTTCTTTTTTTAAGTGTGTGTGCTCATGTGTGTGTGTGGATGTGTGTTCACATGAATCAGAGGTTAAGTATCAAACTCCACCTTACTTCTTGAGGCAGGCCCTCTCACTGAACCCAGAGATCACTGTTTCAGCTAGGCTGTGCCAGCATCCAGAGCTGATGTTACAGGCATATGTCACAACACTCGGCTTTGGATGCGGATATTGGGGATCTGAACTCAGCTCCTCAGACTTGCACACCAGGTACCTTACCTGCTGAGCTGTCTCCCCAGTCCCAGAACTTCAACTCTCTGATACACAATGTGGCATGATTCTCCTTGAGCGGAAGGGTGTGTACCAAGTTTCCCAGACACACTGGAGACCCACATGACAGGAGCAAGGCTCACTGGAACATCCGTGGACATAGCCAGATTCGAGGAATTCTGTGCAGCCCGGACTTCTCCCTGATACTGAAGACCTGGGGATAGAGAATTCTGGCATTCGCTGGAATTGGGGCTCACCGGATTCTACCAAGATCCTAACAACATTGGAGATCCTTTAGCACGTTCTCGCCCACTCTTCCTGGGTGTATGCTGATGCATGGTCTCTCACAGCTGCTTTTCCATCCCTTCCCAGATACCTGCACACGAGGAGCTTCATTTGCTGAACTATTCTCTCCTTTGTTAAAAAAGCTGGGCCATCTGGACACTGGCTGAAGTCTTCAGCAAAACATTTCTAACTCCCTAGAGGCAACACATTTGTGGTCTCAACTCAGCAATGACTCTCCACAGACCCCAGCCCACCTTTCTGTGAGAACCAGGGAGACAACAGCAGTGTTTTAGTCTCCCCACCTGTGGGTAAAGGCCCTTGTCTTGGGTTAGTGTGCACCCACAGAAATTTATATAGATTGGCTAATTCAAGGAGAACTGAAATGAGTCTGGGGGTGGGGGGGTCTTGCTACACCCTCATGTGACAGAAAGCAGAAGAGCCTCAGAGCCCAGGGCTGTGTCATAGTCTCACATAGCTCAGGCTGGCCTCAAACTAGATGAGGATAGCTTTGAGTTTCTGATCTTCCATCTCTGCCTCTTGAATGCCGGGACTGATTATAGGCGTATTCCCTCACCAGTGTGTGTGGCACTAGCAATGGAGCCCAGGGCTTCACGGACGTTAAATAAGCACTCTACCCACTGAGCTACATCCCCAGCCCCATTTGAGCCCCTTTCCTAAGGACCTTAATCCCACTCCTGAGGGAGGAGACATCATGGCCTGATCCCCCCTTAAAAGTCCCACAACACAACACCTGGATTTTGGAGGTGAATGCTGAGAGCACCCCTCATCTCCTGGTTTTCCTAATAGTTCCTGTTCCTATTGGGCACCTTTAACCAAGAGATTAGGGACGGGTCCTTTCTGGAAAATCCCTTGGCCTACTTTTCTTTCCGTCACTATTACTGACTGGAAGAAATTTTGGTGGGGGAAATGGCTTATTTTATCTTCTATTTCCATGTTGTAGTCCTCTATTGAAAGACCCCAGGGGAAAAAAAATTCCAGACAAGAACCTGAAGAAGAAACCATGGAGGAACAACACTGCTCACCAGATCATTCTCTAGCTTGCTCATGTTCTTATACAGCACAGGACCACCTGGCTAGGGATGCTGCTGCCCACAGTAGGCTGAGCCCTCCTGCATCAATTAGTGAAATCAAGACACTCTCCCATAGACATGTCCATAAGGCCAGTCTGATCTAGGCAATTCCTCAGTTGAGCCTTTGCTCTTAGATGATTCTAGACTAGTGGTTCTCAGGATGTGGGTAGCAACCCCTTTGGAGTCAAATGACCCTCTCACAGGAATTGCCTAAGACCGTTGGAAAACACAGATATTTACATTACAATTCATAATAGGTAGCAAAATTATAATTGTGAAGTAGTAACAAAAATAATTGTGTGGGAGTCATCACAACATGAGGGTCACTGTGTTCAACTATATCAAGTTCACAGTTAAAACTGATTTCCTAATATCTCCTCTCTCCTCTCCCTGAAGAAGCCCTTCCCGCCTCTGCTAGGATCTCCTCATTGATCTGCTGGCCATCCCCTTCTGTCCATAGATCTCTGGACCAGACAGTGTTCTCAACCTCCCTTCCCTCTTCAGATGACACACTAGAGCTGAGCTGACAGTCCTCTTGGTAGTGCATGGTCACAGCCCAGCTAGAGAGATGGGCACACATCGGCCAATTATGGCCTAAATGATGGGACTCAGCAAGTGAAGGTGCCAGCCACCAACCCTGATGACCTGAGTTCAATCCCCAGGGCCCACATTGTGGAAGGAGAGAACCACCTCCCACAAGATGTCCTCCAACCTCCTCCCAAGCACCCACAGACATGCATTCACACATACAAGTAACTGTAAAAGAAAACTGTAACATCATGATTAAAACCCACCCAAAAGCACAGAGAATTGCTCTCTGATTTCAGAGCAGTGGAAAGACAGGCCTGGAGAAGGGAGTGATGGGAAGTCAGGGGGAAGCACCATCAGGTGTGCAGACTTGGGCTAAGGCCTCAGATTCTGTCTCAGTCCAACACAGCCAGACCAACTTCTCAAAGGGCAACAGATGTAAACACCTGTTGGTGAGCTTTGCTAGCCCCCCAAGGGCACTCCAGAGAAGCCTGTGCTGCCTGTCAATCACAAATCTTCCTCCACATTTTTCATTTGTTTTTAACTCTTGTTTAAGGTTTCCTTGGCCCTGAGAGTGAGTCACTTATCCTGAGATGTGCACTTTGAGGATCATGAAACGTGAGCTTGACATACTCCAGGAGCCTTTGAAATAACAGGAGATGTTCTTAGAAAACAAATCTTGAAGGTTCCCTCCCTGTAGCAACCTCTGACAATGCTGCTCTCCTGGAATGCTGCTCTGGAATTACCAAAGATGGTACCCCAGACCCTTGTATATGGACATGGATGGTGCCAAAGAAGTAAGATGGTAGATATTTCCGGATGCTCCACAAGGAACAACCCAACTCACTTTGCTCAAAACAAAATAGACAATATTAGGTATGCTGTGAAAGAGAAGGGTGGGTCAGGAATCTGAGAAGAAAACATAACTAAAAGACACAAAGTGCCTTAAGGGATAAAAATGTTCTGAGTCCAGGGAGATCTGCCTTCTCAAAGCAGAATCCTGTTTTCCAGTCAGCATTCTCCTTCATTCAAGTGTCAACTCATGGCGGAAACAAAGGCAGCAGCAATCTACATCTCTGAGCTTGCCCCGTGCCAACCCTATTGATGAACTTGCCAGGAAGAGAAGGGGAGTCTGAAGGATGCCAAGGATGCACCAGGTACCTGCTGAAACTCAGCTGAAGACCTAGGTCCCAGGTAGACTCGATGGCCTGTGTCTTCAGAGTTCCCAAGAGCAGAGGCTCTTGCTGTGTCTGTGTGTTGGAGTCACTTGCAAAGCTTTGAAGGCCATGAGTACCTAGGTCCCACCACAGACCAATCAGAATATCTGAATGTAGGATGTCATTTGTTTAGCTAGCATGCTAACTCTTCCAGTGTGCCTCTACAGTTGAAAGCATGGTGCCAGTAAGCCCTGACCTCACAGCTTGCTTCTGTTCCTGCAGGACATTGACTGTCTGCTGCATTTCTCTCCTATAAAACCTCCTTATTCAACAGCAGCAAGCTCGATTCCCCTGCAGTCTGAGAGGCTGAACAGTGTGTGTGCCCAGGGAAGGCCAGGGTTTTTTTTACCTTGGAGCATCTCTTGGCAGACAGTAGGTGTCCATTTGTGAAAAGATGCTATTTAAGGAAGTGCCCAGGACTGCTCTCAGAGTTCAAGTGTAAAGGTCAGACATACAAGAGGGTGAATTATACATCACGCAATTCAGCGGTGGAAAAATTCAGGATTAAAGGAAAGAACAGGAATACATGCCCTTTACAAAAGACATTGGCTTCTGGAGCCTTTTCTGTAAGATGCTTGTCTGGATTAGGTTGTGTGCTAATGCACAATCTGTTCTCATTATTTATGGCATATTGCATAAAGCTGATGGAACATTGAATTAGTATATTCTGAACCATTGCTCTCCAGGGGAAATAGAGGGTTGGGTTCCTGTCCTCTGGTCTTGCCATTCTGCATCAAAGTAAGTTCTTAATTTATGTGCTTCTGCTGTAAGGCTCTTTGTTCAGAATGTACTGTCAAAGCTCAATGCTAGGGTTTTCTCTATAGGTGCCTAACACCCTTCTGCTTAGGACACAGCCAGCTTTCCTGGGCCACACTTGGAGCCATTTTACAAAGTAAAATCGCCTGCCCAAAAAGGAAATATAAGTGGTAACAGGCCACAGGAGCTGGGGACACAGCTCAGCTGGTGGAGTGCTTGCCTAGCATGCATGAATCCCTGGCTAGGATCTCCAGGCTTAGTGGAGCACACCTGTAATCCCAGCATCTGGGAAGTGGAGGCAGGTGGACAGAGAGTTCAAGTTCATCCTTGGTCACACAGCCAGTTTGAGACCAGCCTGAGCTGCAGGAGACTCTGCTGAATGGATGGATGGATGGATGGATGGATGGATGGATGGATGGATGGATCCTGAATAGATAGATAGATAGATAGATAGATAGATAGATAGATAGATAGATAGATAGGCAGACAGACAATGGACGGACGGATAGATAGATAGAGTCCTAGTTACTTCTCCTGTTGCTGTGATAAAACTTCAACCAATCTGAGGAGGAAGGGATTTGTTTCAGCTTACAGCTTAAAGTCCATCATGAAATGGAAATCAGGGCAGGAACTCAAGGCAGGAACTTGGAAGCAGGAGCTGAAGCTGAGACCATGGAGGAATGCTGATTACTAGGTTGCTCCTCCATGGCTTACTCAACTTCATTGTTTTTATACAACCCAGGACACTGTGTCCAGGGATGGCACCACATCAATTATTAATCAAGAAAATGCCCCCACAGACTTACCTATAAGCCATTGTGATGGAGGCATTTTCTCATTTGAAGTTCCCTCTTCCCAGATGACCCTAGCTTGTAGCAAGTTGATTTTTTTAAAAACTAAAAATGAAAATAAGTGAAAAATAAAAACCACAGCACAATAAAGATACCACAGGAAGAACAGATGTAAACTTAGCCAACACATAAACTTAGAAATACAAAATCCTGAAGTAGTGATAAACGTTGTTTACACGATGGTGTGCTCAGCAGCAGCACTCCCACATTCCAAGTGCTAGACAGGGTCTCCAGACATGAGATGAAGAGAGGACTCAGTCAATAAGTATTCGCTGTACAAACATAAAGACCCGCCTTCAGATCCCCAACCCCTATATAAACAACCAGGTGAGGAGACACACTCAGTAAGGCCAGTGCTGGGAAGCGAGACAGGAGTTTCCCTGGGGCTTTAGTGTAGCCAAATTTGTGAGCTCCAGCTCAGCAAAAGATCCCATCAAATAAATATATATTACATATATATATTACATATATATATTACATATACACTGGAAATTAATAAAGACACTAGATGTTGACCTCCACATGTGCACAAACATGCACACAGACACTGAAAAAAAAAATCTTCAAACACAAGACAGGCAAGAGTCCAGCCGGCTGAAACTGCCCCTCACCACATTGCCTTCCAGAGAACCAGCACCTGACCAGGTCATACACACTCACGTGAGAGCAGAATGATGGGGACAGCTGTGAGGGACGGTCAGTGGCAAACAAGCCCACTATTCTCTGTGAGACATACTGGCTCAGCAACCTGAGCTTGGGTCGGATACGAGGGAACAGAGACCTGGAGGTCAAGAACAAATGTCTCACGGACACCTGATCTCACAGGAAATCTTCCCATTTGTGCATGGCCTCAATTTCTCAAGCTTCACGAATTCCAAAGGAAACCCATCCCATGGGGCTTCAGTCTACAGCCTTGTTGTTCTAAATCATTTAAACAGTTCCACCCACACAGCTGGCTTTCCAGCGTAGACAAGGAGTCTGCATTCTGCCTCCAGCTCAGCCTCCCTCTTCAAGTACTTCATCTACGCACCTCTGCACCCCATCTGTAAAATCAAAAGGATCCTCTGGCAGCTATGGAGAACTCTTCCTGAAGAATGAGTAGACATACCCAGGGAGGATACCACCAGGATAATCTGATTAACAGAACAGAGTCAATGTTGCAGGACTGAGGAGGTGTGATCTGACGCTGGATACATTCTGGAAGGGAAAAATGGGATTTGAGGACTGATATAGAAATGATGAGGGGGGGGATGGGTAGATTATTGAATCTACTTTAATCTAAAAAACAACTGCTAATCTTATATATTTTGCATCAGTATGAATTTTAGTTTACTGACACAAATTCAAAGTTAATTTTGTTATACTGTATGTATATTTCTACTCTTCTTTAGGATATTATGTTTATGCAGCTCATTTAAAATATAATATATAATTAAGAAATATAGATTAATAGACATCTATAAAAGCAAACATGTTAGGTATGTTTTCAAGATCACACAGAGATATAGTTTAGATAGATAGGCAATCTTCAAACACTTCAAAGACCTATAAATTATGGCATTTAAAATGTTTTAAGAACTTAGACTTTCCTCAGCAATGAGACATATCTGCTCCTGGCAGCACCAATTACTTCAAAAAGGATGATGGGCATTGAAGAAATTCCATATGCCTCAACTGCTGACAGTGTGCTATACAAATTGGACAAGCAGGACATGAAAGAAAGTGACTGCAGAACTTTGCCAAGACAAGGTGGGACAGTCCTCCAAAAATCCTGCTTCACAGATAAGTCTGTCAGATATGCTAGGCCTGTAGGCTGAAGATGGATGCCCCAATGTTGCAGAGGAACTTTGGGTGACTGTCCAGACAGCCTGATGTCCTTGTCATTAGGTAACATTACATCTTTTGACAGAGCTGAAGACTAGATAGTTATAGTTTCCCTTAGTTACAATAGAAAGTAAATTAGATACAAAACTTCAGACTCACCAAGATAAGATAGATAATTAAGTATTTTCTCTAATTTTGTCAAATGGATTAGATATTGTTGCTGTAATTTTTACTTAATAACTGTTTTTGTTTTACTATATTAAGGTTAAAACCCTTTTTAATTAGAAAAAAAGAAGAAATGCTGAGGGATAATGCTCTTGTACACTGTGAGGATTTGTCACTCAAATTGGTTAAATAAAGTGCTGATTGACAGTAGATAAGAATTATGGATTAATTTAAGTGAAAGAACTAGTTGGTAACAAGCCTAAGCTACCAGCTGAGCATGTATAAGTAATATTAAGCCTCTGAGTCGATTATTTAAGAAGCAGCTGCCAGGTATTTGGAAACAGACAGGAGGGAGAGAAACTTCTGCCTACAGAGAGATGACAAACGGACGAGCTTGCCTTCAACAGAGAAGGGGGAAATGGGTAAACCATGACTAGAGGGTAGAGTCAGAAGTTTGGCGTTTGCCTGTGGAGCTGATGTAGAGATGACACAGTGGGGAAGTGCAGTCATAGGTGCTATAAGAATCTGTAGTTTGTGGAGCTAGAACAATGGCTCAGTGTTTAGGAGCGCTCTCTGCTCTTCCAGAGGACCAGAGTTTAGTTCCTAGTACCTATGTGGGGTTGCGCACAACCACCTGGAACTATAACTCCTAATACCTACCCTCTTATGGTCTCCATGGACACCTACATGGAGAGAAAGAGATGGAGACAGAGACAGAGAGAATGAGAACTAATAAAAACAAATCTTTTTTTTTTTTTTTTATAAAAAAAAAAGTATGAGTCAGGAGATGGTGGCACATGCCATTAATCCCAGCACTGGGGAGGCAGAGGCAGGCAGATCTCTGAGCTAGAGGCCAGCCTGGTCTACAGAGTGAGTTCCAAGACAGCCAGGGCTACACAGAGAAACACTGTCTCAATTTTAAAAAGAAAAAAATTTTAAAAAGGTCTGGAGTTTGGGAGAGGTCAAGGCCACAGATATAAATGACAACATGTCTACTATTTAGATGTCATTTAAAGCCATAAGACTGGTGGGGCGGTGGTGGCACTCACCTTTAATCCCAGCACTCAGGAGGCAGAGGCAGGTGGATCTCTGTGAGTTCGAGGCCAGCCTGGTCTACAGAGCGAGTTCCAGGACAGGATCCAAAGCTTCACAGAGGAAAAAGTCATAAGACTGAGTTGACCAAGGGACTGAATGCCATTGGGAGGGAAGAAATCTAGCCTTGGTCTGGGACCTTCTGATATTAAGATATCAGTGGACAGACGAATGGACAGACAAGGCTGATGAGAACAAGTGGTGTGGCTTGCTGCGAAATCAGAAGGGGAGGAGCCAGCTGAGGAAAGGGCCTTGGGAGGGAAATAAGTGGCTTGAGAGCCGGCCTCTGCACAGAGACACAGTGAAGTCACTGCGGACCCAGACAAGACCAACTAGACCGAGTCCTGGGAGCCAAAGCTGTCCCAGCCCCACTTAGAGAACAGCAGACTGGAGGGCAGGAGGGACGCGGAACTCTGACAATGGCTCTTTGCAGGTGGAGACCCTGAGGCCTTCAAAGACTTATAGTCCTTTCTCTAGAGTCTCATAGCCACCAAGTGTCAACCCATGCCCCAGCCCAGGTTTAGTTACATTGTACGTATTTATTTATTGTGCCTGGTGTGGAGGTGGGGAACAGGGTGCACATGTGGAGGTCAGAGGTAGACTTCCCAAAGTCAGATCTCTCACTCCACCATGTGGGACCCGAGACAGAAGCCAGGTCTAACCACTGAGCCATCAAATAACATGCCACCCAGCCTTGTCATGCCATAGCCTGTGCTGGAAATTCATTCTGTCATCTTTTCTAAATTAATGTCCTATTATTAAGTCAAGCCAAGTGATACACATCTGTTGCCCCAGCAACTCAGGAAGCAGAGGCAGGAGAATCACTCAAGCCCAGAAATTTAGGGCCTGCCTGGCAACAAAGCAAGGTTCCCACTCAAAAGAGAAAAAATGAATAATGAAAATGACATTTCTTCATCGTACTGTCAGAGCACCGGCTGAGGCTGAATCTGCCAAGGCTCTACTCAGCAGCCCTTCCTGACTCCGGGAGATCTGCCCGAGAAACACCCACTAACATCAGTGAGTCCTTGGGGTGCCATCTTTCCCCAGCCTACCCTTTATATTTACACAGTTCACAAGCTTTTCTGCTTATTTGTGCCTAGACAAATCTTTTTTTCTTTTTTTTCTTTTTTTTCTAATGTGCATGTGAGTGAGTGAGTGAACTCAGGTACCCACAGAGGCCAGAGAGGGTATCAGATCCTCTGGACCTGGAATTATAGGCAAGTGCTCTGAACTGTAGATCCATCTCTCCATACCCACTAAAGTTGTATCTTATTCACCTTTGTATTCATATAAAAAATAGTTGCCACATGCATAAAAGTTCAGAGGTTACATTTAAGTAAATAAATTTTGTAGTCAAGCATAGTGACAATCTCTAGACTGGCCAGCCTCATCTACATAGCAAGTTTGAAGCCAGCCTAGGCTACATGAGACATTGTCTCAAAAAGGGGTTGGGGGCGGGGGCTATGAATGTAGCTTAGCTGGTAAGGTGCTAGCCTGGTGTGCACAAAGCCGTGGATTCTATCCCCTCGCTGCATAAAACAGGGTGAGGGTGGTACACGGCTGTAATGCCCATGCGGAGGAGGCTGAGACCAGACCAAAAGTTCTCAGTCAGTCTCTGATACTTCGTGAGTTTGAAGCCAACCAACCTGTGATCCATGAGATAGGGGAGGTGGAGGGTGGGCTGGGGGAGTCGGTAGAGAGAAGAAAAGGAACCTCGTCCTCCAGGTCCTTCAACACGTACGGCTCCGTTCTGACAAGAGAGTGCCTGCTTCACCCTCTGAGCGCCAGCAGCCGTCCCTTCCGGCCATGGATGCTGCTCCACCAGGCATAGGCACAGCCACACACCTGCAGGAAGAGGGGCCTCGGGACCTCTGACCTGCAGTTCTTATCTTGCCTGTCCTGGCCTGGTGCCGAGCCCCAGCCCAGAGCACTGACTGAGCAGATGTGTCTGCCTCTGCCGCCCTCAGACCCAAATCCTCAGGTGCAGAGCAGTCTGTCTCCACAAAAACAACGCACTACCCCACGTCAGCATAACTACAGGCCATGAACAAAAGCTGAATATCTTGGTGTTCCGATTTAAAAGAGAGCAAAAGTGAAAACACATTCAGTCTACACCTTGTCGCAACAGAAAAGAAAGGCCTGCCTGTGGCTGACTGAGACAACCCGCACCCACAAATCTTAGATTTGTAAGACACCCTTTGTGGCGCACACTATGAACCAAACAAGGTTCACAGGGGCGCCTGTGGACCTCCACTCCCCCACCCCATGCTAACACCTGGGATCCAAGGCACCTGTGCTTTTCCAAAATGACCCTCCAGTAGCCCAGCCACCGTGGCACTACGGTCAACTAGTCATGGGCCGCCATTTCCAATCACTCCATGTTTATTGAGCAGCTATTACTGCCAGACACGGAGAATACAGATGGACATGCAACCGACATGTGGCTGGGACTGGACAGTCTCCAAAAGACGAAATGGTGTGTTCTCTCATCTGTGGGCCCCAGAGTTTATATTAATGAGGTGGGAGGGGAATGACGCTGTATGTATACAAAAATCAAAGTAAGAATGAAATTATCCAAGGGAACAAAATGGGCAAATGGGAATGGGGGTGAAGGGGGGGTCAAGGAAAAGAAGGCAGGAAGGGAGGAACATATAGCATCAAGATAAACTATATAACTGCACAGACTTTTACAAAATAAAATAAAATGAGGGCTGGCTAGATGGCGTCCCCAGGTAAAAGCACTTGGCACGCCAGCTGATGACCTGAGTTCAGCCCTGGAGCCCACATAGAAAGCCAGATGCAGAGATTTGCATCTGGAATCCCAGCACTGCTGTGGTGAAATGGGAGACAGAGTCAGGAGGATCTGCCTCAAAAACAACGTTGAAGTAAAGAGCCAACTCAAAAAAAAAAAAAAAATTGCTCTCTGAACTACACACACACACACACACACACACACACACGCACACGCGCACACGCGCACACACACACAACTAAATCTTTTTTAAAAGGAAAGGGGGAAAAGATTAAAAAAATAAGTTGCTGTCTTTAGCTAACTTTATTCTTCTAGGAGCAAATTAAAAACGTTTTTATGAGTGCTATCCTTGTGCAAGAGGCAGAGGTGATGGGACAAACTGTCCTTGATTTCTTAAGATCTCAGTGCTGGTCTTGCTGAAGTCCTTATCTTGACTGCTGTCTGATAAAGCAAGCTGCCATAAGGAAGTTTACAGTCATGAAAGAATGATTCTGCCAAGAAGCCAAATACCTCCGAGAAGAACCCGGGGCTGGCCAAGCCCCTAATTGCAGCCATGAGAGACCCTAGGCAGAGGATTCAGCTGATTCGAGAGCCTAAGGTCATAAACACGTGTCCTTTTTATGGCACTAGGTCTGTGGAACTTGGTTGCCCAGCAGTAGACAACAAAGAAAGCCAGTGGTGTTATCTTTCCAGAAGTTCCAGCCTGTACCACAGGAAGGTGTACTCTTGAGAGGGGCAGCCAGCACCCCAAACTGGAGGAGTCTGAGCTTGGGGTAGAGCTTAGCTGTTAAAGTGCTTGCCTGGCATGGGGCCTTCCCTTAAGTGTGGTTTGTCTACCCAGTGAGACTCCATTGGAGCAACTAAGTTTTCCTTTGTGAGAGTTATTCATTGGACGTAACTTCTGGGTTAGGGATGGGGGCTTGTGTCCACTTCTCCCTCTCAACACTGGGGCCACATCTGGCCCTATGTATGCTGCCACAGTCTGTGAGTTTACATGGATGTCAGTCCTCTTGTGTCTAGAAGGCCTCGTTTCTGTGGTGTCCTCTGTCCCCACCGGCTCCTCTGATCTTTCCAACTCCTCTTCCTAAGAGCCCTGATCCCTGACAGGAGGGATTTGACTCCTTTTTAAATTTTTCACTTGAGGACAAAAATCTGCCTAAATTGTCCCAGTTGACCTTCAATTTTTAACCCTTCTGCCTCTGCCTCCCAACCACCTCAGTATTATCAGCATGTCAACACTCTGGGCTCTAAATAGGCAACTTTTTAAAACAACAAAACAAAATCCTGGAGACTGGGGGTAACTTGGTTGATAGAGTGTTACAGTGCTTGCCTTGAACACACAAAGCTCTGGGTTCCATCCCCAGCACTCCATAAAACCCAGCCACAGTGGAACAGACCCGGAGTCTCAGCACTCAAGTGGGAGATGCAGGAGGATCAGCAGTTCAAGGCCATTTTTCTGCTAGATAGGAAGTTTATGAACTTTGTGAGACAGTGTCTTTTAAAAAAAAAAAAATGGGGTTGGGGATTTATTTCAGTGGTAAAGCGCTTGCCTAGCAAGTGCAAGGCCCTGGGTTCTATCCTCAGCTCAAAAAAAAAAAAAAAAAAAAAGGAAAATGCACTGGGTCTCTGGGTCTCTTTGTTCCTCTTCCCAGTATGACCAAACAAACAAATCTGCTGCTTACTGCTTTAATCTGGCCCTCTTGATTGGCTTACTGAGAACAGGAGGCCAGAGCTGACTTGGGCACAGGTTGTGCCTCCCAAGTTTGATAACAAAATGTCAACCTTGAAGGGATTCAAACATATTTTGTGGAGGTTTACTCCTCACAGTGAACTGACCCTGGACAGGGAGGAAAGATAGACATTCCCAGAAGGTGCTAGAGTCATTTACTCTGGGGACATTTTTTCCATCTTCCCACCTCAGCAACATCAGCTGCTCATTTCCTCTACTTGGCGAAGCAGAAAAATGTGTTTGGATTTGTTTCAGGTTCTTGAGACAATCTGACCCTTGATAAATGATAAATCACCGCCTCCCCCCCATCAAAGAAGCCTCTTTTAACAGCAAATAGAGACCATCAAAGAAATAAACAGACCATGTGGAGCCCAGTGCCTATGGATACATCTGTATCACAGCTCCAAGGGAACATCTCAGAAGAGGGGGGAAAATGTAAGACCCCATAGCAGGAAGTCTGATGGCCAACAGACTCTCCTGTTGCCTGTGTAGACAAGACCAGAACAATGGCAGTATCAATGGACACGTTAACATGGAAGGGGAATTTTTTTCAGGGTTCCACTCCCCAGACAAAGAACTATAGGCAACTAACCAATGCTAGAAAATTAGCCTCTCCCAGGGAGAGCCACCTTATTGGTTGTCCAATATGGAGTGTTCATCCTTGAAACCATATACACAAAAACTACAAAAAACGGGCTCAGCAGGTTGTATTTATAAATATTTGTGCGTTCATATATAAGTAACACACACACACACACACACATATATATATATATATATATATACATGTAACAACAATAGAGAAAATATGCTATCAACTTGACTAAGGGATGTGGGAGAGGTTTGAGGGAAGGTAGCTGGGAGGGGGTTAGGTGACATAACTCTAGTTTGATTAAAAACATATTTAAATATCTACAAACATTACCTAAAGGGGACTTAAATGAGCTTAAGTGATTAGCAAAGGTTTAGAAGATGATGTAGTGTTAGCTTGCTTGCTTGCTTGCTTGCTTGCTTGCTTGCTTGCTTGTTGAGCTGGGGTCACTGCTCTATAGCCCAGGCTGGCCTTGAACTCAGAAGGTAGGCTAGAATGGCCTCAAACTCCTGATTTCAACATCCCATGCGTTAGAAATACAGGGGTGAAAGTGGATCAAAGACCTCAACATAAAACCAGATACACTGAACTTGATAGACAATAAAGTGGGGAATAGCCTTAAATGTGTTGGCACAAGAGACAACTTCCTGAACAGAAAGCCAATAGTGAAGAAGCTAAGATTGACAACTAATAAATGGGACCTCATGAAACTGAGAAGCTTCTGTAAGACAAAGGACATCATCAACAGGACAAAACCACAAACCACAGAATGTGGAAATATTTTCATCAACCCCACATCAGACAGAGAGCTAATATCCAAAATATATAAAGAACTGGAGAAACTAGACATCAACAAACCAAATAATCTAATTTAAAAATGAGTTACAAACTGGGCGATGGTGGTGCACACCTTTAATCCCAGCACTCAGGAGGCAGAAGCAAATGGAGCTCTGTGTGTTTCAGGCCAGCTAGATCCACAGAGCAAGTTTCAGGACAGCCAAGGCTACACAGAGAAACCCTGTTTGGAAAAAAAAAAAAAAAAAAAAAAATGAGGTAAAGTTCAAAACAGAGAATTCTCAAAAGATGAATCTCAAACGGCTGAGAAGCACTTAGAGAAATGATCAGCACCCTTAGTCATCAGGAAATGAAAATCAAAATGACCCTGAAATTCCATCTTACACCTGTCAGAATGGCTAAAATAAAAAACCCAAATGACAGCACATACTGTTGAGGATGTGGAGCAAGGGGAACACTCCTCCACTGATGGTGGGAGTGAAAGCTTGAACAGCCACTGTGGAAATCAATACGGCAGTTCCTCAGAAAATTGGAAATTGTTCTACTCAAGACCCAGCTATACCACTCCTGGGCATATACCCAAGGAATGCTCAATCATACCACAAGGACACATGCTCAACTATGTTCATAGCAGTTTTATTTATTTGTAATAGCCAGAAACTGGAAAAAACCTAGATGTCCCTCAACCTAAGAATGAATAAAGAAAATGTGATACATTTACACAATGGAGTATTACTCAGCTGTTAAAAAAATAATAGCCAGGTGGTGGTGGCACACGCCTTTAATCCCAGCACTTGGGAAGCAGAGACAGGCAGATCTTTGTGAGTTCAAGGCCAGCCTAGTCTACAGAGCGAAATCCAGGAAAGGCCCAAAGCTACACAGAGAAATCCTGTCTAGAAAAACCAAATAATAATAATAATAATAATAATAATAATAATAATAACAACAACAACAACAACATGAAATTTTTAGGCAAGTAGATGGAACTGGAAAAAAATCATCCTGAGTGAGGTAACCCAGACCCAGAAAGACAAACGTGGTATGTACTCGCTTAAAGTGGACATTATCTATAAAGTAAAGGATAACCATGTTATAATCCACAGACCCAGAGAGGCTAGGTAACAAGGAAGGCCCAATGGGAGAAGCATGGATCTCCTGGGAAAGAGAAATAGAATAGGGTAGCCTGGGGGCAGGTGGGGACAGGAACAGGATGGATTAGGTGTGAGAGGTGGAGGGAGCTATGGCTGGAATTGGGGGGCATTTCGGATGTGAGGTACAAACATAGTACAGTGGAAACTCCCAGGAATCCATGAGGGTGACCCTAGCAAGGACTCCTGGCAGCAAGAGATATGGAAACTGAACCAGCCATCTTCTGTAACCAGCAAGGCTTCCAGTGAAGGGACTGGGACACCAACCCAGCCACAAAACTTTCAGCTTACAAGTAGTCCTGCCTGCAAGATGTGCTGGAGTAAAAGTGGTGCAGAACCTGTGGAAGTGGCCAATCAATGACTGGCCAATTTGAGGCCCACACACGGAGAGGGAGCCCACACTTTATACTGCTGAAGGGCCAGGAACCAGAGTCTGCATATCCCAGAGACCAAAGACAGAACCAAACAGGGGGGCGGGGGGGCAGTGAAATGATTCCTGACAATACTCATAGGCCAGAGCCCAGCACAATCATCATCAGAGAGGCTTCATCCAGCAACTAACTGATGGAAACAGATGCAGAGACCCACAGCCAAGCATCAGGCAGAGCCAGGGGAATTCTGTGGAAAAGAGGAAAGAAGGATTGTAGGAACCAGATGGGTCAAGACACCATAAGAAAATGGCTCACAGAATCAACTAACCAGCACCCAGAAGGGCTCACAGAGACTCAACTGACAACCAGCGAGCCTGCATGGGACCACCTACATCCTCTGTGTGTGTGTGTGTGTGTGTGTGTGTGTGTGTGTGTGTGTGTGTGTGTGTGTGTGTGTGTGTGTGTGTGTGTGTCTGTGTGTGTATGTGTGTGTATATGTGTGTATGTGTGTGTATGTGTGTGTATGTGTATGTATGTGTATATGTGTGTATGTGTGTGTATATGTGTGTATGTGTGTGTATGTGTGTGTATATGTGTGTATATGTGTGTATGTGTGTGTGTTTGTATGTGTGTGTACATGTGTGTATGTGTGTGTATGATTGTGTGTGTATGTGTGTGTGTGTGTGTGTATATATGTGTGTATGGTGTGTATGTGTGTGTGTGTGTATATGTGTGTGTGTGTATGAGTGTGTGTGTGTGTGTGTGTGTGTGTGTGTGTGTGTGTGTGTGTGTGTGTGTGTGTGATTGTGTAGCTTGGGGTTCCTGTGGAACTCCTAACAGTGGGAGCAGGGGCTGCTTTGGGAATCATACCATGTTTGGTTGATATCCCTGGGAGACTTGCCCTTTTCTGAAGGAAGAGGAGGAAGGGAGGATCTGTGGGACAAAGGATGTATGAGGGAGGGACTGGAAGGAGAAGAGAGAGGAAAAACCATGGTCAAGATGAGAGAAGAATAAATTTTTAAAAAATTAAAATTAAAAAAATCTGGAAAAAGATACAGGGGTGAGACACCACACATGACATAATAGATAAGGTTTCTCTAGTATTTTATTTTAAGTGTGTGTGTGTGTGTGTGTGTGTGTGTGTGTGTGTGTATGTGTGTGTGTACACGGGTATGTGCACATGAAGCCAGAAGCGATGGATTCTTTTGGAGCTGGAGTTACAGGTAGGTGTGAGCTGCCCAAGGTGGGAACTGAACTCAGGTCCTCTGGAATAGAAGTATACACTCTTAACCAATGAGTCATCTCTTCAATCCCAATGGATGAGATTTTCTAGTTTTTACTAGAAATTGATGACTGTCCTATTGCCCTTTAAGAACGCTTACCGTAGTATCATATGCATGCTTGGTACACACTGGGTTTTGTTCTTTAGGTACTCTTCATCCCTTCTAGAAGCTTCTTCAATCATTTATTCAGTACCCTTACTAAATGCCTGAGTGCCTCAATATCAGGTGATACTGAGGGTGATATTGGTGATGGTGACAGGTATGACTCTTGGCCCCAGGGAACTTCCTGTCTGTCTCACTATTGCTGAACATACCTTGGGACCTTCAAAATTACCAGAACTCAGCCCTGTCCCTGGCTAGTTAACCCAGAGTCTTTGGGAAAATGTGACTGAAACACCATCAATTTAAAAGCCACACTAGGGATAAGGTGTTGACCAGTGCTTACTGTACGAGGGTGAGGATCTGAGTTCGAGTCCCAGAACCCACATAAAGCTAGACACAGTAGCATGCATCTATAGTCCCAATTCTTCTACATGGAGATGGAGATGGGAAGTAGAGACAGAAGAAGTCCAGGAAGCTCTTGGATTATCTAGCCTTGTGTACACAGCAGTAAACGCAAGACTCTACCTCAAACAAGATAGACGGTAAGGACAGGCAACCTCAGGTTGTCCTCTGGCCTCCACACATGTGCTACAGCATATGTGTGCCTTTCTTCCTACACTAGAACACACATACACCAATAATAATAATAATAATAATAATAATAATAATAATAATAATAAATAATGATAATAAACTAAATTAAACCTTTCCTGGTCATTTTAGAGGGCAACCAGGCAACCAGGATCTAGAAGCAAACAGATAAGTAGCATGAGTATGCTAAGTCTGTCCTTCCAGAGTTTTCCATTGGAATGTGATCCAGACAAAAGCCAAAACTTCAGAAGAGTTTACTGAACAGCAGCATTTCAGGAAGATGAAAGCATCAGTGAAGGCCTGGAGGTCTGAGGGGAAGGAGCGTGGTCACAGGACTGAATCAAGGCCATAAGGGTGGGAGGGTGAGGCAGTGAGGCCAGAGGGCAGGGCCTGGAAGCTTCAGGGTGGGGAGGAGAGGGCCCTGCAGAGCCCAGTAGAGGTTTGCACAACCAAATGCAAACTTCGCTCAGCTCACTGTTGGCTGGAAAGGAAGTCAGAGGGATCGAAAGTAGAAGTGGTAAAATGAATTAAGAGAAATTTGGGGGAACTGGGGGAGGCTCTGGCAGAGCTAGAGGGAAAATGCAACTTGACAGGAGAAACGGCCGCCCTATTCCATGGAGAGAAGGAAGTAGAAACCTCCTGGAATTAGCACCCAGGAAGATCGGCAGATCCCCACCTCTGGCGGCCACACTGCAGCCACAGTGATATTAGGGTGTGAAAACACACTAGTTCTCCAATTGTATGAGCATCTCCAAGGTCCTGCGGGTCCCTCACACTCCCAGCACTGACTTACCACCTAAGCATTTATGTTGATCATCTAGGTTAGTGCTGCTCTCAGCCTGGGTCGCAGAAACTCCATTTTCAGAGGGCAACCGTCAACGCAGAGACTCACTGTCAAAAGTGCTGAGAATAAATGACCGTGGAGTGCTCAGCCCTTAACAGAACATCTCTATCGCCCTCTCCAGCACTCAGGGAACATGGAGGAAGATGAGGTGGAAAGATCATAAGAGGTGAAAGGTGGAGAGGAGTATTCTGAAATGCTGTCTTCTAGAAGTGGCATGGCTGTGGTAATCACAGACACGCAACAGATGTGGTCACCAGCACAGGTCTGCCCACAAAAATTAAAAAGGCTCGGGAATAGGAGGGGGCAGTGGTTGGGGGAAAGGTACTCACTCGTGTGGAAAAAGGAACACAGGGTATGGGGGTTATACCACAGTACATTTATCATGTGTGAAATTGTCGATAGAATTGTCGCACGCCTGTAATCCCAGCACTCGGGAGGCAGAGGCAGGTGGATCTCTGTGAGTTCGAGGCCAGCCTGGTCTACAGAGATAGTCCAGGACAGGCTCCAAAGCTACAGAGAAACTCTGTCTTGAAAAAACAAAACAAAACAAAACAAAAAAAAAAAAAAAAAAAAAAGAATAACATATTGACTTAAAAACAAAGTAGGCAGAGTGTGATGGCAAACCCTTTTAATTCCAGAACTCTGTGAGTTTGAGACCAGTCTGGTCTACATGGTGACTTTCCCGGTAGCCAGAGCTCCACAGTGAAACCATGTCTCAAAAATTAATGAACCAATTAATGAATGAATTTAGAACAAAATAAACAAAAAGCATAAACTTTCAGATCTCCTTCCTGGAGAGTTTTCCCCGGCCTTCTAAAACTTTTTAATCGCCTGTAGGCTTTTCCAGACCTTCTTCCGTTTGCAGAGTCCTATCTCAGGCAGTCTGCCCTCTGGCCTGAGCACCGTAAAAAAAAGAACTCTAGCCTAGGAAGGGTCAGAACCGGTCGCTGCTTGTCCCTTTACCTGGCAACCTCAGGCAAGTCACATAATTTTCTGAACTTTGCCTTGGTCATCTGCAGAATGAGCAGCAGGACATTTGGAGTTTCTGCGACCCAGGCTGAGAGCAGCACTAACCTAGACTGATCAACATAAATGCTTAGGAGACAAGTCAGTGCTGGGAGTGTGAGGAAACCGCAGGACATTTGTCAACCCCCATGCCTGGATGTCGTAAAGGCTTGTGAGAACAGTGAGTGGCGAGCAAGCGAGCTGCACTCACAGCCCTCAGGAGGCTGAGCGAGGACGATGGCAAGTCCCAGGTTAGCCCGGGCAGCAAGAATGAGACTGACTCAAACAGAAAGCAGGAAAAAGAAAAAAAAAAAAAGGTACTCCTGGCTGAGGCAGGTGGATCTCTGCGAGTCTGAGATCAGGCTGGTCGACAGAGCTAGTTCCAAGACAGCCAGGGCTACACAAAGAAACCCTCTCAAAAAATTAATTAATTAATTTAATTATATATATATATACATATATATATATATATACACTAATTAACTAAAACTAATAAATTCTGGACAGTGATGATGAGGCCTGCCCCAAAACGGCAGTGTACTTAATGTGCTCTAATTGCACAGTGCACCGGTCATCAAAATGCTCCAGTTTATGTTACAGATATTTACACAGTTGAAAGTTAAAAGCCAGGGCCAGTGAGATGGCTCACTTGGTAAAGGCACATGTTACCAAAAATGATAACCTGAGTTTGATCCCTGGGACCCACTCTCACTTACACACACACACACACACACACACACACACACACACACACACACGATGCTATGCACTGGCCCATACACACATGCATGGCATAAATAAGTAAATTATTTTTATATTAATATTATTTAAATAATAATAAGTTAATAAAAGGCAGCCAGGGCTATATGAGACCTAACTGAAAAAAAGAATTAAAATGAAATAAAAGCCAGGCATGGTGGCACAGCACAAAAAGGCAGGTGAATCCCTGTGAGTTCAAGGCCAGCCTGTTCTACACAGTTAGTTCCAGGACAACCAAGGCCACATAGAGGAAACCCTTTCTCAAAGAAAAAAAAAGGCCAGACACTTGCACTTGGGAGGTAGAGGCAGGAGGATCAGAACTCATCCTCAGCTACATGACCAGTTTGAGGACAGCTAGAGTATATTATATGTGATCTTGTTCTCTCTCTCTCTCTCTCTCTCTCTCTGTCTCTGTCTCACTCTGTATCTCTCTGTCTCACTGTCTCTCTGTCTCTCTCTGTGTCTCTGTATGTGTGTATGTTTGTATATGTGCGTGTTTTCAGGACATGGTTTGACTGTGTAGCCCAGACTGGCCTCACATTCAAGATCCTCCCTCAAACTCCCAAGAGCTAGGATGACCAACATGTACCTCCATGCCCAACTACAATAACTTAAAAGCAAATTAAAACCACTAGGTACATCTCCACCTCTCAAATCGGTGAAAAAAAAAGCCTGTCAGCAATGAATAGAAACAACAAGGTCTTTTGTAAGGTACTTGGCACCATTTAAAATGTACGTGCCTTTTGACCTCAAAATTGCACAATAGGAATCTGTCCTAAGGAAATGCTGACTCCAGTGTGCAGATATAGGTGAGAGAAATTGAGAAATTCGGAACAGGGGAAGGAGAGAAGAGATAGGAAAGAAAGCGGAGCAGAAAGAGAGTGAAAGAAGACATGACAGAGAAGAGAGGAGAGGGAGAAGAATAGAGGAAAGAAAAGAGAGAAGGGAGGAGAGGGGAGAGAGAGAATTTGGAAGTTATGATGGGTCACTGCATTTCTGCGACAGTGGAAAGTGGCAGATGGGTCCAGCATTGTACAGTATCCCGTCATAAAGAATGCTTTCAGGAATGAGGAAGTGAGGTCACCGGGCCGGCAGAAAGCCTGAGGATTATCACTCTATTGCCTGTCGGTCCATGCTGCAGCTGCTCGCCAGGCTGGAATTCTGTGAAGTATGCCACGCACTGATCTCCTGCCCTGCCCGTCTCTCGGACTGGCTGCCTGCCTGTGACCACCAGCTGCCTCTGAGATCCCACCAGCCTTTGGAACGCTGCCCCAGTGGCCCTGGCATCTTGCAGCTGACAGAATTATGCCTGGGCCACTGGGGCAGAGAGGCCTCTTCTCAGCTGGTCATTTTCCTTTTTTCCTCGTCTGGTTTCTCAGGTAGCAGGTCCCTTTTGTCTGTTCCATGAATGGTGCTCTACCTGGGGCCTGGTCCCGTTGACCATAGAACCGTAAGCAGCATTAGCTGAGGGTGACTCAGCCCAGAACCTTGACTTCAGGCTATGTGTCAAAAACTGCTCTGGCCATGGAGGGCCTCTGTGGAATCTTCTTGTGTCCTGTAGTAATTCCAGCCCAAGAGAAGGCTTCTCTCCAAGTATGCCAGAATGTGACTCCAGGAGAAGCACTGTCTCCACAAAGATCACTGCATACTGCCTCCCCAAATGAGACACCAACAAAACCACTCTGCTCTTTCAAGTTGACCTATAGAGAGAGCGTGGATGCACAGACACAGACGCAGCTTACTTCATGTCATTTTTTATTCAGTTGCTGGTTGGCTGGTTGGTTGCTTATTGGTTGGTTGGTTTGGCTGGTTGGTTGGTTGGTTGGTTGGTTGGTTGGTTGGTTGGTTGGTTGACTGGTTGACTGGTTGGCTGGTTGGTTGGTTGGTTGATCAGTTGGCTGGTTGGTTGGTTGGTTAGTTGGTTGGTTGGTTTTTGAGACAGGGTCTCTCTAAATAGCTCTAGCTATCCTAGAACTCACTTTGTAGACCAGGCTGGCCTCAAACTCATAGAAATCACCCTACCTCTGCCTCCTGAGTGCTGGAATTAAAGGGGTGCACTACCATGTCCAGCTGCATGCTTGCTTTTTGAATAAGGGTGTCCCTTTGCAGCCCTGGCTAGGTGGTACTCACTATGTTTGTCTGTTTCTGACTCCTTTTTCTATAGGGATTGTATAGCCCAGTTTAGCCTAGCTGTGTGTAGCTAAGGGTGGCTTTGGTGCCTCCATCTCCCAAGTGCTGGGATCGAAAGAAAGTACCACCATATCCCGTTTATGCAGTGCTCAGGGTCAAACCCAGGGATTCCTGTGTACTAGGCAAGCACTCTACCAACTTGGCCACATAGCCAATCCTGGTTACATCTTTAAAAGAAAGTAATCTAGCTGGACGGTGGTGGCACAGGCTAGCACTCAGGAGGCAGAGGAAAGCAGATCTTTGAGTCTAGGACCAGCCTGGTCTACAAAGTGAGTTCCAGGATAGCCAGGGTTATACGAAGAAACTCTTTCTCAAAAAAAAAAAAAAAAAACTAAGGGCTGGAGAGATGGCTCAGTAGTTAAGAGCACATGCTGTTCTTCCAGAGGACCCAGGTTCAATTCCCAGCACCCACATGGCGGCTCACAACTGTTTGTAACTCCAAGATCTGACACCCCCACACAGACATACAGGCAGGCAAAACATCAATGCACATAAAAAATAAATATTAAAAAATTAATAAATAAATAAATAAATAAATAGATAGATACAAAAGAAAGTAGTAGAATGTTATACTTCATATTTTCTATCAGGAGTCTAGAGAGCTAGCTCAGTTGGTGAAGTTCTTGTCAGACAAATATATGCCCACAGTCAATCTTGAGAACCCACATAAAAAGCTGGCATGGGCCAGGCAATGGTGGCACACGCCTTTAATCCCAGCACTTGGGAGGCAGAGCCAAGTGGACTTCTGCGAGTTCAAGGCCAGCCTGGCCTACAGAGTGAGATCCAGGACAGGCACCAAAACTACACAGAGAAACCCTGTCTCAGAAAAAAAAAAAAAAAAAAAAAAAAAAAAGCACTTCGCAATCCCAGCACTGGGGAGGCAGAGACAGAGCATCCCCGGGGCTGCCTGACCAGCCAGTCTGGCCAATTCAGTGAGCTGCAGGCCAGTGAAAGTCGGTGTCTCAAAGGTGGTGGATGGCACCTGAGGAAAGACACAAGAATTATCTTCAGAGGAACACGCACACGCATATACATACATGCATGTCGCAAACACCAACACGTGCACAAAGGTGCACATACACACAAGCTAAAGGGAAAAGAGAGAGGGCAGATGGGCCAGAGAGGCAGAGGAGGCTGGCAGGAGTTCATTCCACTCCAGTCAGTCTCTGGAGTCCTCTGGAACAGACCCTGCGCAGCCCTGCACAGATTCTCAGTCTGGACAGGACTTGTCCCAGCTGTCCAGAGAAGTGACCAACAGAGAGCACTTGGCCCTCCCTAGAGCATGGCAGCCCATCTAGAGAGGACTCCAGTGCCAGTGGCCCGTGGGGTGCCAGAGGAACAGAGGTAGTCATCAAGCAGGTGTTGACATCACACTTGGACTTCTTTCTGTACTAGGCTGCTTCCTTCCTCTCAGGAGGCAAGGGAAGTCCTGAATAAACATGCCGACTTTAAATCTGTCTGAAAACCCAACGTGCCATAGCCCCTGACTTCAGGAAGGCCACGTCACCATATCAAATCTGGAGAGTTCTCATGTTGAGACTGTAATGCTCCCTCAACCTCCTTTATAGAAAATGACCCAGGATAGAGACACAGGACACGTGACAAAGGCTTGTAAAGTGCAGATGTCTGGAGGAGAGAGTGAACTTGACAGAGTCAGACCCATTTGGGGGGAGAAAACCTCTCTCTCACTGTGTGTGTGTGTGTGTGTGTGTGTGTGTGTGTGTGTGTGTGTGTGTGTAAGCTTGTGGCAGTCAGAAGGAAACTTTGGGACTCAGTTCCCACCATATGAGCCCCAAGGACAAACTTGGGTCATCAGAATTGGTATGAGTGCCTTTACCTACTGAACCATCTGGCTCACCCGGTTTCTTTGTTTCTTTGTTTGTTTGTTTCTTTGTTTAAGACAAGGTCTCTCATTGAACCTGAAGCTTGACGATTTAGCTAGACTGCTGGTCAGCGAGGTCCCAGGATCCTCCCATCTTCTCCCCTCCATGGAGGTTACTGGTGCACACCACCATACCCAGATTTTTTATGTGGCTTCTAGAGATCTGAACTCAAGTCCTCAGACTCACACTGTGTGCTAGCTGGTTGTTTTTGCTGCTTTTGTCCACTTGACACAAGCTAGAGTTATTTAGAAAGAGGGAACCACAATTGGAAAAATGCCCCCAAATAAATTAGCCTGTGGGCAGGTCTGTGGGGTTCTCTGTTGATTAATCTGGTAAGGCCCAGCTCACGGTGGGTAGTACCGTCTCCGGGCAGGTGGTCCTGAGTTGCATAGAAAAGCAGGGTGAACAAGCCAGGAAGAACAAACCACTAAGCAGCACTCCCCCATGGCTTCTGCATCAGTTCCTGCCTCCAGGCTCCTGCCTTGAGTTCCCTGCATGATGGACTACAAGACGCAAAATAAAATAAACCCCTTCCTCCTCCAAGATGCTTTGGTCGGGAATATTTTACCATAGCAATAGAAACCACAACTGAGACACACAGCAAGCCCTTTACCCATGGAGCCATCTCCCCAGCCCCTAACAGCATCTTTTCTATCTCCAGGAGGGCTTGGTACCTACTGCAGCAGATGGGAAGAACCAAGTCAGTGTGATTGGGTCCCTTCCTGTTCGAAGTGATCTCCTAGGGCTTTGCTTAACCCTTCTGATAGGAATGGTCTGTCTTTTTAAAGGAGAGGGGCTGTCTTTTTAAAGGGGAGGGGCTGTCTTTAGGGGTTTCTTCTCCTCACTCCTCTCCCAGGAGGCAGGGGTTTGCCAGCCTGGTGTCAGGCAGGCAGACAGGAGTGCCAGGCTCTGCAGCCAGAGCCTCTGTTACCGGCCTTGCTCAAGGCTGTTTTCTCTACAGAAAGGAGGTCCAGTAGCCCCCTGAAAAAAATGCACTCAGTGGAGCTGGAGAGATGGCTCAGTGGTTAAAAGCACTGGCTCCTCTTCCAGAGGATCAGAGTTCGGTTCCCAGCACTGACATGGTAGCTCACAACCACCTGTAACTCTAGTTCTAGGGGATCTGACAACTTTTTTTAGACTTCATAGGCAGAACACATGCACACAGCATATAATCACACAGACTCAGACAGACAGATGCACACACACACACACACACACACACACACACACACACACACACAAACGCACATAAATAAAAATAAAATAAGGAGTGGAGAGATATTTCTGTGGTTAAGAATGTTGGTTACTCTTGCAAAGGACCAATGCACTCTTCTGGCCTCTTCAGGCAGCCACATGTATGTGTGCACCTACACACAGACATAAATAAAATAAATTAGATAATACAGTAAATCCTTAAAAGTAAATAAATAAGATCTTTTAAAAAAAAATACATTCTGGGTTGGGGATTTAGCTCAGTGGTAGAGCACTTGCCTAGCAATAGCAAGGCTCTGGGTTCAATCCTCAGCTCAAAAAACAACAACAACACTCTAAGGCATTATCTCACCAGTCCAGTCAATTCCCTCGTTTCTCGGGTGAGGAGATTGACACTGATACCAGCACTTGGACCCAGGACTCATGATCCCATGTGTTATTTGAGGGAAACTGTATTTTCATCAGAAAGGAGAGTTTGAGCTTTATCCCAGGAACATGGCCGGCAACAGGCTTTGCACTTCCTCAGCCGCTCATGAGTCAGGTTCAGTCTCCACCATGGTCAAGGTCCCCAGCAACTGCTGAAGAAACAGATGAGACCAGACCAGAGAAGGCTTTCGCTGTAGCAGCAGCAGGCCCAGCAGCAGTAAATCTTCCATCCCAAGCAGTGTTGGAGGCTCTTCCTCCTCCTACAGTTATCAGAGTCTACAAACCGTGGTGGTAGAGGTCGCCGCCCAGACCTTGATTCCGAACACTAACACTGGCAAGAAACAAAGGATCCAGGAGAGCCCCACACTCCACTTGGACATGTGCCTGGAGTTCTACAGACTGGGACCAGCTGGAGCTATGCCCGCACCTGGCCCACAAACGCGTTTCAAAGGCTACGGTCACGCCAAGCATTCTCGACACTGGTACCCACAGCCACCAAACCAGAGACCATGCATCCTGTCCTCCTGTCCTACCCACGTTACCTGGTCATCATCAGATTACCTGTGCCAAAGACTCCCATACTGCCCTGGTGAACTGTACAGACAAGGTCACCTGCAAGACACCAGCACCTTCAACTGGCCCTGGGGACAGCCTCTAAGGTCCTGGGCAGGAAGTAGGGTGGGTGGTGGGAACTGGGACAAGGAGAATGAACGGTCTAAGACAGAAAAGAGGGAGGGTTACCTGAAAGCATACATTCCCTCCCCATTCTTTCTTGGGAGTACAGTGATGAGCGAAACTTTTATTCTAGTTGTCTGTTACAAATTCTTACTCCTTGCCCAGTGAACTGGACATTATCTTTAGATGAGATTTGATTGATGGGGAGAGAATATGATGTGAGCCAGCACAGCATGCAATCTTCATTATCACAACAGAGTTTGGAATCACCTAGGAGACCTATTGCTGGGTGTAGTGACATTTTTGCTGAGCTCCTGGCCTGGCTCCAGAGAGCAGCACCTAGCCCTAATCCCTTTTTTGTTTAACCACACCTTTTGGTTTTTTTTTTTTTTTTTTTGGTTTTTTTTTAATCTTTTGTTTTTCTTATCGCCCTATGTGAATCTTGTTTGACAGGATCAGAGAGTCCCCCACGGATCAAAGGCCTATACAAAACTTGGTCCAGGAAACCAGGAAAACCGTGGTACCTGATAATTCAAATAATTTACATCTGGCATTTGGTCTCTGGGAGCTCCATTTTAAAGGTACGAAAATTAACTATCTAAACTGTAAAAAAGGAGGAAATAAAACTGCCCTAGGTGAAGGGAAGAGTGCCTCAGTCCTTCGAGGCTGGACCCCCCCTGCAGCCATGATAGGCTAAATTCATTCTTAAGATGCCTCCGTGTCTTCATTCCACGGACCCGCGTGAACCCACACACTCGTGTAGCGACCACACCGGGTGTTCTGTAAAGACGTTTCCCAGAAAGGCTTAGCTGAAGAGGAAGCCCCAGCCTGCATACGGGTGGCATCATTCTGTGGCCGTACCCCTGAACTGAACAAAAGGGAGGAAGCGAGCTGACCATTCCCAGCTCTCTGCTTCCTGGTACACTGTGGCCAGCGGCCTCACAGTCCTGCCGCCGCCGGGCCTTGACTGCCGTGCTCGGCTGTACCCCCAAACTGGGAACCCAAATAAATTCTTGCTTCCTTAAATGGCTTTCGTCAGATGAAGGAGCAGAGCTCCCGGCCAAAAAGGCAGCACATTGTCCCGACGAGGTCAGAAAAAGAGTATGAATTCCAGAAAGGGGTAAAAATAACTATCAAGACAATGGGTATTCCGCATTTTCATTAAAGACAGGGATAAACGTGGGACGCAGAAGGGGACCGTTTCAGGATAGTTACACAAACTAAATGGAAGTCAGGTGAGGATTGGCGCAAATCACATCTAGAGCAAAGACACAGGCACGGGTCTTGGCTGGCTGCCTGGCAGCCCTGCTCAAAGGGATAAATAAGCTCTCTTCAACCCAGGCAGGAGGGGCCAGCAGCTTGGAGGAGGTGCCTCCCATTCACAGCTTAAAACAAAGCTTCCCTGCCCGGTGTCCCGGAAACAAAAAATAACTGCACCCCAGTCTCGCAGAGCTGTGTAGGGGTGGGGTGGGTGCCCCCGGGACGCAGAAACTGGTGCCGCTCCAGTCGGAGTGATGCGAGCATTTACCCGAGAAATCCGCACTCCGGCCCTTCCTCCAAGGCTCCCCAGCTGTTCTACGCGGTTTGTTTTCCGCCAGCTCATTTTCCTGTCTTCTGCTCCATGGTTCCAGAAATTATCCCAGGAATTCCCAAGGCGGCAGCAATGACTCAGCCATCAGGAATTAGCAGTCTTCCAACAGTTGCGTAGGACAGCTGAGAGATATTTTGCTGTAGTGCATAGCTCATATCCCACTTAAATATGGGCTCATGCTGACCTGGACATAACACAGAAAATGAGACGAATTCCTCACATTGGCCATAAGACGGAATGCTAAGATCGCGACAAGAGTTTCATTTTATAAAATCATTTGTTGAAGCCGAGCTTTGTGGCTCACACCCATAAGCTGAGCACTCAGGAGCTTGAGGCAGGAGGACCACCTTAAGTTCAAGGCAGGCCTGTGCTACGTAGGGAGTTCTAGGCCAATTTATGACTTCTGAGTGAGATCTTGTCTCCAAAAAAAGTTTAATTAATTATTAGAATAAAATGATTAATTGACCATTTAACACCTGCAAAATTTTTAGTATTTCCTTTTTGAATAATTTTGAATGACACCTCTACATTAACAATTAATTGTACTTGGTGTTTAGAATACTAGACAACAAATGGTAATATCACAATATCACGGAAGAAAATAATTTTAGCATATTTGAAAAATATGTTACGTGGTGGCCGGAGCAGGATGGACAGGACTCTGTGCTAGCGAGTGTCCACAAGAGCACAAGAATCTGAGATGCACTGAAGAGGGGAACACCGTATATTAAACTTCATTTATATGTTACTGGCAATTCTGGGGATGGAACCCAAAGCCTCACACGTGATTGGCATGTGCTCCACTTCTGAGCTGTGACCCTGCCAGCAACTTTTTACTTTCTGTGATAGGTTTTCACCACTAAGTTGGCCACGCAGGTCTTGAACTCATTCTAAGCCCAGGCCAGCCTTGTCATTGTAATCCTCCTGCCACAGCGACAAGTGTGGCTGAGATTATAAGATTGCACGCCCAGGCCAGGAGCAGAGGAATTCAGTTTAATAGCCCAACATTCCTTTTTCTTTCCCCTCTCAGGTCTGTTGTGATGATCTGTTTGGGAGGACAGAGTCTCTGTAACTCAGGCTGACCTTGAGTTTGCTAAGTAGCCAAGTCTGGTCTTGAATTCCTGATCCTCCTTGCCTCCATCTTCCTAGTGCTGGGATTACATGTGTATACTACAGTGTCTGGCTAACAGTACATTTTAAAATAAGGTGTGTTCAACAGAAAAAGACATAAAACAAAATTATATGTTGATCATTTGGTGAAAAGGTGGCCAGAGGCTCACAGGAAGCTTGCTCTGCATTTCCTGTAGGTAAACTGTCTCAGTAGTCACCACTTTGATGTTTTACAGTAACTTTATAGAAAATAAGGACCACAAATCACAAGATTTTGAACACTTAGAATATAATTATAGTTTTTAATCTTTTATATCATTATTATATAAGGAAAACAGTTGTATGAAAAATCATAATGTGACCATAAAACTAACTATGCTTAAGTGAAAATGAGAAAAATGTGGAGCAGGTAATAACAATTTGCTGGGATAGAACAGTTTAGGGAGATGGGGAGAAGGGGGACCAAAATTAAGGATGTGTGAAAAATCCACAAGGAAACCTTGTGAGTTTTCTTTTTATTATTATTATTATTATTATTTTAAGAAGTTTAAATAGAGGTACCGTCTGCGGGTGGATAGGGTTGCTCCCTGAAGTCATGGTGAATTTTCGTAATGAAACTCCTAGTGCCAGAGGTGAGTGACCTCCCTCTGAGGTCTGAGAAGACACTAAGGATCCCCCAAAATTACAGGCAGCTGCCACCCCAGTTGATTGCCTACCAAAATTCATGCTAAGACCTTGTTGTTGAAGACACCATGTGCTCTGGTCACAGGACATAAAAAACTCCGTCTGAAACTGTGACAGACGCTTCCCCTGCTGACTAGCCCTCACCGTGCCAGAAGGTGCCAGGTTAGCTGCTGGGAGAATACGTCATCAACCGTCTGACTCAGCCATAGACTTTACACAATACACCACTAACCAGACAAGCAAGAAGCATCCCAAGGTGCAATAGGAGCAAGTCTGTTATGGAAGAAACCAAATGCTTCCTGATTAGATAGGAGGCCTGCTCCACAGGAGGGAATTCACATCTGGTACTGCACACTTGCTCAAAATCCCAGGACTGCACTGGGCAAGAGTGGCACATGCCTTTAATCCCAGCACCCATGAGGCAGAGGCAGGCAGATCTCTGTGAGTTCAAGGCCAGTCTGGTCCACAGAATGAGTTCCAGGACAGGGCCACATAGAGAAACCCTGTCTCAGGGGAAAACAAATAAAAACAAACAAACAAGGCTGGGCACATCACAGGCTCTAACAGGAAAGCTACAATCCCAGTTAGCTTTTTGTCGGCTTGGCTCACGCGACAGTCTAATGGGAAGAACCTAAACTGAGAAACGCCTCCATCACACTGGCCTGTAAACAAGTCTGTTTATTATCAAGATAGTTTCTTGATTAATGATTGATGGGGAAGGCCCAGGCCACTGTGGACAGTGCCATCCCTGGCAGATGGTCCTGAGAAAGTGGGTTGAATAAACAAGGAGCAAGACAAAAAGTGGGGTCCCTCATGGCCTCTACTACAGCTTCTGCCTCCAGGTCCCTGCACTGACTACCCTTCACCATGGACTACATACACTACAAGCTGAAACAAACCCTTTCCTCCCCAAATTGCTTTTGGCCAAGGTGTTTATCACAACAGTGGGAACCTGGCTGTGGTGGTTTGAACGAAAATGGTGCCATAGGCTTATGTATTTGCACGCTTAGTCCCCGGTTAATGAATGTTTGGAAAGAGTTAGGAGGTGTGGCCTGGCTAAAGAAGATAGAACCTTACTGGGAATGAAGTTTCAAAAGCCAACACTAGGTCAGAGTCTCAGTCCCTGCCTGCTACCCGCAGACCAGGGTGCAAAGGTTTCTGCTACTTCCCAAGCACCACACCTACCTGCATGCCACCATGCTGCCTGGCGTGATGATCCTGGACTAGCCCTCTGAAACTGTAAGCCAGCCCCCAATTAAATGCTTTCTTTTATAAGAGTGACCTTGGTGAACCAGCTGGTGGTGGTGGCGCACACCTTTAATCCCAGCCCTTGGGAGGCAAAGGCAGGCTGATCTCTATGAGTTCAAGGCCAGCCTGGTCTACAAAATGAGTTCCAGGACAGCCAGGATTGTTAAACAGAGAAACCTTGTCTTAAAAAACCAGAAGAAAGGAAGAAGGAAGGAAGGAAGGAAGGAAGGAAGGAAGGAAGGAAGGAAGGAAGGAAGGAAGAAAGAAAAAGTTGCCTTGCTCATGGTGTTTCTTCACAACAATGGGACAGTGAGTAAGACACTAGTTGAGACAACTACTGCTAAAGCTTTGCTAAATAGACATGACACGCCTGCCAAATTGCCTTCTACATAAGGATGCCCATGTCCAGGGAACCGTGCACTGTCCACTTAGGCAGAAAGCTCCCACTTGCAATGGGTTGCAGAGACTCTCTACAACGTTACTCTTCTACTGCTGTGATAAGATGCCATGGCCAAGGCCACATATAGAAGAATGGGCATGTTTGGGGCTTGCAGTGTCAGAGGGTGAGTCCATACGGTGGAGCCACCATAACACTCAGCAGGCAGCTAACTCAAAACGCTGGGAGTCTTTTTGAAACATCAAAGCTCTAAATGGGGACATCTATATCACTCCTCCAGTGCTTAGGGAATGAACATCACAGAAGAGAGGCCACAAGGAATAGGAGAGCCCAAGGATGGGGTACAATGTTGGAAAACAGTGACTTCAGGACACAGCATGGTCCCCGCACTCTTGAAGTCACAAAAGCTGGGATTACCTGGGCAAGACCTGTGAAAGATTGGACTGATAACATCTTATCACAGAGGGAGAATGGATTTATGAGGCCCCGCCCCTGCCTGCAGATTGATAGGCAGTTAATGGTTGCTAAGGAAGGGGAAAGAGATTTTCTTCATCGGTGTCCCCATGCTCCTGTAAATAGCATCTCACCCATGCTCCTATAAGTGACCTTAATGGAACTCATTAGGTCACCAAAAAGACCTGACAGTAGAAGGGGGTGGGTTAGGAGAGGGGAGGGGTCGTCAGGGGTGGGAGGGGTCAGACAGGGTAATGGGGTAAATATGGTACATACCTGCATAATAATGTCATACTTAATGTATAAATAACATATGCTAATAAAATGTAAGACCATAACGATGTGTGAATCATGTATGTTTTCATTTCTAGTTCTTCAAAACAAATCCACAGCCCCTGAGTGAAACATCCAGATATGTATGTGTTATTAAATGCAGTCATCTGTGGTAGTTGGCTCACTTTTACTCATTAAAAAAAAATAATAACTCATATAAAAACCAAAAATGTTGGTGGGACAAATGGGATGGCACACCATTAATCCCAGCACTGGGGAGGCGAGCCAGGCAGATCTCTGTGAGTTCGAGGCCAGCCTGGTCTATATAGCAAGTTCCAGGCCAGACAGAGCTACATAGTGAAATCCTGTGTCAATATATTCTATATAACACTATGTTGGCTTATTTTATACCCTAAACATTTATTCATGTGGTTTATGAGCCTTCCTTTATTATTCTTGCCTTGGGCCCTGGAAATATTAAAGGCAGCAAATTGCTTAGAATAATGCAAATAAAGAGAAATATAATACTGATTCAATAATGCATAGTACATTTATATATATTATATACATATATATTAGATTTGGATGCAAATTTCTATAAGACACATAAAACGGCTTGGAACAAAACTGTTTGGGTTCAAGTTTGGCTCACTAGGTATGAGACCTTGGTTATTTGAGCTATTTTTGCCACCTTTTCTACATCTAAAAAGAAGGAAATAATAGAACTTTGTTGATTCATTTATTTGTTGTTTGATACAGGGTCTCACATAGCCTAGACTGGCCTAGAACGTGCTAATGTAGTTAAGGCTGGCCTGGAATTCCTGATCATCCTGCCTTCATCTCCAGAGTGCTGGGATTACAGATGTGCACCCCTTAGCTCAGCTGCTGGTTGAAAGATTAAAAGAGTCAATGCAGGTTGACCAGATGGCTCAGCAGGTCAAAGAATTTGCCACCAAACCTGACAACCTAAGTGTAATCTCTAGGATGAATCCACATGATGGAAGGAGAAAAACAATTCCCACAAACTGTCCTCTAACCTCCAAGCAAGTACTGTGGTACATTCTCAAACATACACAATAAATAAGGGTTTTTGGAGGGATTTTGTTTTTCAGTTTTTGAGGGTTTTTTGTTTTGTTTTGTTTTGTTTTTCAAGACAGAGTTTGTCTGTGTAGCTCTGGCTGTCCTGGAACTCACTCTGTAGACCAGGCTGGCCTCGAACTCACAGAGATCTGCCTGCCTCTGCCTCACAAGTGCAGGGATTAAAGATATGCATCACCACCACCTGTCAATAAGGGTAATTTTTTTAATTAATAAATAAATAAGACAGTATATCTGAGCACAGTACTACAGTCTGTAATCCAAGCACCCTGAAAGCTGAGGCAGGAAGAAATTTTAGTTCAAAGCCAACCTAGGCTACAGAGAAAGACCTTGTTTTCAGAAAAACCACAAATAGGCAGGGGAATGAGGAGTGAAGGACTTCTCTTGACTACATTGTGAGTCTGAGGCCAGCTGTCTTCGAAAGAGAGAAAGAGAGAAAGGAAGGAAGGAAGGAAGGAAGGAAGGAAGGAAGGAAGGGAGAGAGGGAGGGAGGAAGGAAGGAAAGAACGAGAGAGAGAGAGAGAGAGAGAGAGAGAGAGAGAGTCATAAAATTAAAAGGCAAAAATAAACCAGAAAAAAAAAATCAATATCCTGACCTAGGCTCACTTGAACAAAAGAAACAAATGAGAAAATGTGATTCCCAATGTGTGTTCCCAGAGACTCGGGATATCCGGGGCCAGTGCATAAAGGGCTCAGGAGGAAGAACAGACTCAAGTTGCTCAAACACTTACATAGGCAGAAAGCTGATAACATATCTGAGGCTGAGGAACGAAGATGATGTCTAACTGTGAGACAAAGGGATTTGGGAACAGGGTTAACAAAAAACATCCAAAATAAGACTTCCATGGTAATGATGGCACAGCTCCATAAAATTTAGTAAAGATAAATGAGTTATGTATTTATAGGTAAATCTTATATTATAAATTAAGCATTAAAAATAAAAGTAAGTAAAGGCATGCACTGCAATCCTAGCACTCAGGAGGCTGAGGTAGGAGGCTTCCCAGTTCAAGGACAGACCCTAAGGCTGCATAGACAGACCCTGTCCCAAAAACAAATAAGCAAGTCAATCCACGGAAGTGCTCAAAGCAGTGAGGGTCTCATAGCATGTATACAGTTAGCTAGCAGCATCAGTATGTGAATTCTTTACAGGGAAATGATCTGTTATCCAGGAATTACGAAGGCGGAAAGGGAAAAATGCAGAGAGTAACATTTGCAAACAAAAGAGCTAAGCAAGGCACACACATGGGATCCCAGCATTCAGGAGGCTGAGGCAGGAGGATCACAGGTTTGAAGCCAAGAACCTCTCTCAACAAGTAGGAAAAAAGAGACTAAAAATAAAAACAAAGCAGGGCTGGCAAGTGGCTTGACAGGTAATGGCATTTGTCACAAAAGCCTGGTGACCAGAATTCATCTGGGGAACTCCCCTAAAGGAGGGAGGAGAGGACCGACTCCACACAGTTCTTCCCTGACAGATATGTGTGTTCCACAGCATTCAAGCTTGCACATGTGGCTGGGCTGGAACTCACTATGTAGACCAGGCTGGCCCAGAACTTACAGAGATCCACTTACCTCTGCCCATGTCTGCCTGCCTCTGCCTGCTTCTGCCTCTTCAGTGCTAGGGTTAAAGGCATTCACCACCAGACTCAGCAGAAATAGTGGTTTATTTATTTACTGTTTTAATCAGAAATAAAGAAAAGAAAATGCATGTGCATACATACATGCTTGTGTGACACTGGTATATATATATTTATATACACACATATATATATACATACATACATATTCAACTATCTCTGAATATCATGCCTGAGAAATCAATCACAATGACAGCTTCTAGGGAGAAAAAAACAGAACTGGGGTTGGTGGTGGGCAAAAGACTACCCACTGAGGGTTACAGTGACTTTGGCTTTGCAACAAGTCACACATGCACACACTCCCCAGACTCAGTGGCTTAAGAGCTGGGGACATGGCTCATTGAGTAAGAGACAGGGGGATCTGCAGAGCTCACTGGCCGGCCAGCCTAGCCAAAAGGACAAGCTTCTGCAGAACAGCAACAGACCCTGTCTCAAAACAAGGCAGAAGGCAAGAGGAAGTCGTCCACCTTGCATCCTGCTCTGGTCTCTTTGTGTGTGCCACAGGCACATACACTTGCAATACTCACATATGTGCATACACACACAGAGAGACAGAGAGACAGAGCGAGAAAGAGAGAGAGAGAGAACACATGCATAAGCACAGGCACACACACCACAAAAACAAAACCACATTCAGGGCTTCTGAGGCTCAGGAGGCCAGAGGGAGCCTGCCAGAGACAGCTTATCTCTGCTCTGTGACGTCTATGCTCCTACTGGTTTGTTGGGTTTTTTGTTTTTTTATTAACCAGAAATAAGTAAAATAAGACAAAATGAATGCGTGTGTGTGTGTGTGTGTGTGTGTGTGTGTGTGTGTGTTCACTGTATTACCCACAAGCCTATGCACTCAGAAGGATCTTGGTGGAATAAATAAAAAGAATGACAAACTTCATTTTCTCTACTTTCCTTCTACTCATCAATTCCTGATACTCTATATTGGTGGTTCTCAACCTGTGGGTCACACAGGACCCTTCAGGGGGTTGAAAGACTTTTTCATAGGGATTGCCTAGACTACCAGAAAACACAGATATTTACATTATAATTTATAACAGTAGCAAAACTACAGCGATAAGGCAGCAATGAAATGATTTTATGGCTGGGGTCACCACAACCTGAGGAACTATATAAAAGGGTCGCAGCATTAGGAAGGTTGAGAACCTCTGCTGTACATCCTTCCTTCCTCCCTGGTACCAGAGCACAGAGCCTGAAGGTCACAGCCTAGAACAAAGCCTCCTCTGTTTTCAAGTGACACATCTTGTATCATTCTGACTTTGCAGAGAACCATTTCTGCTTAGAGTCTGGAGCAGAAAATAGAGGGGGGATTGTCCTTGGTCAGTACTGGGACAGACTCACACAGATCCAGACAGGCAGAACCCAACAGCTGGAGAGTTAACATCCAGATGTGCACAGAGAAGGGAAGACAGGGTCTTATGTGTCTCAGGCTGGCTTTGAATTCATGTTCTCTTGCCTCTGTCCCACAAGTCTGGAACTACAGGTCTGCACCGCCTGCCTGTTTGTTGAGACAAGGTCTCCATATATAGACCTGGCCAGCCTGGAACTCTCTACCTCCACCTGGCTAGCCTCAAACTTATAGTGATCTTCCTGCTTCCTCCTCACAATGCTAGGATTACAGGCACACCCCACTTCAACTAGCTCTAAAGAAGTGGCCTCTGAGGGCTGACACTAAGTCATTGTTAGAAATGATGAATCCACTATAGCCGAGTTTGAACCACTGGTCCCAACCAACTCCTGGGTAATGAAATTAACTGCACAGATCACAAAGGACATTTTTAATGGGAAAAAAAAAATGGAGAGAAATCATCTAACACCACCAGCCACCGAGGAAACAGAGATTAAAACCATGGTTCAAAGGTTCTCTTTGACAACAACTGAAATATTTAGATGGTTTAGGACAATTAAAATAAAAAATAGGACAATATGTAGCCAAGAATGGAGGAGCTCTTAATCACTTCAAGCAAATGCAAAATAGTACAGCTACTCTGCAAAACTGTTTGGCAGATTCTTATAAAAGTAAAAATACTTACCATATGATCCAAGAAATGAAAGCCTGTCCACACATACAGATGTATCAATTACGCAGAGGTTCATCGCAGCTTTAGTTTGAAAGCCCAAGCTGGAAATAGTCAAAATGCCCTTGAGGAGGTGGTATATCCATACCATGGGAAAGGAATACTATCCAGGAATAAAAATGAATGAAATACTGGGTATGGTAGTTCACATCTATAATCCCAACCTGCAGGAAGCTGAGGCAGGAGGAGCTCAGATTGAGCCGAGCCTGGACTACACAAGAGCCCATGTTGAAAAGTAAATGAAAATGAATCTGATATATTCAACAATGTGGATGGGCCCTGTGACGGCTGGCGTTAACTGTCAACTTGATGGGATCGAGAATTACCTAGGAGGGACTGGAGAGGGCTCAGCAGTTAGGAGTGCAAACTGCTTGTGCAAAGGATGGGGGATGGTGGGGGAGAGTCCAAGCCAACACCTCTGGCATCCTAAGCATCAGCACACACTGGTGTGCACATACCCACACAAAGATACACACACACACACAACTAAAAATAGTATAGTAAGTCTTTAAAAACTTTTTAAAAACATGAATCACCCAAGAGACAAACCTTCAGGAGCACCTGTGGCCTGCCTTGTAAGGGATGTTATTGAATAGGTTAATTGATGAGGCTCCACCTTCTCTGTGGGTGTGGCCATTCCCTGGGTTAGGGGTCTTGGACTGCACCAAATAGAGAGAGTGAGTTGAGCACCAGCATCCATTGTCCTCTGCTTCCTGATTGTGGATGTGACGTGACCAGCTGCTTCAAGGCCCTTCAGCCTTAACTTCCCTGTCGTGATGAACTGTGTCCCAGAACTGTGAGCTGAAGTAAATCCACTCTCCCTTAATTTGCTTCTGTCAGAGTATTTTATCCAGCAACAGGACAAGAAACAGACCGTAAGGACACAATGGAGCAGGAGAAGCCAGTCTCAAAGGAATCCACACTATTGTGCTCGTGTGTAATAGTCTTAAAAAGACAGTATTTCAAGAGGTGGAGAACATCTTAGTGGCTGCTGGGGTTATAGGGAGGTGATTTAAGCTTAAAGGGATGGCATGAAAGCCCCTGGGGGTGATGGGGTAGCTCTGTGTCTGGACCATGGTGGTGGTGGACAGTGAATTCTTCACTGTGACCACACCTATGATAAAACTACACAGAACTGCACACTCGTGGACACAAGTGAGTGTGTGTAACATCGGTGAGAGCTGGAAAGAGTCTGTCATGGATTGCACAAGTGGGCTTTGATACTGCGTTAGAGTTTTGTGATTAGGGGAAACTGAAGAAAAGGTAGAGGAGACCTCATTAGATTCTTCTCTACAGTTTCCCATAAGTCTGTAATTACGTCAAGATAAAAGATGTAAAAACCGAAAAGGGAATAAGGCAGAGGTCAGAGTGGCAACTTCATTTCATTTGTGCTCATGTGAGCTTGGTATCACCCTGGGAAATGTCCTTAATGTTCTTCTTGGGATGAGATTTAAAAAAAAAAAAAGCTTGAAACTTACTGTCTGATATCGAGTCTGGCTCCGAGGCTGTAGGGGCTGGAGACGCGTGAGGTCCTGCAGCCTTGCTCATCAAAACTGCTGTCACTCACCTTACTCACGTCCTGGTTAAAGCTAAAGCTATGGCAAGTGTTCAGAGTGTTTCATCCATCAGCAAGCATGCTCTTGGGGCTGGTGAAGAGCTCAGCAGTTAAGAGCTCACACTGCTCTTGCACAGGGCTCACGCTTGATAGCAGCACCCACACAGTGGTTCACAACAGTCTCTAACTGGAGCTCGTTCTGGTCTCCGTGGGCACCAGGCCCACAAGTGGTACACAGAGAGACGTGCAGGCAAAGCACCTTTCCAACAGGGACGGCCTAGAATGGCAGGCGCCCTTACCAGATGCAGAGAGCAGTCTTTAAACCTAACACAAGCCCTTCCTCCCTGTCCTCTTTGGCTGAATAATCAGGAGGGCTCAGTCTCACACCTCATCTATTGTCTTTGCTACTGCTTCTTATGTTTGTCTTTTTCTCAACAGACTATGCACATGTTCGTCTACTTTCTTTTTTGAAACAGGGTTTAGAGACAGTGGATAGCCCTGGCTATCCTGGGATTCACTCTGTAGACCAGGCTGACCTCAACACAGAGATCCCCCTGCCTCTGTCTCCCAAGTGCTGGGATTAAAGGCATGCACCAGCTCATTTGTGTATTTTACGTCATGTTTGTGCTAACGCTTTACCGGGAACACAATTTTGTCAGGTCTGCATGGCATCAGGCAAATGCAGCTGTTGGTAATTTTCTAATCCAGACTTCTGGGTTGGGTTGAGTTAGTTAGCCAGACTAACAGAGTTTGGTTAAGGAGAAATAACTAGGCTAGCAGACTCAATCATGCTGCAGTATTTTCTGTTTTTTTCTATTTGGATCTCAGGGGGCTGAAGGCACTTCTGTCTATCAACTATTAGATTTTACTTCTTACAACATTGGCTTTGACTATCTTTTCTTCCCCACAACTTTTCCACTTATTTTAGTTTTGTTTGTTTGTTTTAAATTATGTGTCTGTCTGTGTCTGTGTCTAGGCATGTACACCTGTGTGCAGCTGCCCCTGGGTCCCAGGAGAGGATGTCAAATGCCCTGGAACTGGAGGTACAGGAGGTTGTGAGCTGCCCGATGCAGATGTGGGGACTGAGCTCAGATCCTCTGGAAGAGCAACACACCATCACCTCTCCCTTTTTAGTGTTTTCTCTTGTTTTGATTTCAGAGCCGAGTATTGAACCTCGCACCTCACACACATGCTTGGCGAGCACTGTGGCACTGAGCGATATCCCCAACCTTCCATTTTTTCTTTATTGTGGTAAAATAGACATAATACAAATTTTATCATTTTAACTATTTCCAGGTATAAGGTTCAAGGGCATTAAGTGTATGCTGATGGGCAACCATCACAATTTTCCTCTAATTTTATACCGTGAAATAAGAAGTCCCTATATTAGTTACTTTTCTCCTTGTTATGGCAAAATCACACACACACACACACACACACACACACACACACACACACACACACCCCACACCACACCACACCACACACAAAAAGCACTTGAAGTTGTTAGGCCTTATTTGGCTCACATCTGAGGGTTCAGTCCATCGTGGTGGGAAAGGCATGGCTGCAGGAACATGAACAGCTTGTTAAATTGTATCCATAGTCCAGAAGCAGCAAGACTAATGCTACAACGCTAATGCTCAGCTGGCTTTCTCCACTCGCCCCTTCGATTCAGCCCAGGCTCCCATCCCATAGCATGGGACCATCCACACTCAGAGTGACGGTTACTCTCCAGCTAACCTGTCTGGAAACAGCCTCACAGTGGACATGCCCAGTCTCCTAGGTGATTCTAAATGCAGTCAAGTTAACAGTGAGGAATAACCATGGCACTCCCTGGGACCGGGGATATAGCTCAGTGGCCGAGTACTTGTTTGAGCACAAATGTCTAGGGTAGACCCACAGCATAAACAAACAAGCACTCTTTATCCTCTCTTCCCCCAGCCACTGTTCCACTCTGCATGTTTTCCCTCTCCTTTTGCCACTGGAATAACTTATCTGTTATTGGATACTAAATTATCCTAAAAAACTGCAACATAAAACAGCAAAGTTGATCTGTCTTCCCAGTTTGGGGGAGCAGTTAGGCTAGATGGTTCTGGCCCAGGCCCCTGGAGTGCATGTGATTTGTCATGAGTTTTCAATCATCTGAGGAGTCTCCTGGGGCCAGAAACTACACTACCTCGTTTACATCAGCAAGCCTCAGCTCCTCAGCGGCTACTGGACACTTACATTCTTTGTCACACAGACCTCTCCAAAGGGCTGCTCATATCATTGGCAATTGTCCTTCTTCATAATGGGGGGTGGAGATAACACACATCAGATGCCCATATGGAAATAGGACTTCATCTAAAGAATGACAGCTCTCCTGACTCTGAGGGCATAGGCATAAGGGAGCTGGCGGATGGGAGTGGCCCCGGTGGCCTGGAATGACCAACTCCGCTGCCACCCAGGCCCACGGTCGGGCCTTGTGGTGGCCCACTGCCGTGGTCCACTGTAGCATCTACCCCATCTAGGACCTGCTGGAGCCTGTGAAGGGACTGGTCCTGTGGAATGATAACCGCAGGATCTTCATGACTTGGGGCGGCTGTGGGATATTCCAGAGGAGTTTGGGTGAGGATCCAGTGATAATGGTGTGCCAGAAACCAGAGGCCTTGAACCAGACCAGTGCCTCACTGCAATGAACATTTGCTAGCAAAGCTGACTAGACAAATGGGTACCGGGACAAATGAAGGGCTTTTGGAGAGGCGGGAAGGATGGAGGAGCAAAGAGTGTTTTTTGTTGTTCTGTTTTTGTTCTTGAGTTTTGTTTGTTTGTCTCTTTATGTTTGTGTTTGTTTGCTTGTTTTGTTTTGTTTTTTTATTTTATTTACTGGAGAGGCTACTTCAGCAGGGAGGGGAGGATATGGGGGAAGGATTGGAAAGTGAGTAGAATTGGGTTGCAGGATGTGAAATTCCCAAAGATTCAATAAAGAAATTATGTTTACCAAAAAAAAAAAAAAAAAAAAAGACAGCTCTCTCCTCACAGTACTGTTATCACCGATGCTCAGGGTCTCCTTACTCCAAGAATTAAAAAAAAAAAGCCCACACTGAATGCAAAGTATGGAAAAAGCTTTATTCAAAGCAAAGCTACATCACAGGCCAGAATCCACTACAAAAGAGCAGTGGGCCTTACATTAGCAAGGAAGTGCTCAAGGGTCCGAGTGTTTACTGAGGGCTTGCCTGGAAGGATCCGGGAGAAGGAGGAACTTGATTCCTACTGGGCATAATGAGAATGGTCCTGTCCTGATTGATAGGTTATGTCATATAATCACTTTAAAACCATGTATGTCCTCAGAATGTGCCCGGTTTATATACATACCCAATCTGCACAGGCACAAGATTGCAGCTATATCCTTGAGATACTAAAAGGAAAGTCCTTGACAAGTGTGGTGGGTATTCACCTGATAACCCAGCATTGGGTAAGCAGAGGTGGCAGTTCATGCCTGCCTGGACCACAGAGCAAGTTCAAAGCCAGCCTGGGCTATATAGCAAGACCCTGTTTCAAAAACCAAAAAACATATGACATATCTTCATATTTGGCCAGGGAGATGGCTCAGTGCATAAAGACACCAAGCCTGAGATCAATTTCAGAAGCCCACACAGGAAACGGAGAGAACCTGCTCCTACAGGTTCACAGGTATCCTCTGTGAGTATCTTCTGTGACCTCAACAGGCCTGCACATGTGTGCTCAAGCACACACACACACACACACACACACACACACACACACACACACACAAATGTAATAGTTAAAGATAAAGCATATCAAGGGGGCAGAGACAGCTCAGTGGTTGTGTGTACAACACTCACAGAAATCTAGTTTGCCTCCCAGCACCCACATCAAGCAACTTTTCTAAATACTTGTAAATCTAGACGCAGGAGATCCAACACTCTCTTCTAATCTCTGGGGGTACCTGCATGAATGTGGAGCTCATAAATAACTCTTTAGAAGAAGCAGCTAAGGGCAGGGGTGTGTGCAGCTGTTCAGCCCTGCCCCTTTCTCCAGACCAGGGAACAGCAATCTGCACGGTGGGCGGGTCTTCACAACTTAATTAATGTTATCAGGATCACTTTCCATAAGCATGCCCAAAGGCCCAACTCAGGTGCTTCTGGATTCTGTCCAATTGACAGACAACGCTCACCATCAGACACAGGTTCCATCCTGGTTTGTTTCCCGTGTTTCTACTGTCCGGTGCCACACAGACGGCAAAACTAATCCCACAACGTAACACCAGCTAGAGAAGCAGCGGGCAGGTAGGTGTTTGGGCTCCTTGTGAGCGCCTCCCCCATCCTGCATAGTAAGTGAGCATGCGGCACAGAAGTCTATGCCGCTTCTCTAACAGTGCAAACAGCTGCTCTCTTTTCACTGAATGCCTCGAATCAGAGAGCTCATCACTACTCCAGTGAGATCTCATTCTGACTGGGAAACTTGAGCATTCGTTCAAAAGAATGCTGACTGAGCAGTGACCATCTCAGACAATGCATTCGGCACCGGGGAAATGGTAGCAAAGAAGAGAGATGAGGTTTCTCATTTCCTGTTGTGGGATATTGAGGAAAATGAAAATAGAGCATGTTTAGTTACACGCTGGCTAGAGGTAGAGTCTATGAAGAAGACAAGATGAAGTACAATAAAGAGTATTGGTATAAATACAATAAATACACAATAAATGACAAGGGTATTATTACTATGTAAGGGTAGCCGAAGTATTATTACTATGTAAGGGCAGCCGAGGTTCTCTGAGGAGAAGAACATGTGAACGGCTTCTAAATGAAGGCAGAGCTAAGTCAAGAGCCCTGAAGCTGGAGTGAATGACTTCCTCGTAGTCAAAAGTAATCTAGTAGTTGGGGATGCCAGTGCTTGTCTAGCATGAAGAAGGCCCTGGGTTCAGTTCCTACCACCACATAAGCCAGGCATGCTACCATACATCTGCAATCCAGTACTTGGGATGTAGAGGCCAGAGGATCAGAAGTTCAAAGTCTTTCTTAGCTACACAGCAGATTTGACATCGACCTGGGCTACATGAGACCCTGTCCAAAATAAAGGCAGTCTGGACTCCACCCACAAGGCCATAAGTCATAGCCACCACATCCATCACTGAGCCCTTGTCTTGGCAGGGTTGATGGCCAGGCCAAAAGCCTCAACAGTGGTCCCTCAACTCAGCAGCTTTTATAAAATTACCATTCTGTCCATACCTTCATTCCAGTCTCTGATAAAAATGTCATATTTCAGATATGAGCTGTAGCTCAGTTGGTAGAGTACTTGCCTATCATACACAAAGCCCTGGGTTCAATCCCCAATACCAAATGAAGAGTCTAGTGTCTCCTGCTGTAACCCCAACACCACAGAGGTGAAAGCAAGGAGGCCAGAAGTTTCAGAGCACCCTCAGCTACACAGCAAGTTCCAGGCCAGCCTGAGACTGTGAAGACCCTATTTCGAAAGAAATGAAAGTTAACAAAACAAAATGCCAGGCTGGACAAGTGGGAAAAGGCTTTTCCCACCTCCCTGCCCTCCCTCCCCCGCTGGCCATCCTAAGGACCTCTGAGATCCCCACTTATTCATTCTCCAATTCCCCAGCATCCTTCTTAACAAAGAAGGTGGAAATGTGATTGTTTATGAGTCAGGCAGCCGACTCCAAGCCATCTGTGAGCAGTATCCAGTCTGTTGTAAGCAGCAGGCAGAAATGTCATCACTGATAAGAACAGCCCCAGCCGTCAGTGAACACGAAACAGGAGCCCCATTGATGGAATCATTCTCTACTGAGTGCGTCTCTCCATCACCCTCCACACTCACAACACAGCCACACACTCCATAGACACCCAGCAAATATTGATTTGAGTGTGTGTGTGTGTGTGTGTGTGTGTGTGTGTGTGTGTGAACACCGTGGATGACTCACAGGAAAACTCTCCAAATGGGACCTGGGGACCCTGACACCCCTAGGTTCTGACTTTTTTCTGCCTTGTGGTGCTCTGGTTATTTATTGTTCTGTAACAAAACATTCAGAAACTTAACAACTTGAAGCAGCTGCAATGTCTGCCTTGCTCCTGAGTTCAATTTGGCCAGGGACAGCTTGTCTCTGCTCCACTCTGGAATGCAGGCATGCAGCCTTTCCTCCCAGATGCTGGATTCCCTCCGAGCCTGGAGGCACCACCCTTGTAGGCAATGGCTCAAAGCCATGTGGTCCTTTATGACCTGGCCTCTTTAAAAAAAAAAAAAAAAAGGTTCATTTCTGCCACATTTACTGGAAGATAGTCACTTGGCCGATCCGTAGGTAAAAAATGGTAGGAGGATGGTTGAAGTACATGTGGGGATTTTAAAGTCTATTAGATTGAATGAGGCCACTAGATTGGACCATCACTTTTGCTCACTTATTTTTGGTTTGCTTTTGAGACAGGATCTCAGGTAGCCCACATTTGCCTCCAACTCACTCTGTGGCTAACACTGGCCTTGAACTCCTGATCCTCCTACCTCTACCTCCCAAGAATGAAGATTATAGGCTTCTCACTCAGCAACTCAAGCATGTTAGGCAAGCACTCTCTCAACTCAGTTACATCCCCTGCCTGGCCACAGCTGTTCAGCACAAATGCTAAAGAAGGTGTTCTGTGTCTGCAGGGGAGTCACCGAGCTGAACTCAGTAAGAACAGGGAATGTCTGCAGGTTGACGAGCTTTTGTTTGGGAATCCTGCATGCTCACTCCCCCCATCCCCCATCTACATCTCATCTCTGGGCCTATGCCTACAAGAGTCAGATTCCTTTCCTAAATAGAGGTTGGGATTGGCATTCACCTTGGGGCCAAACATTTATTCACTCACTTCAAGGAGAAGCCCAAGAAAATCAACTTATGGTTTCCATCCAACAAGGAATCAGGTGCCAATCAAAGCCTCCAGAGAGGTCCTATCTCTGAGTATCTCTGAATAGTTTCACGATCACGTTTAGCAGATCCTCCAATAAGTAAAGACTAGGTCAATCCACCCAGGCCAGCTTTTGTTTTCTCCAGGGAACAGTCAGACTAGATTTCCTGGAGTTAAGGTGAGATGTATGACTAAGTCCGAGTCAAGGAAATGAAGGCAGAAGTAAAGGAAGCCACTCCTGATCCTGGTCCATAGAGATCTACTGTGGCCCCTTACCCTCTTCTCTTTCCTGGTCCACTGTCTGCATAGAGAGGATGGAGGGGGTCCAGAGTACCAAGAGAGAGCCTGAACGCCAGAGTTACTGTGTGGTGGTGAGCACAGAGCAGGCATGGTAGTACAGGCTTTTAGCTAATCTCTGTGAGCTCAAAGCCAGCCTGGTCTACATAGTAAGTTCCAGGTCAGCCAGGGCTACATAGTGAGGCCCTGTCTAAAAGAAATAATAATTAAAAAGAAAGAAAGGAATTAGCACAGGATCTTGTTGCATAAATAAAAAAAAAAAAATGAACGTCCTTTAAAAGATTTATTTGTATTTCATGTGCATGAGTGTTTGCCTGCATGTACATATGAGTGTACACCACACACATACCTGGTGCCCAAGGAGGTCAGAAGAGGATGTTGGGATCCCCTAAAATTGGAGCTACAGAAGTCTGTGAGCCACCATGTGGATGAGCCAACTCTCCATGCCCCCAAATGAACTTTTATTACCTCAAGCCGCCTAGCAAAGATGTTTTGGTGGTTGTCTGTCTATCTGGACCATGAAGTTTGTCATTCAGGAAATGGTTCTCCTCTTCCTCTCCTATCAGTGGAATATGCTCCACTATTCCACACTGGAAAAGGGAATGGGCGGTGAGGTTTCACCCCTGGCTGAATATAATAGAACTTACTATCTAACAGGGTTACACAGGCTGAAGTGGTAACTTTCCCGGGAATGCATTATTCCATTCCCGAAATGGGTTAATAAGAAAAGCAAAGTTTGCAGGCACACTGGCTTTTTTCTTTTTCTTCTTAAAAGTCACATTCAAGGTTAAGTGAAGGAGGAAAACTACACACACCCCCCATACAGTGTTCCCAAGAGGCCACTGAGAGAGGCAACAGTGGAGCCCTCCCGGGACTCCCACCTCCACCCTTAGACAAAGCCTGAAACAGCGTGTTTTAAGAAGCACCAGCCACAAGAAAAGAGAACGGGGCTCTAGAAAGGCAAACGCAAGAGACTCGGGGCGACGCGGGCTGGGTGTCTCCCACGAGCAGGGCTGCAGCAGAGCGCGCGTGCTCGCCCGCACACCCACAGCCCCACACCACATACACACGCAACAAAACCCCGAGTCCTTCCCCGCTGCCCCTCACGCCTTTCCCGCGGGGTGAGCAGCAGGCGCCCGGGTACTGGGAGAAGGAGACGCAGCGGGGAAAGAGACCCCGGGGAGCGGGTGTTTGCCACCCCCACGCGGGAGGGCAACGGGCTCGGGGCGCGGGCCGAGCAGGGCGGAGCCCCGGCAGCCTGGAGACGCGGAGCGCCCCCACCCGACGCGCGCGCTGGCCACGCCCCTCGCGGGCTGACCACGCCCCCGCTGCGACGGGCGAGAGGCGGGGCGGGGCGCGGTGTATATAAGGCGAGGGGCGGGCGCCGCTCTTTTGTCTCTTGCTGCAGCAAGGCGAGTGGGAGCACCTGGAGCGCGAGCTCGGAACGAGACTCCACGGTGAGGCACAGCCCTGGGTTTGGGGCCTACCCTGGGTGGGGTCGGGACAGCTTGTGGCTAGCGAGCGCGTCCCCCGTGGGTTGCAACAGGCGACCCGGCGGTTTGGAACATTCCGAGGCTGGCTGGCTGGCTGGCTGGCCACGCCCTGGGACTTCGGAGGGAGGGTGTGGTGGACGAGTCCCGGGATCCTCGGCCTCCGGGCTACGGGAACGCCCCGGCCCGGGAATGCCACGTCGAGAGGCGTCCGCGGAGAGCGCGGGATCCAGGGAGCCCTGGTCACCCCCAAGCCTCAGGCTACCCACTCTCGCTTTGGTTCGCCCATCAGGGTTGTAAGAAAATGGCAGACAAGCCGGACATGGGGGAAATCGCCAGCTTCGATAAGGCCAAGCTGAAGAAAACCGAGACGCAGGAGAAGAACACCCTGCCGACCAAAGAGAGTGAGTGTTCCCCTGCCTCCAGGTTCCCACCACAGCGCTCCACCCTTCCCCGCTGTGCCAGCCCGGCATCCCCTACCCCCATCCGGCCACTATCCTCCCACCCCGAATTCTGAGAGGCCACAGCCACCCTTCCAGTTACACAAAGCACTTTGTCCCTTCCAAATCCCCTCCTTGTCCCCAGGCCTCGTGGGTGCCTCACCCACACCAGGTTGGGTGGTTGGGGGGAGGGGGGTCTGCAAGGTGGCTCCATCCTCCAATGCCCACATCCCGCCCTTTGCAGCCATTGAACAGGAAAAGAGGAGTGAAATTTCCTAAAAGCCTAGGCTGGAGGATTCCCCCACCCCACCCCACCCCGTCATCTCCGAGACCCCCTCGTGATGTGGAGGAAGAGCCACCTCCAAGATGGACGCGAGCCACAAGCTGCACTGTGAACCCGGGCACTCCGCGCCGACGCCACCGGCACGCGGGTCTCTGAAGGGGGGCCCCCCACTAATCGGACTGCCAAATTTCACCGGTTTGCCCTGGGATATTATAGAAAATTATTTGTATAATTGATGAAAATAAAACACACCTCGTGGCATGGCTGGCGTGGTCTGAATCTTTTAGTTGAGTATGCGTGGGCAGAGCGGCACTGGAGGTGAGTTGTGCCGCAGAGGCGGGTGGAGGGGGGAGTGCATCATTTTATTTTGGTTTTACGTGCTTCGCCCTAAGGTTTCCTGGGTTCTCGGTTGCTCGGCTCTTAATGCAACCCCCGTACATTTTAACCCCATTTTGAAAAATGCTGCCCCAAAGATTTGCATTTGATCAGCCCTTCAAACACCGCCGCCTCTTCCGCCCTGTAATCTCACTGCATACCAACCAGAAGCGGTGATTTAAAGTCTGAGGGGAAAGGGGGCAAAGAATCCTTCTGGAATGTTGGGAATTGGGCGAGGTCGGGGTTCGTCCCTCACAAACACACAACAAGGTTTTCCTCTAGATGATACAGAATGAGATCAAATAAAAACAAAGGCCGGATCTAGTGAAACAACCGTATGTTTTATCAGAACTTGCAAAATGGACAACAGAACTACAGCCACGGGGAACAGGCTAGGTTTGGGGGTGGGTAGTTTGGTTTGGTTTTTTTTTTTCTCCCTCCCCCACCCCCCCCCCGGACCTTCAGCGAATACCGTTCGCCTTTAGTGGGGAGTGTTAGCTGAGCTGGGAGTCTCCCAGGGGGAGTCTCCTGGGCTGAGATCTGCAGGAAGGCTGGAAGTGAGGGGAGTGTGGTCGCCTTGTGGAGGCAGAGCTAAAGGAGGTCACACCCTCCCATGACCCATGGGGAAGGGGTGGAACTAGGCCTAGTGGAGGAGGAGCCCAGGACTCCTGGGCATGAAACCGAGTTAGGATTACAGGGGTAGCCTTTTTCTGGAGGAGGGGAGGGAGAGAAACAATCGGACAGGGTTTGCTCCACATTTTTGTCTTACCCCCAAGGGACTGGATAAATGGATGAGGGCAGTTAGTTCAAATGAGGTGTATCCTCCAGCAAGAGGAAATTTAAAACCTGGTAGTGACACAAGCGTTCGGTAGATCAGGCAGGTTGGGGAGGCTCTGCCTAGTTTACATAAAGGAGCAACATGGCAGACCTACACTCAGTTCTTCTGCTGGTACCTGGAGGCCTGAATCACCTTCGAATGGGGAAGGATTCTTTTTCACTGATAGTAGTGATTCCCCTAGACACAGCTTTTGTAGAGAGACCCAGGATAGGATGGGGCTGATCAATAGTCCCATGCTTGAGTAAGAAATCTTTAGTTGATGCTCTCATAAATGGGTCTAATCTCATTAGTTCAGAAGAAGAAAAAAAAGAGAAAGAGAACCCACTGGAAACCATAACTGGCTTCACCTACTCCATCTTGGTCAAGCTAAAGCCAAGCAACTCCCATGATTCCCTTCCCTGGCACTGACTTGTTGACTCTTGTACCTTGATTGGCAGGGCCTAAGCGTGATGAACCCCCTGAGGATTCCTATGGTTTAGGGAAGCCAAACACACTCATTTCCCTCCCTGGGGCCAATCCCGGGTCCGGTGGGAAGGAAGTACTGTTAGTTTACAACTGAGGCTAATGAAGAAAGGCTGCCTACTCTGTTAGTCAACTTCGTCACTAGGAGAAACACCTGTGAGATGCAACTAGAAACGATTTGTCTCAGAAGTCCCAGTCTGCATTCTACTGACCCTACCTTGGATCTGCGGTCAGGCCCACGTCAGAGTGGGTTGCAGAGCAAAGCAAGACCTCTCACCACCACCACCACAAAAAAAAAAAAAAAAAAAAAAAAGCAAGACCTCTCACCACCAGGGAGCAAAAGAGAAAGAGGAAGGAAAAGGGGTCCCACAGTACACCTTCCATTTGGCCCCAGCTCAAAGGTTCCAGCACCTCTCAACAGTACCACTCTGAGGATCAAGCCTCCAACATGTGGAGCCTTGCTACCATCTCAAGATCCAAATTATAGGAAGAACAATATATGTACAGGTTAGGAGATATTTTTGGAGCCAGATGTGATGAGTGGTGCATACCTAGAATCTCAACACTTGGGATGTGGGGTTAGGAGGATTTGGAGTTCAAGGTCATCCTCAGCTACCCAGTGAATTCAAGATCTCCAGCGGGCGATTTGAGACCCTATCTCAAAAAAATAAAAAATAATAAGGATACTGGGATGCTTGTTTCTACAACATTTAGAGGCCATGTACGGGTACCTATCAGTGTACTGAGTCTGCAGAGTTTTGTTGTTTTGTTTTTTAAGAGCAAGTAACTGCAAAATGCTCCATGAAAGAAATGCTAGAGACCTAAGCAGTCCCCTTGGGGAAGGCAGACAAAGGAGTCGGCTGTGAGAGCGGCTGCCTTGGGGAAAGAGGAAGCATTTGAACAAGGACAAGAAGTGAGAAGGAGAGTGAGGTTTGTTCAGCAGTAGGCTCCTCCCCCACATTGACACCAGAACAGTTCGGCGAAGTGAAAGAGCAATCCCTGAATGAAAACAGAAACAACCTCAAAATGAACCCAGGAAGGAAGGTGGGTGTGTTGTATCCTGTAGTGATTTGGAGGCCACCATAGATTTGGGGGGGCAAAACAACGTGATCTGAGAAGCATGTGTGGGAAGACACAAGTCGTAGTCACCAACAGCAGCACCTACCCCGATCACTACCCTCTCCACCAAACCAACCCCGACATCACTAGCACACTAGCACTACCATAACCAACACTTACACCATGCCTGCACCTCATCCCACCCACACTATCCACACATCTGTTCCATCATCACCATCATTACCATTCCCTTCTTACTTACCACCACCACCACCACCACCACCACCACCACCACCACCATCACCACCACCATCACCACCACCACCACCACTGTCACCTTTCCCGTCACCACCCCCACTGCCATAGTCACCATCATCACATCAGTGCCATCGTTCTTGATGCCCACGGCCAGAAGAGGGTGTTGAATCCCCTGGAACTAGAGTTTAGATGATTGTGAACCGCCATGTTGTTCTGGGAATCAAACCCAAGTCTTCCGAAAGAACACCCAGTGCACTTAGCCACCAAGCCATCTCAACGGTTCCTGTTTTTACATTTCTTTTTGTGTGCGCATGTGCGTATGTACAAGAGCGTGTGGATACATGTGCCCATACTTGTACATGGAGAGACCAAAGGCCAACATGGGGCATCTTCATCTACTGCATGCTCTCTACCTTATTTGTTTGTGTTGTGGTTTGTATGTGTATGTGTTCCTGTGTGTGCTGTGTAAATATGTGTGTGTGTGAAAGTACAAGTGTGCACACAGCAGTTGTGCCAAAGTCAGAGGACAGCCTTCAGTGTCAGCCTTCAGCGGTTCACCCTGCCTGACACAGCCTCTCTTTGCTTCAGTGTAAGCCAGGTGTAGCTGAAGTTTTCTGGTCCTGTCCGGCTCCTGCGGCCCTGTGGCCACTTGGCCCCAACACACAGAGGCTTTTATATCAGGCTCACTGGCCCCACTTCGAAAGCATCTCCCGTCTCTACCTCCTGTCTCCTTGTAGGGACACACAGGAATTACAGATGCTTTGTACTACCGTATCCAGCCTGTTTGCCTGGGTTCTGGAGATCCTAACTCAAGTCATCAGGGTTGTGAAGAAAGCTCTTCATCCACAGATCCATCTCCCCAGGCCATCTCCTCCTTATATTTTGAGGCAGGATCTGTCACTTACCCTGAAACTCACCCTTTCGGCTAGATTCACTGGCCCATGGGATCTGCCTGTCCCACAGGCACTGGAGTTACAAACACATGCTACCACACACAGTTTTTTACATGGCTGCTGAGCATCTGAACTCAAGTGTTCACACCTATGCAGCAAGCACTTTACCCACTGAGCTGTCTCTCCAGCCCTTTTTAAAAAATTATGTATTTCTTTTATGTGTAGGAGTGTTTTGCCTGCCATGCATGTACATATATATACATATATATACCATGTGTATGCCTGCTGGCCTTGGAAGCAAAAAGAAGGTATCAGATCATCCCCTGAAACGGGAGTTACAGATGGATGGTGCCACCGATGGACCACTGTGGGTGGTCCTGTGTTGTGTAAGAAAGCAGGCTGAGCAAGCCAGGAGGAACAAATCAATCAGCAGCATGCCTCCATGGCTCATGCTTTTAGTTCCTGCCTCCAGGTTCCTGCCTTAAGTGCCTGCCCTGACTTCCCTCAGTGACGGAGTGTAAACTGAGAGTTGTAAGCTGAAATCAACCCTTTCTTCCCTACCTTACCTTTGGTCATGGTGTTTTTGCCACAGCAATAGAAACCAAGATAGCCCCCAAAATCTCAATGATTTACAACAACAAAAATACATACCTTGTTCATGTTGCTATCAGTTGCAACTCGGTTTCTCGTCTGCACCCCTCTTTAATTCTGAGAGGCAGGCTGAACAAGCAGGCCCTATCAGGGGCACAGCGCCAATGGAGAAGGTTACACAGGGCCACTCAGTGGTGTTTTCCTCTTCTCAGACTTAACTTCTATCCAATTACACTAAGCAAAGCAAAGCATGAAGCAAGGAACCGTCAGTCACAAGCCATCAGGCTATGGTGTCTAATTCTGTCACAGGGAGAACAGGAAATAATTGGTACCCTGGGCTGGTTTGAGTGGGAGATGTACCCAATAGGCTCATGTATTTGGACACTCAATCCCCAGCTCATGGCCCTGTTTAGGAAGGTTATGGAACCTTTAGGAGTGGAGACTTGCTGGAGGAAATCTGTCACTGAGGGGCAGGCGTTGAGGTTTTATCACCTGGGCCCATTTCCTGTTCTCTCAGCTTCCTGACTGCCAGACCAGCCTAGGTTTCTCCTGCCTGCCTCCCCCACCATGATGTACTCTATCCCTCTGGAAATACAAACCAAAATAAGCCCTTTCTTTCCTAACTTCCTTTGTATAGGGGTATTTTACTATAGCAACAGAAGAATAACTAATACAGACATATAATACTATTTATTGTATGTACCACAATGCATATACATAGAAATTTTTATAAAGTATCTTTCTTAAATCAGACACATTGGCTCACACCTGTAATTCCAACACTGTAGAGGTGGAGGCAGGAGGATTAGGAGTTTAGGTCACCTTGGCTAAATCGTGAGTTGGGATCATCCAGGGTAAATGAGACCCTGTCTCAAAAAAAAAAAAAGTTTTTAATGATTACCTTTTTAGCCAGAATGAGGCATGATGGTGCATGCCTTAAATCCCAGAACTTAGGAGGCAGAGACAGGTGGATTTCTGTGAGTTTGAGGATAGCCTGGTGCCAGGGGCTGTTATACAGAGAAGCTCTGTCTCTAAAAACAAAAAAAGAAACAAACAAACAAAATGACTATCTTTCTTTATTTCACCTTTATATTCTAATAGGAATCATTTTGATTTGTGTTTTTACAGTGTATGGATACACTGTAAAGTTATCCTTAATTTTTATTTCAAAAAAAAAGAAGTATCATCCAACATTTGAGAGATTAAGATATTTGGTCGCTGAGGGTTGATGATGGCAGACGCTTTGTTGGTGGCTGATTCAGGAGTAGGTGTGGGCTGTGACTCTAGCACAGGAGCCATGGGAGGAAGTCTGCTTGAAGGCTTCTGGGGAAACTGTCCGTAATAAAAACATACAAATACCACTGGTGAAGGATGCAGTGTTTGAACCAAGACAGTCATCTTGAAACCATTAAAGGAAATTGAGCTGAACAAAGAGGCACCGTTAAAACATGGAAAGGATGTAAGTACTGGCTGAGCCCTAGAGTCACAGTTTCCTAAAAGACCTTTCTTTGTCTTTGAACTGCTTGTGTGAATAATAAATGTCCTTGTGTCTATAGTGCTCCCGCCACACAAGTTGGAAACTGAGTTCCAATGCTGCACTTCAGTGCCCAGAAGGTGAGACACAGAATCCCTTGGAGCAAGCTGGGCAGCCAGACTAACCTTACGGACAGTGAGCTCTGGGTTCAGCTCGACAGCTTTACTCAATGAGTAAGGGAAGAAGTGATTGAGGAAGACTCCCAAATTCAACCTCAGAGTTCTACATGCACATACACACATGTGCACATGCACACAAATGAAAACATGCATACCCAAATGAGGAAGATAGATCATTTTCTCATGTTTAGAGACTCTATAGTTGGGTTTTCTGTTACAGTCATAAGAGCTCTAATACCCGCCATCAGGAATAAGAGAAATCTCACATCGGAAGCAGACTCAAACAAGGGGAAGACCAGCAGATAGATAGTGGTTGGCTGTCAGTGTCTACAGTCAGCAAGATGGTCCAGCAGGTAAAGGTGCTGCCACCAAGCTGGCAGCCAGAATTGATGCCTGGCAGCTAGAGTTCAAACCTCCGGGACCCACATGGGGAACAGAGAGAACTGGCTGCATCATGTTCTCCTCTGGCCCCGGTACATGCTGCAGCATGCACACATACACATAAATAAGCGTGATTTTAAAAACTAGGAACTAGAGAGCTGGATCGGCAGTGCTTAGTGCTCGTCCAGAGGACCTAAGTTCAGTTTCTAGTTTCTAGCACTCACATTGAGTGCCTCATCACTACCTGTAACTGCACGTCCAAGGGATCCAATGCCCTTTTCTAGCCTCTGTGAGCACTTGCACACATATGGTGCAAATGCACACACACACACACACACACACACACACACACACACACACACAGTAGTGGACAAATTTTAAGGAATTGTCTGGTGCAGGTATGGGGCCTGGAAAGTCTGAAATCTGCAGACTGAAAAACTCCAACACCAGCTTTTGCATGTTAGAATCTTTGTTATTTATTTTTTAAATATATTTATTGTTTTAATTTATATGTATGAATGTTCTGCCTACATGTACATATGTGCACTGTGTACAAGTCTGGTGCCCACGGAGATCAGAAGAGGACATCAGATCCCCTGCAACTGTAGTGAACTACCATATGCTGGGAATTGAACCCGGGTCCCCTGCAAGAGCCGCACATACCCTTAACTGCTGAGACATTGCTCTAGCCCCTTATTTATTTCTGGAAACAAGGTTTCATGCTGCAGCACTGGCAGGCCCAGAACTCACTGTCTAGCCCAGGTTGACCTCAAACTCACAATAACTCTTTTGCCTTAGACTCCTAAGTTCTGAGATGTCAGACATGAACCTCCACACCAACCTCTGCTTTCTACTGAAGTCATAAGTGCACTGTGTGTGTGTGTGTGTGTGTGTGTGTGTGTGTGTGTGTGTGTGTGTGTTTGAGGTAGCCCAGACTGTCCTCAAAACTTGCTATGTAGCTGAGGATGACACTAAACTTATCTTCCTGTCTCCACAAGTTCTGGGATTACAGTGCTAGGGACTGAACCCAGATATATGTACATGCTAGGCAACCACTAACAACTGTGCATATACTCAGCCCCTTATTATGGTCTTCACATAGGATTCCTTCTCAGAGAAATTACTTTTGCTCTTAAGGCCTCAACTGACAGGATGCCATCTTCCCACAAGCTAATCTCCTCGTGACTCACATCACCAAAACACCTCTGCAGCAGCTTCTAGACTGTGGGGGACTAAATAACTGGGCACCAGACTCTACCCAAGTAAACACGTGACATGAGCCACCGCAATGTTGAAAGGATAGTTCCTTTTTCTCCTTGCAGGCTCTAGATTTGTCTGCTTCTGGTCTGACTGGCTTGGAGAGCACAAGACAGCAGAGACCAGCTCCTGCCCACATTGGGGCCAGGAAATGTCTCACCCTGAGGACAGAAACCAAATGCTCTGGGTAGAGTGCAGCGGAGACCCAAGGCGGAAAGGAGCCTCAGGGCCACTCTGCCAGACCTTGGGTGCTGCTCCCAGACTTCTTCCTCTAGCACAGAAATAAGCTCTTAGAATTTCACTCCTTGGGCTTTTCAACTTATGTAGCTCAGCCCAATTCTATGAAGCACAAAAATCAGAAAATATAGTGTAAGGAGGGCTGTTAGACAAAGGACTAAGCAAGAAACATTCTAAAACTTTTTAACATCTGTTTATTTCTTTATTCGTGTGTGTGTGTGTGTATATGTGTGTGTGAGTGTGTATATGTGTGAGTGTGTGTATATGTGTGGGAGTGTGTATATGTGTGGGAGTGTGTATATGTGTGGGAGTGTGTATATGTGTGTGTGTGTGTGTGTGTGTGAGTGTGTGTATATGTGTGTGAGTGTGTGTACATGTTTTCATGGGTCAGCTACCCTTCCATCATTCCACCATGTGGGACTTGGGGACCAAACTTATGTCCTCAGTGTTGGCAGCAAGCGCCTTGACTTGCTGAGTCACCCTATCAGCCCTTATCTTTTTGCCATTGTTGTTGTAAGTGTGTATGTGTAGGATGGGGTGCACATATGTGGAGGTCAGAGAACAACTTTGTGCAGCTGGGTCTCTCCTTCTCACGTGGTTCCCGGGGATCCCACTCAGCCGATCAGGGCTATCATGGCAAACACCTTTGCTGAACCATCTTCACAGACCTGGAGACATTTGTAAAGGACACAATTCATGACGACAGAAATAAGACTAAAGAGAATTGGGGGTGGGGGGAATAGCTGGGAATGTTGCTCAGTTTGTAGAGTGCTTGCCTAGCATGCATGAAGCCCTGGGTTTTATCCCTAGAGCCACATAGACCAGGCATGCTGGGACATGTACAGAAGCAAGAGGATCAGACATGTGAGGTCATCCTCAACTCCAAAGCAAACTTAAACCCAGCCTAGGATACATGAGGCTAAGAGCACCGACTGCTCTCCCTGAGGTCCTGAGTTCAATCCCAGCAACCACATGGTGGCTCACAACCATCTGTAATGAGATCTGGCAGCCTCTTCTGTATACATAATAAATAAATAAATAAATATAAAAAGTTAAAAAAAATTAAAAAAAAAAAAAAAAGAAAAGAAAAGAAAAGAATCATGCCTAAATCCTGCTTTTTCTGCACAGAATCTGTCCCACCTACTCACAAGCAGGCACACACACTTTGTTAACACATAGGAGAGCGCCAGGCCCAGATGGTTTCACAGATGATTTCTTTCAAAGCTGCAAGAAAACAATAACTTCAGTACCTCAAGATTTGTTTCAGTAGCTAGCAAAGGACATATGTCTCCCATGATGATTAATCTTGGGTGTCAGCCTGACTGGAACCTTAAATCGTTAGTTCTGAGTGTGTCCTGAAGGATGCTTCCAGAGGACACCGGCATGTACTAGGGGACTGAGCTGGGAAGAACTTCACTCTGTGGAGATGGGCACCATCCATCCAGCTGTGAGCCCAGATAAAGCAAAAGAGCAGAAAACAATTGGATTCACCTCTGTAACCTCTTGAGCCAGGTCCCAACACTTCGTCAAATCACACTCAGCACCATTGTCTTCCATATTCCTACTAGGATGGCCCATTAAGCAGTGCTTAACGTATTCCACTGCTTTCCTAACCCAAATTCCTCCAAACAAAAGCAAGGTCACGCCAATCACAGCAAAACCCCACCCCTGGTACCAACTTCTGTCTTAGTTAGGGTTTCTATTGCTGTGAATAGACACCAACACCACAGCAACTCTTATAAAGGAAAACATTTGAAGTGACAGCTTATAGTTCAGAGGTTCAGTCCATTATCATCATGGAGGGGAACATGGCAGCAGGCAGACATGGTGCTGGCTCCATCTTGATCAGAAGGCAACAGGAAGTGGACCAAGACACTGGGCAGTATCTTGAGCATGTATGAGACCTCAAAGCCCACCTCTGCTGTGACACACTTTCTCCAACAGGACCATACTTAACTCCAAAAAGCTCACACCTAATAGTGCCACTCCCTATGAGATTACGGGGGCCAATTACATTCAAACTACCACAACCACATACTCCCAAGGAGAGAAAAATGCTGTCTGGTGGCTGGCCAAGGAGGTAGTCCCAGAAAAAGGTGAGCCAGGATCACAAGTCTCATTTAGCACTGTATGCCCGATGGCAGTATTTACAATTTCCCAAGGGACAGTTTCCTCTCAGACTCTAAAACAAATGGTATGCCTTGAAATTGAACAGTAGGGTGGCCCTGAATGGAGCTGTCCCAGAGGTCCCTATGGCTTATGAAAGAGAGGAAGGAAAAAAGGCCCTGCTGTCCAAGGACAGATGCCCGGGACAAAGGACACAGAAAGGCACAACATAGTAGCCAGGCATAAGATGTGTGGGACTAGGTGAGATAAGTATAGGGATACCTATGGGTGGCCCAAGGGTTAGGTAATTTTTAATATAGCTGATAGGTGTATACTTTTATTTGGGTTTTATTGTTGCTTGGATTTTTGTTTATTTGTTTGTTTTTTGAGACAGGGTTTCTCTGTGCAGCTCTGACTGACCTGGAATTCACTCTGTAGACCAGGCTGGCCTCAAACTCACAGATATCCACCTGCCTCTGCCTTCTGAGTGCTGGGATTAAAAGTATGCACCACCTCCACCACCACCACCATCACCACCACCATCACCACCATCACCACCACCATCACCACCACCACCACCACCACCACCACCACCACCACCATAACCACCACCACCACCACCACCACCACCACCACCACCACCCAGCTAGATGTATGCTTTTAAAGCAGTAGTGTTCTAAGCAATTTTGATTGTTTTTTGAGACAGGATCTCACATATCTGAGGCTGACCTAGAACTTGCTATGTAGTTAAGGATGACCTTAAACTTCTGATCCTGCATGCACCTCCTGAGGCATGTGTTATGGGGATCAGACTAGGGCTTTATACATGCTAGATAAGCACTCTACAAACTGAGCTACATCCCCAGCTTGTGTGTATATGTGTATTTAGTTTGGGCTAAATAGTGAGGCCTTGAACTCACTACACAGCCAAGGCTGGCCTTGAATTCAAGGATTAGATTCCAGAGGTGAGAAACTACAACCAGCTCTGTTAAGTTAAAAAAATAAAAAAATAAAAAAAACCTGAGCTGAGACAGGATTCCATGCAGCCCAGGCTGGCCCCAAATTCATTATATGGTCAACAGTGACCTTGGGCTCCTTGATCCTTTTTTCTCCATCTCCCAAGAGGTAACATCACAGCTGTGAGCCACTATGCAATTTCAAGCAATTTTGAACTTGAATACCTTTATATGGCACTTGCTCTCTAACCAGACCCCACCACTACCCCCTAGCTGCACCCCTATGTTGTCAATTGCCCCTGAGGTGCCTGCCTTTGTGACCTGGAAGGCTGCTGAGTAACCTTGTGTGGTATGGCTGCAGTCCATATGGTGCCAGCATCCAGTTCTTCTTAGTGGTGTGTGAACATGGCCCCTCCATCATGATCACTGTACAACAACGTCAAGTGCCCAGGCTCCCAATCAAAGAAGCCATACCTGGCTTCAAACACAGAATTGAAGGGCAGATGTCCTGTCCTCACTTTCATCATCACTGTGGTGCCCCATTTCTGAGATACGGTCACCCTCCTTCAACTGGGATTCCGTTCTGCATGGGAATGCTCAGAGAATATGGGTGGTTTTGAGGAAGGCATCTCCTATGCAAGGTTACAAGGATCTCAACCCACCAAGGCTGCGGGGACGAGGCTCCTATATCAAGCAAAGACCAGACCTCAGAAGAGAAGAGGTGCACCATCTGGTGGCCCTTTCTGGAGTGGCAGCAGATAAGTGGGACACATTCTGTATTGGCTTTTCCGTGATGAGAGCAAAAATTAAACTCCAGAGACTACTCTAAAACCTAATGACCACACCAGACCAGAAATAGTAACAAAAGGAAACACCAAAAGAAGTCCTTTAGAACCAAGCACGGCAGCACAGGCCTGTTATCTCAGCCACTAGAAAGGCAGAGGAAGGAGTTCCCACAAATTCAAGGCCAGCCTGGTCAACATACTGAGTTTCAAGACAGCCTGAACCACATAGAGAGACCTTGTCTAAAAATTAATAATAATAAAATAAAATAAAAAATTAAAAAAAAACTATTTCTATTTTATTTTCTTACTCTTTTAAAAATTGTGCATGTATTTATTTATGGGACAGGGTGACTCGAACACAGGATGCCATGCATGTAGACGTCAGAGGTCACCTTGCAGCAGTCCCTTCTTCTACCACGTGAGTCCTGGAGACTAAACTTAGGTCATCAGACTTGGCAGCAGCGAGTGCCTTTACCACCTGAGCCATCTCAGGCCCATTTTCCTGCCTCAGTTGATCCAATAGCTAATTGTCCAAAGTCATAATAACAACAATATCAACAGTCCAACAATGCATCTGTCAGCTACCGTGCATGGTAAGTGAAGTAAAGGATGCTAACGTTTATAAAAAGGCGCCAAGTCCCCATTAACACATGGGGAGGTGATAGCAGCTGTCAAAAACCAAAATGTCTCGTCTTGGCTTCCAAATCAAACATGATGCTGAATCTGTCTAGGTAAGGTTTTCTCTTTGGGAAGTAGAGGGGGAATGTCAGAGAGTTAGGGGAGAGAGATCTGAGGAGGAACTGGGCAGCTAGAAAAGTCAAGATATGGTTGGGGATTTAGCTCAGCGGTAGAGCAAGGCCCTGGGTTTGAGCCTCAGCTCCAAAAAAAAGAAAGAAAGGAAAGGAAAGTCAAGATATGGCCGAGCAGTGGTGGCGCATGCCTTTAATCCCAGCACTCAGGAGGCAGAGCCAGGCAGATCCCTGTGAGTTCGAGGCCAGCCTGGTCTACAAAGCGAGTTCCAGGGAAGGCGCAAAACTATACAGAGAAATCCTGTCTCGGAAAATAAAATAAAATAAAATAAAAAATAAAGGTATGTCCCAAGCTACAGAAGTGTTGGGAACACAGATGGCAACCTGGAGGCTCACATGAGCTGGGACCAGTGTGGGCCAAGGACCAGCCAGATTTCTCCCATTGGAAAGGAGCCACAGAATAGCAAAGCCACTGGGAACCATGACAATGCATCCAGTTAGAAGTTGCCGTGGCGACCAGGCTGTCCTTGAACTCAGAGGTCTACCGGCCTCTGCCTCCCAACTGCTGGGATTATATGTATGTGCCACCACAGCTGGCCTCTTGAAGCATCCTCTTTGGAGATAAGGAGACTGGGCTAATCAGACACCACCCGATGGGAAGCTTTCCGGTGTGTTTATTTCTGCCAGCCATGCCATTCCAAGCATGCCTTTACTGACTGGCAATAGAGAAGCACCTACATTATCACGCTTTTCTTATCCTGTATAGAGGATAAGCTGTGCGTGTGTGTGTGCGTGTGTGTGTGTGTGTGTGTGTGTGTGTGTGTGTGTGTGAGAGAGAGAGAGAGGAGAGAGAGAGAGAGAGAGAGAGAGAGAGAGAGAAGCACTCTACTAACTGAGCTAGCAATGGGAAGTTTTTCTCATTGCTCAGTTCCCACCGCTGACAACAATAACCAGCACATAGTAGGTGCTTAGTATATATTTGCTGACTACGAAGTCTTTCTGCAGGTATAACTGCAAAATTAAATAGCATTATGTGTATGAAAACCTGTGTGTGTGTTATAATGTATACACACACACACATGCAAGTGCATCAGGTGTCCTGCTCTACCACTCTCTGACCTGTTCCACGAGCTAGCTTTTTTTGTCAACTGGACACAGTCTTGAGTCATCTGGGAAGACATGTCCTCAATTGAGGAAAGATCCCATCAGATTCCTGTAGGAAAGTCTGTGGGTTATTTTCTTGATTGATATTGATGTGGGAGGACCCAGCCAACTCGGGGCAGTTTTAGGAGGTATTAGAATGCAAACTGAGAAAGCCATTGAGAGCAAGCCGGTAAGCAGCACTCCTCCACTGCCTCTCTTTAGTTCCTGCCTCCAGGTTCCTGCCTTGAGTTTCTGCGCTGACTTTTCTCAGTGATGGACCTGAGGTGGAAGTGTAAGATGAAATAACCCTTTCCTCCCCTGAGTTGTTTTTAGTCACACTAGGACACTCCCTTATAGATGAGGGGAGGCAGTGGGGTGTACATCTACAATTTCAACCTCATTTTGTTTCAGGAAGGGTTTAAGGTGCTTTGTAGGTTGGGGAATTTTGTTAGTGGTTGCTTGGTTGGTTTGGGGGTAGGGAATCTAACTCAGGCTCCCACACACATCAGGAGAACATTCTACTGCTAAGCTATGTCTTCACCCTGAAAGTATACTGCAGCAAGGGCTGTGAATGTGGCTCCATTGGTAGAGTGCTTGCCTAGCATGCACAAGGCAGTGGGTTGGATCTCCAGCACTAAATAAATCTATCACGGTCATGCGTACCTGTAATCCCAACACTGGGGAAATGGAGGGAGGGGGGTCAGAAGTTCAATGACATCCTTCATGACATAGTTCTAGTTTCCGGTCCAGCTGCTGGGATAAAATGCAGGACGAAAAGCAACTTAAGCGAGAAAGGATTTCTGGGTAGCCCACCGCTGTGGGGAAGCCAAGGCCAGAGCTTAAGGAAATGAAGATAGTCACATCACATTCACGGAGAGGGGATGGACGCACGCATGCCTCTCGCTTGGCTGGCCTTTTTTAAAAAACTCTTATACAGTTTAAGACCTTGCCCATGCATGACCCCACCCATATTCAGGATGGGTCTTCCCACCTCATTAAACCCAGTGAAGAGCAGTCCCTACAGACATGCCCACAGGCCAACCTGACCTAGACAATCCCCTCACTGAGACTCCCTTCTCAGGCGATTCTAGACTGTGTTCCTTATGCTCAGATCTCGGAGACCCCTAAAAGACCACCACAGAGACTGAATCCAGTATGTAAAGAGCCTTTATTTTTCAAGTGCCAAGCTTAGTCCCTCTGTCTGTCAGCAGTGAGAGCAGAGAGCCCTGAGCTCAGATGGGGATTTTATCATAGCAGAGGTTGGGGTGAGGGGATTTCCAGGGTTCAGGACCCTGATTGGCTGACTTCTGTACAGGGAATGTTTGGAATGTCAGATATTTTCCTCTTAGATGCAGGCCCCACTGGGTGGGGTCAGCTCACAGCTTTTCCTGGGTCCAGGTGTTGCCTGCCAGAAGCTGTCTGGGCCTCTAAGCCTGTCATGGCAGCTGTGTGGTCAAGCTGTTTTAGTCTCCCCCCTCCCCCCTTCCACTTCCCCTCCACGGTGTCAAGCTGACAGTTAAAGCAAACCATCATCCACAGTAAATTGATGACTGGCCTGGGGTCCACGAGACACTGTCTCAAATAAACAAAATACAAATAAACAAAAAAAGCCAAGAAAACCTCAAATTCCTTTGCAATGTCAGCGCTGTAGTCCATGAGGTTAATCGGAGTTGTGATTATTGATAATGGAAAACTTTCTCAATGAGCCCTTCCCCCACCCTGTGAGGATTTGAAATATGGTCAGAACTGGCAGCTTTTTAGTCGCCATGGAGAGAGAAATGGTGGTGGTGCTGGGCCCTGAGATGGGAGGCTGGGAATTGCTGTTTAGGGGGATTCGGTTGTTTGGTGTGTTTTGTTGTTGTTGTTGTTGTTGATTTGTTTGTTTTTTGTTTTTAGAGACAGGGTTTCTCTGTGTAGCTCTGGTTGTCCAGGAGTCAGGACCAACTTGCCTATGTCCCTGTGAACAGGGTCAGTGATACTGTACTGCCAAGGTGAGGTGTAGGGCCGGCCCTCTTTCCTGAGGGCTTCAGCCAGTGAGGGCAGGGCCAACTCTGTGCAGCCCTAGCCTCTCTGCCTTCAACAGGGTCCCAGACCAAGTCATGGCACTTGGCATCAGCCCAGACCCAGACATCTGGCCCTGGTGGCTGCAGAGCATCTGCATCAGCCCATTCCTCATCTCCCTCACCTCTTCGAATCTGCCTCTCTTGCATGCACATAACTCTCTCTCTCTCTCTCTCTCTCTCTCTCTCTCTCTCTCTCTCTCTCTCTCTGTCTCCCCCTTCCTCCCCTCCCTTCCCCTTCCCCTGGACTAGAGTCTTCCTTGCCTCCCCCACCCCCCACGCCTGCCAATTACCTGACATGGCAGGGAGCTGGAGTCCCCAGATGGCTCCTGGTTGATTCCTGCCCCACCTTCGGCATGGCATGGCAGGGGTTGATGATCCTGGGTATCTTAGTAGTGGCTGACTACACCACTGAAGAAAATACCTCTCATCCTCTAGTAGCCACAAACTGCCTGTAGATTTCCAGGGAGAAATGGGGTCTCTCTCCCCTTTGCTTTGGATTTTTGAGAAAAAAACTTCATGGAGCCTGTTAAAAATTATAGCGGCGCTGGTTACCGTGCGGAAAGGCCATGAGGCACAAGTCACAACAAAACCCAATGTCAGAGCTTTATTGGGGGGAGCAAAAGAACCAGGCCTGGGGAAGAAGCACGTGCAGAGAAGAGAGAGAGAGAGAGAGAGAGAGAGAGAGAGAGAGAGAGAGAGTAGGGGAAAGAGAGAGCAGAGAGGAGGAGTCTGTGTCGGGCTTTTTAAGGATTCCCTGCACATGTGCAGGTGGGCTTATGGAGCTACGCCACACATGCACTGATTGTGTGACCACAGTGTGTACATTTGTGCAATCACACAGCACATGGATGATGTAAGCCAAAAGATCCCTTGCTCAGCTCCTGAACTGCGCATGTATGGTCATGCAGCTGGAGTGGTGGCAGGATCCTACAGAGACCAGGCGGTCACTGAACTTTAAAGTCCCTATCCCCACCTCCCAAGTGCTGGAATTACAAGGACATAGTGAATTTTGAAGTAGTAAAGGGCAGAGATGCTAATTAAATAGTAAAACAAGCAAAATAAATGCTGAAGCTCTCAAAATCCAGGACTGATCACACTGATCAAAGAGCCTTTGGGCTACACAAGTGTGAAGACTGCCTGGTACTAGCCCAAGGTCAAGAGCATGCAGCTGCCTTGAGGCAGCTCTGAAGGCTGGGGCTGCAGTGAGCCTGAGAAGTGCAGAGCTTCCCTGGGCGTGTGCACAGAAGGCCCACCCTGGATCTGGGTACTTACTACATTTCCATTTCCATAAGAATGGAGGGGTTGAGGAGGGGTTCGGTTCCAGCATGTGTGAGACCCTAGGTATGATCCTGTCTTAGTTAGGGGTTCTATTGCTGTGAAGAGACACCATGACCAAAGCAACTCATAAAGGAAAACATTTCATTGGGAGTAGTTTACAGTTCAGAGGTCCAGTCCATTATCATCATGGTGGGACATGGTGGCATGCAGGCAGACACGGTGCTGGAGAGGTAACTGGGAGTTCTACATCTTGTGCAATCAACAGGAAGTGGTCCTGGTGTCTCTTCACAACAATAGGAACCCGAACTAAGACAGAAGTTGGTACCAGGAGTGGGGTATTGTTGTGATAGGCTCAACCATGCTTTTATTTGGGACTATAAATTAGAAAAGCAGTTGGGGCAAGGCGGTACAACAAAGCACACCTCCCAATAGTGCCACTCCCCATGAGATTATGGGGGCCAACACATTCAAACTACTACACGAGTCTTGTGATATTTTAGTGAAGAGTGTGGCTGCCTTTTGCCCTTGTCTGAAGAGTCTGTCTGAGGCTAAAGTAAAGAGTTTTGGATTAATTCCATTGGCAGAGGAAATCTCAAAACAGCCCAGTATAGACTGTGATGTGGTTGTTAGTGTTAACTCTAATGAAGATTTATAATGAAAGGAGCAAGCTAAACAGGGTAAATTACAAAATGTAAAATCTGAGAAGAGCTGGTGAGAAGGCTCAGCAGTTAGGAGCACTGACTGATCTTCAAGAGGTCCTGAGTTCAATTCCCAGCAACCACATGGTGTCTCACAACCATCTGTAATGAGATCTGGTGCCCTCTTCTGGCCTGCAGGTATACATGCTGTATACATAATAAATAAATAAATCTTTAAAAAAAAAAAAAAGAAAAGAAAAGAAAAGAAAAGAATTCTAGAGGCTAAAGCAAGAGGAGTTTGTGTTTCAGACTACCAAGACCCTGTCTCAGGACTATAGCCAAGACCATGCATGGTAGCACACTTATAATCAGGAAGCAGAGGCAAGATCAAGAGTTCAAGGCCATCCCTGGCTACAAATGAATTTCGAGCTACCTGAGCGATTGGATACCGTTTCTGAAAACAGACACAAACACAGCCAAGTGTGATGGCAGCTGCCTGAAACCCGGGCACCAGGACACTAGGACTGTCAGGGGTCCTGGGCTGACCTGGGCTGCCTAGGAAAACCTTGTCTCAAAAAAATAAACAGCAGGGGCTGGGGAGACAGCTCAGGAAAATACTCAATACACAAGCATGACGTTCTGAGTTCAGGCTCAGCATCCACGTAAACACCAGGCAAGGCGGCACACTCTTGTAATCTCAGTGCTGGGGAGTCGGACACAGGTTGAGCCTGGGCTCACCGATCATCGAGCTTTGCCTACATGATGACGACAGGAACAAATAAAACCAGCAAGTACAGTTTCTCCAAAGAAAGGACACCCAAAGTTTACGTCTGACCTTCACGCATGCGCGCGCGCGCACACACACACACACACACACACACACACACACACTACCTCCTCTCCTCCCCTCCCCAAAACAAAACACAAAGAAACAAGGAAAACAGACAGAGGCTGGAGAGGGCAGCTGCCTGGTGAGTGGAAGCCAAGTTCTCATAGCTCTCACAGGACCCACCCGGCAGAAAGCTTTCCTTTCGCCTTACCTGCCTGGCTCATGCCTACCCTCTCTTGAGGTTTCCAAAGGAAATGGGGGCAATGCATCTGACTCACTTCCTTTGAGGGAGACAGGATCACCCGCTGGTCCCTTTCACCTTTGAATGTACTCTACAGTATTTGGCTAGATTTTAAATGTGAATGATAAAAAGAAAAGGGCTTGGAAGAGATAGAAAGGCAGAGGACAAAATTGCTCTATAGAGACAAAATTAATCCAGATTTTGATACTGCCAGAAGCTGGACTCCTTGAGTATCTATGGCCTTGAACTTCCCAGGACAGGGTTTAGAAGGAACTGGAACCCCGCAGTTGGTAGAGCTCCGACTTTGTGGCAGCCAGCCGTTAGACTCTGGTTTCAGTTTTAAACTTGTGGCTTTAAAGGGGACCCTCCTCCCCAAGCAGGAAATGCTGATGACGGGCAAAGCCTTGACCAGGCACCACACTTGCCAGAAAACACCTACATCTGGTGAGCCATATTGGCTGAGTCGATGGAGTAGCCACCCAGCTGCCAGCAGCTAGAGAAGCAGGCGACCCAAAAATCGGAGACCCAGGACCTTTTCAGGGGCAAGCCCTGAAGTTGTGACACCTTGAAGGCTCCCTTCTTTCTTAGGGAGAAGTAACGGGGAAATGAAAGCTGGAATGACGGTAAGCAGCTGTCAAAAAAATTTAAAAAAAAAAAAAAAAAAAACCAGAAAATTCATGCCGAGTCAACGTGAGGATAAAGGCCTGGCTAAGGCAGGGCATGGTGAGAGACACCTATAACCTCAGCACTCAATAGGCTGAGGCAGGATCAGTCTGGGCTACTAAGCAACAAAGCAACACCTTTCTCCAAAAAAAAAAAAAAAAAATCCAGACAACAAGGCAGAGCGCAGCACTGTGGTGTGTCCTGTGATCCCAGCAGTCAGAAGCTAAGATAGGCCAACCAATGAAACGGACACCAGACCACAGGAATAAAGCCATGGATTCACAGGAATGGCCTTGGGAGCCAGAGCTGGGTCCCTAAACCAGCTTGGTATGGGGTTCCTTTCTTGGTGGTGACCATTCCTGAATTTTAAAAGTCAAAGACCAAAAAAAAAAAAGCAGGACACCAGCACTTCAGAGGTAGAGAGAGGAGGATCAGGAGTTCAAGGTCATCCTTGGCTACATAGTAAGTTTCAAGCTAACCTGTCTGAGAGAGAGAGAGAGAGAGAGAGAGAGAGAGAGAGAGAGAGAGAGAGAGAGAGGGCGAGCCTGGTGGTAGCAAATGCCTTTAATCTTAGTGCTTGGGAGGCAGAGGCAGGCAGTTCTCTGTGAGTTCGAGGCCAGCCTGGTCTACAGAAGGAGTTCTAGTACAGCCAGGATTGTTACACAGAAAAATCTTGTCTCTAAGGAAAAGAGAGAGAGAGAGAGAGAGAGAGAGAGAGAGAGAGAGAGAGACCTAGTTTGAGGTCTGGCATACCTTCCCCCAAGTAATCCCCATCTAGAGAGAATAGACAGTGAGTTTGGGACCAGGGACTGTGATAGAGATTGAACCCAGGGCCCCATTCTAAACTACTGTGTTCTCTATACATACATTATACGTGCATGCGAAGAAGTTTCCTCTTTTTTCCTACAGTGTACTATGACATAGATCCTATCAGTGTGCCTGAGAGGATGTCCCATATTAGTTCATCACACGTCTCCTCGTTCCCACATCTGCACAGTGTTCTATGGACTGGTGGCACCATCCTCACTGTGTTGAGCGTTGGGCTTATTTCTGATCTCAGAGGTTACCGACACTGCTGTAGCAATAAACTGGGTGGGGCAGAGGAGGACTTTTCGTGAGAGAAGTGTAGTGTCTAGGATAAAAATAAATGGCGGCCTATCTTTACCAGTTGCTGCCAAATTGCCCTCCTTATAATTCCTGCGGGTTTCACTGTCCCACCTGGAGCGCTCCAGCTGCCAACGGAGCCATCCTGGCCCTTGTCTGGGAAAATAGCTTTGCAAAGGCTCCTGTGTAGCTGAGTTGGCTGCACAAGAGGGCGCAGTTCTGGTGGAAGAGGCACTTCCTCCAGCCAAAGCTCTTGCCGGTCAATGCCCTCTTACCATGGCCATTTGTGTGGTTAGCACATTCTAAGACATTCTCTTGATCAACGGTTGATGGAGGAGGTCCCCGTCCACAGCTGGTGGTGCCATCCCTGTGTTGTAAAAAAAAAGGTCCTGGGTTGTACAAGAAAGCAGGCTGAGCAAACTATGGGAGCAAGTCAGTAAGCAGCACTCCTCCACGGCCTTTGTTTCTGTCCCTGCCCCCAGGTTCCTTGGCTGCTTGAGTTCCTGCCTTGGCTTCCCTCCATCATACAGACTGTGATCAGGACATGGAAGACACAGACCCTTTCCTCTCTCTCCTAGTCTCCTCTGGTCATGATGTTTATCACAGCAATAGAAAGCAAAGGAAGACATGGGGGCTGGGAAGGGCGCTCAGTTGGTAGAGTGCATGCATGGCATACACAAAGCCCTGGGTCTGATCCCCAACATTTCACAAACCGGATGTGGAAGTGCACACCTGTGAGTCTATAAATCGAGCACTCCAGAGGTAGAGACAGGAAGACCAGAATTGGAGGTCAGAGGCTGGGCAGACAGCTCATTAGGTAAAGTGTTTGCCTCACAAGCATGAGGATCTAAGATAAGTGGGAGATGGTGATACACATAGAATGCTGGCACTGGGGAGGCAGAGATGGGAATGTCCTTGCTGTGCCGTGGCTGGCTAGCCTACCCTAGTCGGTAAGTTCCAGGTACCAGTGAGTGTCCTCGTCTCAAAAACTAGATGGATACCTTCTGAAGAAGTTGATTTCTGGACTCCATATATACACACATACAAATACAAATTCATATATACACACATAGATCATGCATAAATAAATGAACAATCACGTAAACAAATAAAAATAGATTACCCTACTAAAGGATGTGTCTTGGTGGCATATCTTTAACCTGAGCATTCAGGAAACAGAGGCAGGCAGAGTATGAGACATCCTGGTCTACAGAGTGAGTTCCAGATTAGTCAGGAAGTGGTGGCACATGCCTTTAATCCCAGCACTCAGGAGGCAGAGGCAGGTGGATCTCTGAGTTTGAGGCCACCAGCCTGGTCTACAGAGCAAGTTCCAGGACAGCCAGGACACACACACACACACACACACACACACACACACACACACACACACACACACGTGCGCGCGCTAACTAATTGTTTATCTGGAACCTCCAGCTTGCCCCTGCATGATCCAGAAAGCCTCATTCCTGTCTCTCTCCAAACCCTGCCCACTGCAGAGAGTCTCCAAACAAAGGACAGGCACCAGAGAGGCCAAATCCACCTCCTTGGCGGCTACTGCAGCTCCTCCCTTGAAGCTGCCAGCCGCCCAGGTCCCCACCTAAAGTGCTCAGCTTTTGACCATAGTTGGCCCCAAACCCAGCTTGTGACGGATACATCGTCACCTCTGGCCTACAAGCTATAAAGTTTCCCTCCTTTTCTTTGTGGATGAAGCTTCTCAAGCCTCAATCTCTGGATCTAGAGAACCCACCTGGGAGTTGCCTTGCTCAAATAAACCAGGTATTATTACACTTTTTAAATTTGGCTTGATCTAGCTTACTACATCAGTAGAGGAACTAATTATGTGGGGGGGTAGAGGGAGGAGAAAACCTATTACTAATAATTAAAATTTTAAGATAAAGTTTAAATTTAACAAAACAAAGAAGGGAGGAAGGAAGAAGTGAAGCAGCTGGGCCTCTAGGTTCCGCTGCACAAGAACCCAGGCTACCATAATCTGAAGCAGTCCTTAGACACTGCAACCTCACCATGCTGGGTTTTTTCCCCCTCCTCTACCCCACATTTCCCAAGAAAGATTACTTATTAACTATCTAAAACAAACCAGGCCTGTGCTTTGAAGGCATTCCCAGCATCTTGACTCAGCCACAGGCATTGATAGCTCCTTGTGCCCACGCCGACCTTGTCCCGGAACACAGCTCCTGTCTCTGCATGAAGGCTCAGCGGGGCCATATTGTCAGGTAACATGGAACTATTTCCCCCGGGGGCCGAGATGTGCCAGGCACTATGCTGGTATGTATGATTTCAGAGATATGAAAACACCCACACCCACCCATATTCCAGTAAAAGCCTATGACTTGCCTCTCTGCCCAACCCCAAAGCCTCCAGGTTCCTGAGCTCAGGGATCATTCAGGAACCAACAACTTTGGTCCTGGTCCCATCAGAGTGGTTCCAGAAACTATGCAGGCACTTGTGGGCAATGAATCTTCTCCGTGAGGCTTGACTTACCCATGGAAGGACCAAGAAGAGACTTTTGGCCACGTGGAAAGAATCTGGAGAACAGGAAGTGAGACAGGGTCACCAGGGGGTGACAGGAGGTCAGACACAGTGTGGACAAGCTGCACAGGTGGTGAGGGGAACTTTAGAGGAAGTGTTTAGGAAGCCCAAAGTACCAGAAAAATCTGCCACGGCTCTCACCAGCATCCAAAAGAAAGAAATAAAAGAAAAAAAGGAAAAGTTACACCTTGTTGAGTCAGGACTCAGAAAAACAGAGACACCCAGCTCCAAACTCAGGGCAACTCGTAGTTTTTTGCTGTTGTTTTAAAATTATATTTATGCTAGATATAGTGGCATTAAGCCTTTAATCCCAGCACTCAAGAGTCAGAGGCAGGCAGATTTCTGGGAGTTCAAAGCCAGCCACAGCTACACAATGAAACCTGTTTCAGAAGTAAATAAATAAATAAGAAACAATAAAATTAATTTATCTGTCTGTTTCGTGTGTGTGTACACTTGATGCAGAATAAGTGTGGCAGGCAGAGACAACACTCCCCTGTCCCCATGGAGGACCCAGAGGTTGAACTCAGGTCATCACACTTGGCAGCAAGCACCTTCCCTCACTGAGCCATCTGGACACAGGCAAGAACCTGTGAGAGATCTCTAGGTGCATTGATAGAACTCAGGTACTCTGAGAATGGAGTCCACCAAGACGCCTTGCCTGCTGCACAGATAAAGCAGATACATCAATATGTGGAAGACAGAGGTGATAGCCAGGGACAGCCAGGCCCTGGGAGTGCCTGGGGATTATCGACTGAGTTTGGTGTGGAGCAAAGAGTACTAACTGTCTTGTCTCCATGAGTTGTAATGAGTAGCTGCTGGCTTCTTGGACCATACACACTAGTTAGCTGAAATACTTATTACATATTGTATTTGTCTCTAGAGGAACAGAATTCATAGAATGCATATTTTAAAAATTCATTATGAATTCTACATAATTAATTGTATATAATTGGTAATATATATAATTTAAAACGAATTGTGTGTGAATATATATAATTTATAATGAATTGTGTATATATGTGTGTGTGTGTGTGTGTGTGTGTGTGTGTGTGTGTGTAAAGGAGATTGGTTAGGATTGCTTATGTGCTGTAGCTCAGCTAGCCCAACAGTGACTGGTCCAGGAATCCAGCAGTTGCTCAGTCCACAAGGCTGGATGTCTCAGCTGCTCTTCAGTCTATCCTGGAATCCGGAAGAAGTAGATGTCAATGTCAGTGAAGGAATGGACTTAGCAAGCGTTTAAGCAGGGGCGGGTGGGTCTCTGTGAGTTCGAGGCCAGGCTGGTCTCTAAATAGAGTTCCAGGAAAGGTGCAAAGCTACACAGAGAAACTCTGTCTGGGGGGGGGGTGGGTGGGGGGTTTGGGAGTGAAAGCAAGCAAAAAGAAAGCAAACTCCCTTCTTCCATGTCTCCATGTCCTTTATAGAGGCAGCCACCATAAGGTGTGGTCCAGATTAAAGATGGATCTTCCCACCTCAAAGATCCAGATTAGAAGTAGGTCTTCCCACATCAAATGATTTAATTAAGAAAAAAAATCCCTCACAGATGTGCCCAGTCATTTGTGATTTAGTTAATTCCAGATGTGGTCAAGTTGACAACCAATAGCCCTCCCAGGTATTTTTTTCTGTTTTTGTATCTGCCACCTTTTTTCCAATAACACCATCACCTGCTGTGAGAAAGATGGATGTGTCATTTGTCCTGACACACAGCTCCTAAAATCCTGGAAACCTCTGGAGTGATGAGTGACTTTTGCCTTTGAATGATGGATGGCTCTTGGATGGAGGCCCTAGGTAGTTTCAGGATGGAACAACAGCGAGGAGCTTGGCTCACACCTAAAATTCCAGTGCTTGGGAGGCTGCCACAGGAGGCAGGGGTAGGGAGTTGCAGAAGGTTTGGACTAGCCTGAGCTACTACTGTCTTCCTTAGAGTTCCTATGATAAAATAATATGGCCAAAAGCAATGTGGAGAGGAAAAGGTTTATTTTGCTTACACTTCCACATCACTCTTCATGGTTGAAGGAAGTCAGTGCAGGAACTCAAGCAGGGCAGGAACCTGGAGGCAGGAGCTGATGCAGAGGCCATGAAAAGGTGCTGCTTTATGGCTTGCTCAGCTTGCTTTCTTATAGAACATAGAACCACTAACCTAGGGTGGTAACACCCACAGTGGGCCAGGCCCTCCCACATCAATCACTAGTTAAGAAAATTCCCTACAGCCTTGCTGGCCAGCACCTTTACCTGCTAAGTCATCTTGTCCACCATGGTTTTTGTTTTGTTTTGTTTTTATTTTTATGAATATCCAAGGCTGTCTGGCTTCAAACGTACTGTGTAGCAGAGGCTGATCTTGAACTTCTTATCCTCCTGCCACGGCCTCCTGAGTGTGGAGATCCTGGACTTGCTGATGTATGTGACTCTGGGCTTCAGAACCTAGGGCTTTGCTACCTGACAGGTTTTTGTTTGTGACACAGTCTCACTTGGTAGCTCAGGCCAGTCTGAAATTTACTATGTAGCTGTGGTGACTGAATGAGAATGTTCCCCACAGTCTTAGGACATTCGAATGCTTGGTCCCCACTTGACACTGCTATCTGGGGGTGCTTAGGAGGTGTGGCCTTGTGAAGGAAACAGAACCCAAATAGTAGTTATAAAGCCAAAGAGATACACAGAAACAGACCCTGGAATGCATGATGGGGCTCCCCGAAACAGCTTGGGATGGGGCTGGGCTGGAATGTAGTGGATATTTTCTTGATAGTGGCCACTCCTAAATTTTAAAAGCCAAGGATGGAAAACTCAGGGCACCCCTTATAATCCCAGCACTTTAGAGGAGGAGGCTGGAGTATCAGAAGGTTAAGGATGAGGTTGGAGATTGGGGTCAGTGTTTAAGAGGCCAGCCTGGTTTACAGAGTAAGTTCTAGGACAACCAGGGCAACACAGAGAAACCCTGTCTACACACACACACACACACACACACACACACACACACACACACACACACCAAAGCCAGGGGCTGGGTCTAGTGGCACCTGCCTTCAATCCCAGCGCTCAGAGAGGCAAAGGCAAGTGGATCTTTGTGAGTTCAGGGCCAGCCTGGTCTATGTAGGAATTCCAGTCCAGCCAAAGCTACATAGTGAGACCCTGTCTCAAAAGAAATAAATGAAAGTAAATTTTAAAATGTAGTTAGGAAAAAAAAGCACTCTTTAGAAGACTTAATTTTTTTTTTAATTGGCCAGGCAGTGGTGGTGCACACCTTTGATCCCAGCACTCAGAAGGCAGAGACAGAAAGATCTTTTTGAGTTGGAGGTCAGCCTGGTCTACAGAGTGAGTTGCAGGACAGCCAGGGCTACACAAAGAAACCTGTTGTTTTTCTGCCAGCTTGGTGCCACACCTGAATCTACTGATATTTTCACTACTGCCTGGGGCTTTCTGCTCAGACCACGGCCTGGAGGGATTTCTGGTCCTGCTGGCACCAATTATCCTAGGCTGCCAAATGTAATTTTAACTAAGTCTCTATCATTCTATTTACCAATAAAGACCCGGGAGTCAGATGTTGGAGTGAAAACCTGCTAGCTCAGAGAGGCTGAGAGGCAACTAGCTGACCTTGCTTTTTGGTTGGAGACACAGCAAGAGAGCATCTCTCTACTCATCCCAAAGCAAAAAGACTGAGAATCTCTAAGTCTCTCTCTACTCCTCCCTGTGCATCCTGCTAGCCATCTTCCTGGATCCTCTATCCTCTCTATAGCTAATTCCTGTCAACTAGTTGCTGGCTCTGCCCACAGACCCAAGGTTAATTTTATTAACACAGTCTCAGAGTTTCACAGTCTGATCCGAACACAGAAGTCCTGTCTCAAAACACCAAAAAAATAAAAAATAATAATAAAACAAACAAACAACAACAACAAAATGTATTTGTATGTGTCTTGAGTGTGCACATGAGTGCATGCGATTGCTGAGACCAGAGGTGTCAGATCCTCCTGAGCTGGAGTTACAGGCAGTTGTAAGTAACCTGATGTGGGTTCTGGGAACTAAATTCAGATCCTCTATAATAGCAGTGTGGGCTCTTAACTGCTGCACCATCTGTATCCCCAAAGCATATTTTTTAAAGTCAAAGACCAAAGGAGAAGGTCAAGGAAGATGGTTCAGTTGATAAATTGTTAACCATGAAAATATGAGGGTTTTTTTCCCCTAAAAAAAAAACCTACATCGTTAAGCTGGGAGTGGTAGCACATCCCTTTAATCCCAGCACTTGGAAGACACAGAAAGAAGGGCAAGCAAATTCCTGTGAGGCCCAGGCTAGCCTGGTCTTCATAGGGAGTTCCTGGCCATGGCTACATAGTGAGACCCTGGCATTTAAAAAAAAAAAAAAAAAAAAAGCCATCATAGTGACGTGATCCCAGTATACATCCCCGGGGTTTGTGGAGTACCGGGTTGGGGTTGGGAAACCTTCAGGGGAGCCACTGGCCATACTAGGCATGGGAGGCTCCTTTGGGCATGAGCCAGTAAGGAGCCTGAGGTAGGTGTGCCTCACCTGTGCACTGTGGTCAGCACTCAGGCCTCCTTACTTCTCACCTGTTTCCAGGATCCTTAACTGCCGCCCCACCTCTCCTCCCGCCCTTTCACCAAAGAAAGCTCCCCAGAGCTCAGGTCTGACCTTCTGTCTCCGGCTTACACTGATGTTCTGATGGTTCCTCTCTCTGCTCCACAGCCTCCCCTTTGTTCCTAAACTTCTTAAGATCTGTGATCACGTTCACCAACCCCAGACCCTTATCCCTCCCTTTGGTAGGTCAGCCTGGAATTTCCTGTCCCACTGCCCTCCCTGCGGTGGACTCCATTCCTGTTTCTGAGTCACTCAGAGGTGACTCAAGGGTGACTCATGCGGCCGCGGGCGGACGGCCCCTCCCGCTGAGACCCACCTCTACTGGGTGTGGCTCCTGCCTATTCCGGTTTGTAGTCTCCCTTCTGCAACAACCCAGGAGAGATTCCTCCCTCCCCCATCATGGGGAGCTGGCCTGGAAGGGACCCTCAGCAAAAGAGAATCTAGTTAGTAGAGGCAGCTAGACCAGAGACGATCAATGTTTCCCAATGCTGGACAAGAGTTAGTTGGGCTGATTTCCCTGCCCTCACCCTCCTCAGACCCTGTCTCCAGTTACAATCTAGACTCATCTGGCTTCTCAGCAACCCACCTTTCTGTCTAAATACCTATTTACAGCCAGGAGCAACTGTGGGCCACAGACTGAGCTAACAGTGATTATGATCGGGAAGGTATTCAATTTTAATTAATATACAAATTTAGGTACCAGGAGGACTCGAAAACACAACTCTCTCTTGCTGTGTCTCCAGCCAAAAAGAAAGGGGATAAGAGTTTATTCTGGAGCCAAATCTGAGTGATCATGGCCCAGGAACACAAATTCCATGTTCCAATGTGGTAACAGTCGGGTGAGGTTTTTATAGTAACAGAACAAATAAAGTGTAAATCAAAGGATTTTTAAAATACATTGGGAGAAATATTAAGTGGATGACTAAGCAAAGCAGAGAAGTGTCAACTATAGGTTTAGGATGCTATCTGATGACTCTTAGGCTTTTGATTGGCAGAATCCAGAGTTCTAAAAGGTTTTTTGGTCTTTTGAGACATGGTCTCCCTGTATCCCTGACTGGCCTGGAACTTGCCATGTAGCCCATATTGACCTCAGACTTGAAGCAATCTCCTGCTTCTACATCTCACATGCTGGGATTACAGGGGTGAGCCACATCCAGTTTACTGGTTTTATTATTTTTTTTAATTATTATTTCTGATATATATATATATATATATATATATATATATATATATGTGTGTGTGTGTGTTTGTGTTTCGAGACAAGGTTTCCCTGTGTAGCTTTGCGCCTTTCCTGGAACTCACTTGGTAACCCAGGCTAGCCTCGAACTCACAGAGATCCGCCTAGCTCTGCCTCCCGAGTGCTGGGATTAAAGGCGTGTACCACCACCGCCTGAATTTACTGATTTTGTTTCTTGTTTTTTTGGGTGGTTTTTTTTTTTTTTTTTTTTTTTTGAGACAAGGTCTTGGTATTAGCCCAGGCTAGAACCACAGAGGAATGGCACTTACTGATTTATTTCCTGGCTTACTCTCTGATTGTCAGGCTCATACTTAGCCAACCTTCTTATAACAGCCCAGAACCACCTGCTTAAGGAATGGTCCCAACAACAGTGGGCTGGGCCCTCCCCACATCAATCATTAATCAAGACAATCTCCCACAGACATGCCCATAGGACGATCAGAACTAAGCAATTCCTCAGTTGAGACTCTCCTCTCAAATGACACCAGGCTGTGTAAAGTTTACAATTAAGGCTAGCCCGGACATTTTTCTCGGAGTTTGCACAGCAACAGAGCTGAGGTCATAGCCGAGAGGGCCACTATGATGAAAGAACTCACTGCTAGCTAGTCACCACAGGAAAAGGGTCCCACTGCAGTGGTTTGGACATACGTCCTCCAGGATTTGGGGATGTGCCAGCTGATAAAGAGCTTGTCTAGCATGTGAGAAAGCCCTGGGTTTGATCTTTAGCATCGCATACACCTCACTATCTGTGCACACCTGTAATCCCAGCCCTTGGAAAGCAGAGGCAGGAGGATTGAGGAGGTCAAGGTCCTCAACAATAACACGTCAGGTTTACAGACAGCCTGGGATACACAAGACCTTGCGTCAGGTGCAAGAAAACGGGGGTGGGGAGAGGGCCTGGAGAGATGTCTCAGTGGTGAAGGGCAGTCCCTTGCAAAGGGTCAGAGTTCACTGTACCCAGATAGGACAATTCACAGCTGCTTCAGTGGGCCCCGCACACATGTGGCAGACCACACATATGCATTTTTTTTTTAAAGCCCACTATGTTTTTTAAAGAAAGAAGAAAAGGCACCCCACCTGCTGCCTCTTGCTGTCTTCACTTCCCCTGTGTATGGACACTCAAACCAAGACAGAAGATAACATTTTTAACTCCTTCAACAGTTTCTTGAGCAGCTGGGGAGATAGCTGAGGGAGTTAAGTGCCTGTTCTGTAAGTGTCTGGACCTGGGTTTGGATCCCCAGCTGCCACTCAAGCCCCAGGAGCTCACTGGGGAGACAATCTGGGCGAGATGGAGGCTCCAGGCTCAACTCACTAAGAGAGACTCCGTCTCAAACATAAGGTGGAGAGAGAGAGGAACCTGACACCTGACATCTGTTTCTGGCCTCTGCATTCGCATAGGGAGCACACCTTCACATACAACACCACATTACAGCGGAGAGGAGGAAGGGGCGCGCGCGCACACACACACACACACACACACACACACACACACACACACACACACTTTTTGGTTTTCTGTCATGCTGGTTAGAATCTAGAATCTAAAGTCAGGTGTGGTGGCGCACACCTTTAGTCCCAGCACTCGGGAGGAGGCAGAGGCAGGCAGATCTTGGTGAGTTTGAAGCCAGCCTGGTCTACAGAATGAGTTCCAACACAGCCAGGGTTACACAGAGAAACCCTGTCTCAGAAAAAAAAAAATGAAAGAAAGAAAGGAAGGAAGGAAGGAAGAAGGAAAGAAAGAAAAAAATAATAATATAGGGTCCAGCTTATGCTAGGCAAGTAAGCATCAGTGTGCTACATCTGAGCCTTAAATTCTTAACAAGTATATAATTGTATATTTATAATAAGTACATGTAGTTACTACTTGTTAATAAGTAATATATTATATATAGTTATTATATAGTATATATAGTTATATATAACACATCATTATAATAGTGGTTTCATACCTAGTTATATAATATATAATAACTGTATATAGTTATTACTTGTTAATAAGTTATATATTTATTACATTATTTTATATATATACTTTTTTGTTTGCTTTTTTTTTTTTTTTTTTTTTTTTGGTTTTTTGAGACAGGCTTTCTCTGTGTAGCCCTGGCTGTCCTGGAACTCACTCTGTAGACACCAACCTACCCTTGAACTCAGAGATCTGCCTGCCTCTGCCTCCCAAGTACTGGGATTAAAGGCTCATGCCACCTCAACTGCTAAATAACTATGCATTTATATGTCACAGTGTGATGTTTTAATTTCGGTACATGAGTGCAATATTTACTGTTTCAATCAGGGAAGTTAGCTGCTCCATCACATCCTAGCCCAGGGTGGCCTTGAACATCTGATCTGGCTGCATCTCCTTTCTCAGTGCTGGAGATCAAACCCAGAGCACAGACTCTAGGTAAGCAAGCACTTTACCGCCTGAACTACACCCCCAGCCCCTTAGTGTATAGTATATTTGATTTTATCATGGTGCCAGAGATTGAACCCAGAACCCACTGCATGCTAGGTGTCTTAGTTACTGTTCTAATGCTGTGAGGAGACACAGTGAGTGAGGCAGATCATAGAAGAAAGCATTTAATTGGGGGTTGGCTTACAGTTTCAGAGGGTGAGTTCATTATCATTACGGTTGGGAACATGGCTGAACACAGGCAGGTGTGGTGCTGGAGAAGTAGCTGAGAGCTTTGCATCTTGATCCATAGGAAGCAAGCAGAGAGAGCACTGGGCCCAGCGTGGGCTTTTGAACCATCAAAGCGCCCCCACCCCACCCCTGCATTTGACACACCTCCTCCAACAAGGCATACTCATGCGACGCTTTGGAGCTATGGTGCCCACTCACTGACTGTCCCTGTGTAGCTGGCTCGTGGGACCTGATTATAAATCAGAGGATACAGAACAGCAGCCCAGAAACTGGGGAATCTCTTCTCCAGGTACTAGCTGAAGGAGCTGCAGGGCAGCATGCTGGAGAGGTGCGTGGGGGTAAGGCTACTACTGGTGAACCCCCAGGTGTGCTCCAAAGTGTCAGGCTGAAGTGGCTGGGCAGAAGCCAGAGGCAGGACCAGAACCACAGGTGTCTGGGCAGAGCACATGTGTTCAAAAGGAAAGGAGAGAAACCTGGGGAAACCTCTCTGAAATACTGATGTGCCATCTGGCATAGCTTTGGAGTTCCAATGAAGCTCAGTGTGAGGACATTTGCAGGTACTGCATGAGGCCCGGGGTTTGATCCCCAGCAGAACAGATAAAACAAAACCAAAAAAAAAAACCAAAAACAAAAACAAAAACAAACAAACAAACAAAAAAAAAAAACCAGGCTTTTATGCTCCTTCCCCAGAAAGGTACTAATAGAAACACCAGCACCAAGACAGAGGCAGCGCACGGATATGAAATGAGGGTCTCAGGAAAAAGCCTCACCTGTGCTAAAGAATCTAAGACTCATGAGAACTTGTTGTGGGGTTGGAATGCTGCAGGTTCAGAGTCAAGTTATCTTAGGCGTGTCCAGCCCCTTCCCAGTCCCTTTCACACCTCTGGGTCTGACCTAACATCCTTACTTATCATCTGGTAAAATCTTTTGAGCTGTACTGACAGGCCACCAACTCAAAGGCTAAAAATATCATCAGATAGCTCCTGAGGCCTCGCAGCTTTGCTGTTCGCCGCCATCTCCACTGATGTAGATTAAAAGTGCCTTGATTTATGACTTTCTCTGTTCTGTCCCTATAAAAGCTTGAGGAAATTGGGCTGCAGCCCAGCTGGTAGCATGCTTGCCCAGTGTTCACAAAGCGCTGGGTTCTCTCCCCAGCACCACATAAACTGAGCACGGTGGCACATGTCTGTGACTCTGGCACTGGGAAGGTGGAGGTAGGTAGTTCAAGGCCATCCTCAGGTACGTAGGGAGTTAGAGGCCAGCCAGGGCCTTGTGAGGCCCTGTCTCAATGAATGAATGAATGAATGAATGAATGAATGAATGAATGAAAGAAACCATTACCATCGTAACATAGTATTTGGGGTAACTTAAATTCAATCACTCGCACTTGTCTCCAGAATAAATTCTCTTTAGAAAATATTTATTAATTATTTATGTGCACGTGTGTGGGCCTGAGCTTATGTCTGTGTACACCTGAGTGCAGGAGCCCTTGGAGGACAGAAGAGGGTGTTGGATCTCCTGGAGCTGGAATTACAGGCAGTTGTGAGCTACCACGTGGGTGTCAAGAAGCAGAGCCAGGTCCTCTGCAAGGGCAGCCAGTGCTCTTCCCCGTTGCTCCATCTCTCCAGCCTCCAGAGTAAGTTAGTTGTCTTATTGCTTTGTAAGGAAGAACTGTTTTGTGTGGACACACATTATGCTTCTGCACTGGGCCCAGAAAGCAGCTGAGGGCCCTCCTACCCTGGCCAGGAGCAGCTCAAAGAATAACTTTAAATACAGTTTGTCTTCAAAGACTTCCCAGTCTTTCTTCTTCCACTAAATTCACCTTATACAACAACTTACCAGCCACATCTTCTGTAGCCACAAGCAAAATGTCTGCTAATAAGGCAATTAGGCGCGAGCCTATTACAAAGAAAAGAATAGTCTGGGTTTTTTCAATTAATTTTTCTTTTCTTTTCTTCTCTTTTCTAAGGCAGGGTTTCTCTGTGTAGCCCTGGCTGTCTTGGAACTCAGTCTGTAGACGAGGCTGGCCTTGAACTCACAGAGATACACCTGGCTCTGCCTCCAGAGTGCTGGAATTAAAAGTGTGTGCTTTTTTTCAGTTCTTGAAAGGAAGAAAAACACACATGCTCACTGAGCCCTCCAAGGCACATGGCACAGCAGCTTGCTTCTGACTGGCCCCTAGGTTGAAATGTCTTCCCTTGTGCTGGGTCTTGAACCTGCAGCCCTTGTGCTTGTAAGGTGAGCTCTCTACCATTAAGCCATACACTCAGCCTCTGTATTAGATGTATTTGAGCTTTTAAGCCACTGAGATAACTTCCCTGATATGTAACACTACAGATACAGATCAGGGGAAAAAATGCTTTGGGGACTGAGGCAGGAGGACAGACACAAGTGTGTGGTCAGGCTGAGATACTTATAGAGAATCTGTCTCAAAAATACCATACACAAGAGGCAAAGGATGTAGCTCAGTGGGTAGAGCATTTGCCTACCATGCATAAAGACCTGGGTTCAACTCCTAGTACCACGGGTCAAAAGAACAAAACCCCTGGTGTAATGGTCCGGTTGGGCCAGGTCACTCACTTGGCCAAGGGATCACGCCTAGGAAAGTGGGCTCATTATAAGCCATGCTGAAGAGATGGCTGTGGGGTGCTGTGTTTTTCCTTCCCAGAATCCCCTCCCCTATGCAGCTACACCTCTGCCCACTTTTCTGAATTGCTCAGGAAGGCATGCTTCCCCTTTTCTCCTTTCTCTCTCTCTTCTAACCGCCCTTCCCTAACTTAGGGCTTCCTTACTCTCTCTCTGAACCACCCCCACCATGTGGCGGCCAGCTTCAATAGGATAGCTCTCTCCCTCTCTCCATCCTTCTCCTGCAGGAGGCAACTGAAGTTCACAGCCTTCCTGCCCTGGGGTGTCCTTAACCCCTAACAAAACTGCCCTAATTAAACGGCACACACCTTTAATCCCAGCACTCTGGAGGCCTAGGTAGGCTGAGCTCTGTGAGTTCCAGGCCAGCCTGTTCTACAGAGCTAGTTCCAGGACAGCCAGGGATACACAATGAAACTCTACCTTGGAAAACAGAACAAACAAACAAGCAAAAACCTGCCCTTGGGCTTCCACTTGAGTCCATTCTTAAATTATTTTATTAATAAGACTAAGGACCCAAAAAATTCTAGTAACAGTGTAATACTGCCTGCCTGTAATCCTAGCACTCAGGAAGCAGAGGCAGGAGGGTCAGGAATCTTTGTTTGTTTGTTTGTTTGTTTGTGGGTTTTTGTTTTGTTTTGTTTTTTGAGCTGAGGATCGAACCCAGGGCCTTGTGCTTGCTAGGCAAGCGCTCTAACACTGAGCAGGAATCTTAAGTGATCATTCTTGGCACTTAACCAGTGTGAGAACAGCATGGACTATGTGAGACCATTGTAATGATACAGCATGTGAGACTTTGGCTGATTTGGAGCAAGGTGCCCCACGGTGGGTGAGGCACACCATGCAGGTGCTGCAGCGGGCCATGGCGTGGCGCAGTGGAAAATCACTCATACTGTGCAGACATACATCCACATGGAAAGTTTTATTAGGGAGAGGGGAGAGGGAATAGAGGGATGGAGAGAGAAAGAGGAAGAGGGAGAGAGAGAGAGAGAGAGAGAAGAGAAAGGAAAGTGGAGGGTAAGGTACGCCCAGCCTGGCGGAAAAGAGAGGGAAAGGGGAAGAAGGAGGGGAGGGGTTTTCCTCTTAAAAGAGACTTTACCTCAGGATGAAGGGCGGGTCCCCAAAGGGCGGGCCAGAATGCTAACAACCTTCTTTCAATTTTTTTTTTTAATTCTGAAAAAAGAGGTGAAGGAAGGAAGGAAGGAAGGAAGGAAGGAAGGAAGGAAGGAAGAAGGAAGGAGGGAAGTCTCCACAACAAGCTATCTAAAGCTGAAGAGGTTAGAGTTGTCATTGCAGAGGACCCTAGCTCTGTTCCTGGCATCCACACGGTGGCTCTCTATCATTTGTGACTCCAGATCCACAGGGTCTAAATCCCTCTTCTGACTTCTGATGGCACCAGGCATGCACATGGTGCACATATATACACTCAAGCAAAACATGCATACAAATAAAATAAAATAAATAAATCTAAAACAAATCAAAAGAACAAACAATCCAAAATCCCACCCTACAGCTCTTGAGAAGCCTGTATTCACCTCTTGAGCTTTCACCTTTGCCCTGAAATAAACTTCCTCCAGGTGCCTTTCTTTGTGTCCTCTGTGAATCCCTTCTACTGTGGAGATAAGGATGAGGGCACCCAGGGAGGAACATTCCAGTCTGCCGACTTTGAGATGTGCCAGCTCTCACACACTAGTGATATTCCTACCCCACCCTGTGTTCACTCTGCGGTCCACGACAGTCCATAGGGCTGGATGGTCCGGTCACATGTCTTGATCTGAAACTGAGTCCTCGACCCTTCCCTGAAATGTCCTTTTCTTTGCCCTGCTGCTCCAAATGACTCATCACAGCAAGCCTCCCCAAGCCCTTGCTCCAGACGTGTCTCAAGTAGCCCAAGCTACATTTAATTCTCATCAACCATCAGACACAGTGATCATATTGGCCACTTCCACTGGTTGGCAGGAGGCTCTTCCAACAGTGGCTCCCATGGCTTCCACTGGAGCATTTTCCTTGCCAGATTCAGCTCATTTTCAGCCTGAAGAATCTTCTACTTTACCGCCCTGAAGCAAGGTTTCTAATTTTTTAACATCTGGTTCTGCTTTGACCATATCCAGCTTCTCAGTGGTGATCTGTTCTGTGTATTTTCTGTAGGCTACATGTTTAGGGAACTGCTTCATAATATCAAGAATCTTTGTATACAACATTGTTAGCCTCTCATGTGGAGTGTTGCACACAGCCAACCCCACCAGGCCAGTGATCTTCTTCAACAAACCCGCCATGACAGCACAATACAAGCAACGAACAATACAGCCTGAAGGAAACCTTGGATTGATCCCCCAGCTTCTGCTTCCTGAGGTTGGACTTACAGATGTGTTCCAACATGTTCTAACTACAGACTTTAATGTGGGGAAGGAAGAGTATTGTTCATGAGTTAAGGTGGAAGAAAGAATTCCAAGAATGGGCGGGATTGTCCCAGAATGGGCCTTCCTCCACTTTTCTGTCCTTACATGGCATGTTCTCTCCTGGATGTGGCATGGCATCCTGGTGCATGATGGGAAGGGGCACTTTTGCAAGGTTAAGAATATGGAGCCACCATTAGAGTGAAGACAAGCCACAAGATTAAATCCTGAAAACTACACTAGTGAGGTAGTTCAGTAGGGCACACCTATAATCCCAGCATTTAGAAGACAGGCCAGCCTGGGCTACTGAGGGAAACTGTCTAAACCAATCACCACCCCCAAATACACAGAGTGTACTTAGTTGGTAGAGGCTTGCCTATCATGCATGAAGTCCTAGGCTCCATCCCCAGTATCACAGAAGCAGAGCATGATGTTACAGTAGGACCTGGAAGGCAAGGGGGTCCAGGAATCCAAAGCCATCCTTAGCTAGGTAGCATGTTTAAGGCCATGCCAGATGCATTAGACCCTGTCTCAAAAGAAAAGGAAAGGAAAGAAAGAGAAAAGGGGGTGGTGGTGAGATATTTGCTGCCAAGCCTAATGACCTGAATCAAGCTGGCCTAAGCTACTCTTTATTGAAAGCTACGATGAAAGAGATGCTTCATCGACTTTTCTCTTGGTCCTCATAGCAATCTTGCAGTAAGATGGTATTGGCTCCCTTTTACAGATTAGGAAACTGAGGCAGAGAGATATTAGGTCTTATGGATGGTATTCAGCAAAGCTGGGTTTCAAACTCAGGTTTAAGTCCTCCTCCTGCTAGACATGGTCAAGAAGAAGGGAGTGGGCAGGGATGTAGCTCCATGAACACCAGCCTAGCAAGTGGGATGCCCAGGATACGATCCCCAGCACTGGGAGAAAAGAAGAATTAGGAAGGGACGACAGAGGTCTCGGGACTTCATTATCTCAGAGAACTCACTCATAAACTCACCCACCTGTTCCTTCAACATTTTACTTATGTCACGCACGACAGTACTGATGAACAAGAGGTAGAAGTTGGATCAGGCAAGGCCCCAGTTCTGAGAAGGGCCTTGGCTGGAGGCAAGTGAGAAAGCTCGGCTCTTGTTCATGTTATCTCCTGGAAAAGCTCCTCTGCCTGGAGGAGGCTGTGCAAGAGAAAATGACGGAAACTGCCCCAGGGGCCTCTCATGGCCGGACCAACTGGACTGACCAGCCCATGCCCGTCCCTGAGCTCCTCTTCAAGCCCTAAGTCCTTCAAAAGGCTCCCGGAAGGGGAGCTCAGAGCTACCCTGGGGACAACCCCACCCCAACCCCACCCTAGGCCCCACTCCGGCTATCATGCAGGAGCTCTGCTCTCTTCCTAAACTCCCGCTTGTGAATCTGTAATCAGTTTAATACATTTCTCAAACTTGTCCTTTGTAGTCTATGAATTTCATCCTTTGAATTCTCTAGACAAGAACTCAAAATCCACTGTTTCAGGGCACTTTGGTGGCTTTGTAAATTTCAGGGACCACTCTTGCCCTCTTTCCCCCAAGCCTAGCTCATCAAGAGAAGGGCTCTCACTGTCTCTAAAGACTTTCTAGTATTTCCATATCAGCAATAAGGATTCAAATCCTTCAGCAGTTCAGAATTAGGCATGCAAATCTCTAAGTGCCAGCCTGGAACTCTCTATGTAGACCAGGCCGACCAGGAACTCAAAGAGATCCCCTTGTCTCTGTTTCTGCTGGAATTAAAGGTATGCGCCACCACACCCAGCTGTGAGCACTTGTTGCTCTTGAAGAAGACCCAGTTTCCAGCACATGGAGTCTCACAACCATCTGTAATTCCAGTTCCAGGGGATCTGACATCCTCTTCTGACCTCCAGGGACACCAGGCATGCACATGGTGCGAATATATACATGCAGACAAAATTCTCATGCTCATAAAATTGTTGTCTGTACCTTGTTCCTCCTTTTAGGCATCCAGACTGCACTCTGTGGGTCTTTGGAGAGATATTGTCAATGCTACAGGCAGGTCTTCTGTGAAACTATTGAAACTGTACTGTTGAGGAACATTGGTTTACACTGTGTGAAGATGAGTCACTGTGATTGGTTTAATAAAGAACAGAATGGCCAATAGCTAGGCAGGAGAGAATAGGCGGGACTTCCAGGAAGAGAGAGCGTGCTGCAAAGAGGAAAGGCAGGGGTGTGAGAGAGATGTGGAAGAGGTCAGACACAAGGCACAGAGTAGACATAACTGAGCCACCTGGCAGACCATAAATGAATAAAAACAGGTAATTTAAGTTATAAGAGCTGTGGGACAAGCCTAAGTCAACAGCCAAGCTTTCATAATTAATAATACGTTTCCATGTCGCTATTTGTGAGCTGGCAGTCCCAACAAAAAAGCTTGCTACACTCTAGCTTCACGATACTTCACTTACCAAAACAGGGTTTCAGAGGCCCTCCATCTATTTGCATTTTTCCCCCCGCTCAGGGTCATCAGTCTTGGGCCCAGAGATGGCTCAGTGGGAAAAGGCACTTGCCACCAAGTCTGATGGCCTGAGTTCAGTCTCCAAAACCTAGGGTGTAAGGAGAGAACCAGAAAGTGGTCCTCTGATCTCCACAACATGGCACGTGTCCCCAAACACACAGTAAATAAATGTAATTTAATTTTTTTAAAGGATCACTGGTCTCCATAGGTAAGCTTTGGGCTCTCAAACCTCAAGGCATTTGTACAGCAGGTCCTGGGGATACTGTTCCTGACCCTCAGGCATTTTTTTCCAGAGAAACTAAGAAGTTAGGACCGACCTCATAGTTCGTTACATGTTCAGCCAATTCCAAACTGATGTTCATCTGTCTCCTCTCCTCAACACAGCCCTATCTTCACTCCTCCTTTTAAAACAGAGCCCTGGGCTCTGCATCTTCTTCCGAAATGAGCTCTCTGCAGTGAGGATGCTCAGGCACCAGGGCTCTAAGAATCCTCTCGGCCACTTCCGGGGTAAGGAGCCATTCAAGTAGCAAAGAACACATACAATTTAAATGGAGTCGGGGCTGATGGAGGAGACACAGCCCTAATGGTGATGGAGGCCATGCACTAACTCGAAGCCTGATGAAGGCAGGGTGTTGGTTTGTGCAGCGAGGGAATGTCTTGTTGGCCATAGCAACTAGCCCAGCTTTTTACCCTGTGTCTAAGGAGTCCATCTCCAAGGAAACAAGCTGTAAATGATGCAAACTAGAATGTCATTAATGTGAGGACAGGAGGTCTGGCTGCAAAACAATTGGCTTTGCTTATTGGCTCAACACGCAGTGCCATGTCAGGCAAACCCACGAAGCATACAGAATTACAGGCTGGAAGTGAGCAAGAATAACCTTGTGATACCTCAAGAACAGGGTTTGTGCCTGTTTTTCATCTCTCAAACTGTTAGCTAGTTCAACAAATACATGGGACATAGGATAGTGTAAGCCAATAATCCCAATACCTAGGAGGTAGAGGCATGGAGGGATACCATATAATTGAGGCCAACTTGGTCTGTATAGCAAGTTCTAAGCTGTCCTAAGATACACATGAAGACCTTGTCTCAACCAACAGGGCTGGAGAGATGGTTAAGAAGTTAGTAGCAGTTGCTCCTCAATCATGAAGACGAGAGGTCAGATCCAGGCATCCATGGAACACACTGGGCATCCAGAGCATACCTCTAACACCACTTTCAACAGGGTCAGAGACTGGGGCTTGCTAGCTTCCAGCCTACCCAAGAGAATGCAAACCCCTGGGTTCAGGGAGAGACCCTGCCTCAAAGGAATAGGTGGAGAGTGATAGAAAACATCTGACCCACTCCTCTGGCATCTACATGCAACAGATACATACACAAACACATACATGATCATACACTCGACACAAATAGGTGATAGATAGATAGACAGATAAGATAGATAGATAGATAGATAGATAGATAGATAGATAGATCTATACAAACAACAAAAAGATTTAAATAATTAAAGAGATTAGTGTTGTGGGATATATGATCACACCATGTGAAGATGTGTCTCTGTCTTTCCTTACCTGCCTAAGGCACCTTCTGATTGGTTTAATAAAGAGCTGAAGGGCCAATAGCTAGGCAGGAGAGACTAGGTAAAACTTCTGAGGAGAGAAAAAGGAACTCAGGGAAAGAACCTGAGAGATGGGGGATTCGCCAGCCAGATGCGGAGGAAGTTGGACATATGGTACTAAGGAGAGGTAATGAGCCACGTGGCAGAAACTAGATTAATATAAATGGGTTAATTTAAGTTTTAAGAGCTAGTTTGGAACAAGCCTAAGCTAAGGCCAAGCTTTCCTAATTAATAAAAAGTCTCTGTGTCATTTTTCAGGAGCTGGCAGTCCAAAGAAAGTGGTCCTCTGATCTCCATGTGCACATCATGGCATGTGTCCCCTACCACCCATACACACAGTAAATAAATGTAATTTAAATTTTTTTCTATAGATTAGTTGCTCACAGAGGGAATACCTGTTTTTCCTAAAATGAGCCTGCACTCTTTTGGATGGGCTGTCTCTGAATAAATATAATGGCCAATAGTTTCAGTGCATCTTTAGAGTGTATGATGCTATCTAGGGATATGGATGTGGAGTTTACTGATTTTATGCGGCCACACCCGAAAACCTGGTGTAGTTCATTACCACCTTATTTATTGCTTCCTTCAGGAACCCTTTTCCACTGTTGTAACTTCATGGTTTTTGGCTATCACACTTAGAATAGACAAGAACTGCAGGAAAAGGTTTAGTTCATCAGTTTGCCTAAGTTTGAAAGGCCCCGCTTCAGCTTCCCAGTGACTGGAATCACAGGTGCTTGCCACTGCCCCACTGGCCCAGCTGTTTTGTGTGGCTTCTAGCCTTTCAATTATATGTTGATTTGGTTTGAGACAGAGCCACATGTATTGCAGACTTGCCTCAAACTCATTATGTAGTCAAGGCTGGTCTTCAAATCTTGATCCTCCTGCCTCTGTTACAATAACCTATATCAGAACTCTGCTGGACACCATAAGGGAAAGAAGGCTATTTCTTTCTAGTCAAAATAATCTATGTCTGGCCTGGGTGGAAACACAACATCCCAAGTTCCTCAGGACAGAAGGGTTAATTCAGTTGGGCCTATTGTTCTGTTTTTTGTTGGTTTGTTTTTTGACAACTTGACACAAGCCAGGGTCATTCGGGAAGAGTGAATCTCAAGGGAGCCAATGACTCCATCAGATTGCCTACAGGCAAATCTGTAAAGCATTTTCTTGTTTGATGACCAAAGTGGGAGGTTCTAGCCAACAAGGGGTGGTGTCACTCCTGGGTATGTGGTCCTGAGTTGTATAACTAAAAGCAGAGCAGTGGTGGCATAAGTCTTTAATCCCAGCACTCAGAGGCAGAGGCAGGTGAATCCCTGAGTTCTAAGCCAGTCTGGTCTACAGAGTGAGTTCCAGGACAGCCAGGGCTACATGGAGAAACTCTGCCTCAGAAAGAAAGAAAGAAGAGAGAGAGAGAGAGAGAGAGAGAGAGAGAGAGAGAGAGAGAGAGAGAGAAACAAAGAAACAATGAAAGAAACAAAAAACAAACAAAGAAACAAACAAACTAAGACACTTGCCAATCACCTGGTAGAGACCATGCCTCAGGAAGGCTGATTCACCTTAAGCCTTGCCAATAGATGAGAGGAATAATTATCCCTCTAGAGAGATAATGCACTTCTTTCCAGAAGGCCCAGCCCTGGTGCGGTCGCTACAGAGCTCGCCAGGAGGTGCCACAGCAAAGCTGTGGAGGTCAGAAGACAACTTTTGGGAGTTAATTCTCCCCCTCCAACATGTGGGTCCTGAGGTTTGAACTCAGCTCTTCAGGCTTGACTGCAGGTAGTTTTTACCCACTGAGCCATCTCACCAGCCCTTAAATTCTTTTGTTAACAATACTAAGGAATCCAAAGAGGAGCATCCCAATTTCCCAGTAGCCCCTCTATTTTCTAAGTGCTGAGATTGCACCACCTCACCTGGCTTCAAGCCCTTATGTTTTCTCATAACCTCATTTTTCTAACATCCCTTACAGTAGCCATACACAGTCCTGTTCCTCCAAGGATATGTGTAGATATGTAAGGGTTTTTAAATCGTGATTTTGAAGTCTCAGTTGAAATAGGAACTGGCTTCATGAAGAATTTGGCAGTTAATGAGACAGAGCAAAATGTTGGCATGGGGATAGGGACACCATCCTTCACTCATTTTACAAATCAGAGTTGAAGGGGCACTGTGAAAGTCAAGTGTAAGGTTGAATTGAAGTCTGTAAATGGTAAGTGTATAAATGGTACAGGGCAGCCTAGTGAGGGAAGGGACGGGAATACTGTGAAAGTGGTCTTGAGTGCTTAATGGGGAGTTGTTTTCAACTTATTGCATTATCAGGTTACAGGTGGGGATGTCCTTTCAATTGTGGGTCCTTGGGCCCCACCCTCAGAAAGTCTGATGGAGCTGATCTAAGTGTTCAGGGACATTCAATATTTACTTCCCGACCTCCTCCCTGCTCTAGGTCCTTCCTGAAGGTTATCCTGAAGGAAAAATTGATGAACACAGGAGATAGAAACTGGTCAAGCAGGGCAAGCACCCCAAGGAAGCAGTTCCAAGAATGTCCTTGCTAGAAGCCAGCAATGTCAGAAGAGTTCCAGTTCCTGTTTCCTCTTTATATCTTCATTTCTCCTCATGAGCACGCTGCTTAGGAGCTACACTTAGAAATACTGGAACTGAGAGGGGGCGCTGGACACCTCCTGTTGGCCAACTGGACTGACCAGCTCATTCCCCCATCCCATTCCTTGCCTCAGTTTCCTGGTGACCCCTTTAAAAAGTCTCTCCTCTCCCCCATGGTCAGGTGGGATGTTGTGTGTCCCAGCACTTGAGAGGCAGTTGCAGATAGATCTCTGTGAGTTAGAGGGCAGCCTGGTCTACACAATGAGTTCCAGGTCAGCCAGGGCTACATAATGAGGTCCTGGTGTGGTGTTGGGAGAAGCAAGCCAGTGTTCCTGTGTGGTTCTGCTTCAGTTCCTGCCTCCAAGTTCCTGCCCTGAGTTCCCTCAGTGGTGGACTGTGATGTGGAACTGTAGAACACACCCTTTCCTCTCTAAGTTGTTTCCAGTCATGGTGTTTCATCCTAGTGATAAAAAGCAAACCAAAACAGGTAGGTCATCAGGCTCCACCTGCTGAGCCATGCTGTCGGCCCATGAGTCTCTCTCTAGAATTAATGCAGAGCCTCACACATGTTGGGCAAGAGCTGTATGTCTGAGCTATACCCCCAGTCCTACAGCTTATTTTTCGTTCCTTCTCCTTTTCTGGTTTCTTTCTTTTTCTTTTTTTCATTATTATATTGAATTTAAATGATGTGTGAACTTAAATGTATGTGTGCTGGCACATATGTGTGTGTGTCCAGGCTCACTTCAATGTTGAGATCCTCTGGTGTCAGCTTCCCTGATACTAGAATTACAGGTGTAGCACCATGTTCAACCTTGTGTGTGTGTGTGTGTGTGTGTGTGTGTGTGTGTGTGTGTGTGTGTTGCTTAGTTTGAGACAGGGTCTCATCCCAGCCTTGAACTCCTATGTTCAAGGTGAGTTTTGCTGAGTGAAGGAAGTCAAAGACACCTGAAATGGCAGAACTAGCCTTGAACTCTGAAAAGATGGCCATGATACTACAAGTTCCTCCTCCACCAGACAGACCCTCCTCTCCACTAGCAATCATCCCTTTAACACCGAGAAGGGTGAGGAAGTATCTTCCCAGTGAAAGCTGACCTCTCTGCCTCTGTCACCCCGTCCCACCCCAGGCTCCTTGGTTTGTCTCCTCTCCTGGATCCTTCCGTTAAGCCTCTAAACACACTGGACTCAGCCCTCACTCTGAGCCCCTCTACTAACCACCTCTGGAGCCTATTGGTTTGTTCTTGCATCCTTCCTCCTCCTCTTCCTTCCTCCTCCTCTTTTTCTTTTAGACAGGCTCTGAACTCATGTAAACAAACCCATACATAGATACACATGTATACACATAATTAAAAATAAAACAAAATGCCCAGGAGGCACACACCTTTAATCCCAGCACTTAAGGGGCTGAGACAGGCAGAGCTCTGTGAGTATAGGCCAGCCTGGGCTACATTGTGAGTTCCAGGCAAACCAGAGATACAAGGGTGAAGTACTATTGCAAAAAATAATAATAAAGGGCTGGAAAGAAGGCTCACGAGTTAAGAGCACTGGCTGCTCCTCCAGAGCCAGGGTTTGATTCCCAACACCCATATGGTACCCCCACAAACTGTCTATAACTCCAGTTCTGATGGAACTGATGTCATTTTCTGGTCTCAGAAAGCACCGGGCACACAGATACCCACACAGGCAAAATGCCCCATACACATAAAATAAACTAAAAAGTTATAAATAATAATTAAATAAATCAGAAACGGAAAGCGAGAAGGAAAGAGAGACGGAGAACGTAGCTCAGTGGGTGAAGCGATTGCCCAGGAAACATGAAGAACTGAGTCACAGAGGTACGTAGTAGCCGGACACGTAGCATGTATCTGGAATCCAAGTGCTCTGTCTGTCCTTCCTAGGACAGAGACAGGAGAATTCCTGCAGAGGCTCAGATAACCTGGCATACACAAGAGTTATCAATGAGAAAACTTGTCTCAAATGTTGTGGAGGGTGAGGGCTGATACTCTAAGGTGTCTTATGACCTCCGCAGGAGTGCTGTGGTACACACATGCCTGCACTCACACACACAAACATGTGTGCACATACACAAACATTTAAAAATTTGTCTTATCACACCCTTCAGAGCCATATAAGTCTAACATTCATCCAGTCATTATGCATTTACTTTATTAGAAAAATAATTGTTTTTTGAGACAGGGTTTCTCTGTGTAGTCTTGGCTGTCCTGGAACTTGTTCCTTTTCTGGAACTCACTGGGTAGCCCAGGCTGGCCTCAAACTCACAGAGATCTGCCTGCCTCTGCCTCTGAAGTACTGGGATTAAAGGCGTGCATCCCCAGTGCCTGGCTTGGAAAGATTTTAACAGCTAGGCATGATGACTCATGCTTATCAATTCTAGCATGAGGAAAGCTGAGGCAAGAGTCCCTGAGTTCACAGAATCAGTCTTCACTAGCTTAGGCAACAAAGTGTGCCTCTAACTCAACAAAACAAAAAGGAAAAATGAAATTGTGTTAAAGTCTAGTACTGAGAGGGCATGGGCAAGGAGATTTTAAACTCAAGGTCAGCCTAGTCTACAGAGCAAGTTAGAAGGCCGCCTGGACTCAACGAAATGACTCAGATGCTGCTGAGGCTGAGGAGATGACTCAGTGAGTAAAGTACTTGCTTGCCGGGCGGTGGTGGTGCACGCCTTTAATCCCAGCACTTGGGAGGCAGAGCCAGACAGATCTCTGTGAGTTCGAGGCCAGCCTGGGCTACCAAGTGAGTTCCAGAAAAGGCGCAAAGCTACCCAGAGAAACCCTGTCTCGAAAAGCCAAAAAAAAAAAAAAAAAGTACTTGCTTTACAATCATGAGGAGCAAGTTCAAATCCCTGGCATACACATAAAAGGCTGGGCATGCCTGTATGTGCCTGTAATCCCAGCAGAAACAGATTCCAAGAGCTTTCTGGCCAGCTAGCCTAGCCAGACCATCCAACTTTTTGGCTCAGTGAGAGACAGTCTCAAGGCAATACGCATACCCACATACTCATGTAAACTACACCACACACACACACACACACATACATACATACCAAAAATAAAATAATAATTAAAATTTTAATATTATTTTTTTGAGACAGGGTCTCTATCTAGCTCTAACTGTCCTGGAACTCACTCTGTAGACCAGGCTGGCCTTAAATCCAGAGATCTGCCTGGCTCTGCCTCCTGAGTGCTGGGATTAAAGGTGTGCTCCACCACTCCTGGCAAAAGTTAAAAATTTTATAAACTCAAGAAAGTAGAAAAGGTCCTTGCCTTAAGAAATCTACATTGTTGTAGAGGGATCTAGAGAATAAATAATAAAGCACCAAATCAAAAATTACATCACAGTGTCAGAAAATAAGAAATTGGAGCTGGAGAGATGGCTTAAAGCTTAAGACAGGTTATTAGTCTTCCAGAGGACCTGACTTTGTTTCCTAGTATCCATCTTGGGTGGCTCACAACCTCCTATAACTCCAGCTCCAGGAGATCTGTCACCCTCTTGTGGCTTCCCCAGGTATCTGCATACAAAAATGCACACACACACACAGACACACACACACACACAGACACTCACACACGGGGACACACACACACACACAGACACACACACACACAGACACACACACACACACAGACACTCACACACACGCACACACACACAGACACACACACACACACACACACACACACACACACACACATACACACAGTCTAGTAAAACTTTTTGAGTAAAAGAAAAGAAGGACTGTCGAGTCAAGCCTGGGCCCTGTTCTCTCAGAGTACCTGCACTGGGTTCCCAGCACCCGAGTCAGCACCTCACAAGTGCCTGTAACTCCAGCTCTGGGAGACCAGGCAGCCTTTTCTAGATGAGTACCCACACTCATGTACCCACACAGACATATATACATACTGACAATTTTTTTAAATTGTTAATAAATTAATAAAATAGAAACAATTTTTGCATGTGGAGCCAGCAGGATGAGACCTGGGTAAGGGTACTTGCCTCCAAGTCTGATGGCATGAGTTTGATCACCAGGACCCACATTGTGGAAGGAGAGAATCAATTCCCAAGGGTTGTTCAGTGGCTTTCATACATACACTGTGGCACACATGCCCCCTTCCACACAAAGTAAATCAACATAAAAAAATTTTTTTAAAGGCAGCTGTAGGTATGGTGCCTTTGTATCTTCTTTTTGCTGACAAGGCAAGTGAGGCTCTCCAAGACTCACCACCCAGAGCCACAACGCCAGTCTGTGGTAAAGCCAGATCTGAGCCCTCCTGAACCTCAGAATCCCTGATTCTAACCAGATTAGAGCCTGGAAGGGTAAGAAAGGCATGTGCCATATGGTCACTAGATCAGCTATGCTCTCTCACCATGTTAGTTTCTTCTCGATTGCTGTGATAAAACACCATGACCAAGGCAAGAAGAAAGAGTTTATTTATTATTTGAGTGTATGCTTCAGAGGGATAAGAATCCATCACCATCATCGCAGGAAAGCATGGCAGCAGGCAGTCATGGTCGATAGAGCTGGAAGCTGAGAACACACATCTTGAACTGCAAGCAGGAAGCAGAAAGTGAACTGGAAATGTCATGTGGCTTTTAAACTTTCACAGCCTGCTCCACCCCCACCCCCATCACACACTTCCTCCAGCAAGGCCCTCTAAACCTACCCAAACAGTACCTCCAACTGGGGCTCAAGTATTCAAACATCTGAGCCTATGAGGAAAGTTTCCCATCCAAACCACCACATTCCCAATCTCACGCTACCTGCCCAAGAGTCATCAAGACCTCAGATCTTCTCCACAGTTTTCCACTCCAGACCCTGCTGAGTGACTTCATCCATCACCACGCAATGCCTTGATGTCTTCAAATCTATCTGCACTTCCACATCACCCACCTTCTGTGTTTTTTCTCTTGTAGCTATTTCTTGTTCTCTGTAACTAACCTCTCCCCCATGCGGGGGATGAAACCAGAGCTTTCTGTATGCTCAGCCTCTCTGCTGAGCTAAACAGTCCTAAATCTGTTGTCTTGCTTCCTGCAGAAGTCCTTGATGTCCCTTCTTGGCTTTATTTGTTTGTTTTCCTTTTCAACTTATATGTGCTCTGTGGTTGGTTTGGCTCCTTAGGCTCCTTATCCTCGTTGTACCACTCCAGTGGTTGAAAGGAAATGCCCCCAAAGGGAGTGGCACTATTAGGAGGTGTGGCCTTGTTGGATTGGATGTGGCCTTACTGAAGGAAGTCTGTCACTGTGGAGGTGGGCTTTTGTTGCCGTACTGGCTCTACTGACCCGGGTACCCTTGGGTGTAGGGGGTGAGGAGACACAGAGTCAAAGACACAGACTCCAGGAGTTGCAAACAAGCTCAGGGGGCCCCAAACATGGCAGCTGTGCCTGTCTTAGGTTGGTCCACCTAATGGACTCTTACCTGTCTTTAATTACCAGCTCTCAGAGGGTGGCGTGCCACAGGTGTGCTGGGCATATGACCTAAGTTAGATGCTGTAATTATGATCATCCCATCAAACCTATCCATATCACCCAGGGCACTCACAGGCTTTGAGCTCTTATATATGCTTATGATGATAATGGACTGAACCTCTGAGCTGTAAGCTGCAATCTCAACTAAATGTTTTCCTTTATAAAAATTGCCGTGGTCATGGTGTCTCTTCACAGCAATAGAAGCCTTAACTAAGACAACCACTTTAAAAAGGTTTCTGTCCTGGATTAACAGAATAGTAATTCCTCCTCAATATCACTTGACCATACACTGAAAATTGAAAGAGTACAGAATAGCCTGGTAGTGGTGGCACATGCCTTTAACCCCAGCACTCGGAAGGCAGAGCCAGGCGGATCTCTGTGAGTTTGAGGCCAGCCTGCCTGCTACCAAGTGAGTTCCAGGAAAGGAACTCAGAGTACACAGAGAAATCTTGTCTTAAAATGCAAAAACAAAACAAAACAAAACAAAAACAAAAACAAAAACAAAAGAAAGAAAAAAGAAAGAAAGGGTACAGAATAGATCAGCATGGCCACTGCAAGTATTTTGAACAGTGTTTATTTAGTATTTTGAACAGTGTTTCACGCAGCCTTAGGTTGGCTTCAAACTCACTATGCAGTGAAGATGATCTTGAACTGATCTTGCTTCTATCTCCAAAGTGCTGTGATTCTGGGCCTCTACCACACACAGCTTACAAAGCTCTTTTAAACACGGCTACCCTGATTCATAATTTGCTTGGAGTGTAGGGCATAGAAGTTTAAGTGATGGATGTGTAGTCTGTGACTTTTAGAAACATACTCAGAACCACTACTGTGTGTTTTTTGTCTTTGTTGGCCTGTTCTTAGATTTTTTTTTTCCTTCAAGAGAGGATTTCTCTGTATAGTTTTGGTGCCTGTTCTGGATCTCGCTCTGTAGACTAGGCAGGCCTCACACTCACAGAGATCTGTCTGCCTCTGCCTCCTGAGTGCTGGGATTAAAGGCATGTGCCACCACCACCCAGCCTGTTCTTGGATTTTTATTTAAGATTTTAAAAAAAATTATTTTATGTGTATGAGGGATGCTGCCATGTATATAACTGCACCACATGTGTGCAGTACGTACAGAGACCAAAATGGGTGCATGACATTCTCTGGAATTGGAGTAACAGGTGGTGGTGAGCTGCCACATGAGTACAAGAACTGAATACTAGTCCTCTGTGAAAGCAGTGAGTACTCTTATCTGTTAGGCATCTTATCAATCCTTGTTTAAGATTTTAAAAGTTTTACATGTATAAATGTTTTGCGTGAATGTATATATGTACACAACACGTGTGCCTAGTAGCCAGAAAGAGCACAAAAAAGGATGTCAGATCATCTGGAACTTACACAGACAATTGTGAGCTACTAAGTGGGTCTTGAGAATGGAATCCAGCTCCTCTGCAAGAGCAGCACATGCTTTAAACTACCTTTCCAGCCCCTTGGTTTTTTTGTTTGTTTGTTTTTGGATTTTCAAGACAGTGTCTCTGAGTAACAGCCTTGGCTGTCCTGGAACTCTTTGTAGACCAGGCTGACCTCCAACTCCCAAGTGCTGGGATTAAAGGCAGGCACCACCACACCTGGCCCAACCCCATGTTTTATTTTCTTATTAATTCTTTGAAAATTTCATACAAAATATTTTGATCATATTCATCCCCAGCTCCCCCTAGTTCCACCCTAGCCCCCCATCCCAAATATGTGTCTTCTATCATATTATTATTATTATTATTTTGGTTTTTTTCGAGACAGAGTTTCTTTGTGTAGCCCTGGCTGTCCTGGAACTCACTCTGTAACCCAGGCTGGCTTCAAACTCAGAGATCTGCCTGCATCTGCCTCCCAAGTGCTGGAATTAAAGGCATTCAACACCCCCACCCCCAGCTTTCTTTTGTAATTTTTAGTAATCCATCAGCTCCAGTTTGTGTTGCCCATATACTGCTGAGTGTGGGCCCCTCCATTGGAGCATGGTTGACCTACCAGGAGCCACACCCTTAAAGAAAACTGACTCGCCCTCCTGGAAAAGCCATCAACTGTCCTTAGCTCCTCAGTGAGAGGTGGAGCTCATGAATCTTTCTCTCCATGCTGGAATGATGCCTGGCTTGATCTTGGGCAGGCAACCACACCTGCTGGAGTTCTTGAGTACACTAGTACTGTCACACCTAGATCTCACTCCTGGCCTCCCTGACCTCTTGAATCTCAGGTAACTCAGCTGTCCTTTCAACTATAAAACTGAGGATGACCTTGAAATCCTGATCCTCCTGCCTCCACCTACCAAGTGTTGTTTACACTACACCTTGTTTATATGGCACATAGCACAGAGGATCAAACCCAGGACTTCCTGCATGCTAGGCAAGTATTTTATTAACTGAGCTACAATCTCAGCTCTGTTCTCAGATTATTTTAAAGACCTAATTGTGTGTGTGTGTGTGTGTGTGTGAGTTTTTTGGGTGCCCATAGAGGCCAGGAGTCAGAGATCCTAGAACTGGAGTTACAGTGGTTGTGAGCCACCCTAAATCGGAACTAAACTGGGTCCTCTGCAAAAGCAGTATACACTCTTCACCCTTGAGCCATCCCTTCAGTCCCTCTCAGATTATTATACGTGGGCTCAGGAAGATGACTCCGTGGGTGAACCACTTGCCATCAAGTGTGAGTGAGGGTCAGAGTTCCAATCTCCAGAAACTCGAAGGTGGAGATGGAAATCCCCAGAGCAAACTGACCAGCAAGAATAGCCATATTGGTGACGTCTGGGTTTGATGGAGACCTTGCCTCAATAAATCAGGTGGAAGTGCCATTGAAGATTCCTGACACTAACCTTTGGCCTCCACACACGTGTATCTGCAGCCATATCATACAAACATGCACGCACATATATATTTGTACCACAAACATATATGGAAAAAATAGAAAAATATTATAAACCTTGACCAATTATCTCCAGCTATTTACTCACCCACATCCCTAGGTGGTAAGAAAATGCAGCAAGCAAGAAGCTTCCAAATGGACTTGTCTTGCCATCTCATAGCCTCACTGAACCCCAGAATGGAGATGCCCCTTTCCCTGATTGTACCACCTATGACTGTGATCCCACTTCATCTGGGCTCTAAATGATTTGACCCCTCACTCATCACTATTATATCCTGGTGGTGGAAGGAGGTCCTGTGGTCCCTGCCCCCAGAGGAGTCTAGCAGGAAAATGAAAAACTTCACACACACACACACACACACACACACACACACACACACACACACAGAGCTAGAACAGGCACAAGCTGAGCAGACAGAAAAAACTAATGTACCGGGAATACAAACTTGAACTGGGGCTTTAATTATCTGATCTTCCAATAAACAGAACAGAGAGCAGGTGCAGTGGCCCAGAGGCAGGAATCAACGCCACACAAGCAGGCAAAGGGTCATGGCAGAAAGTCAGGATGCTGGAAAACACAGCCGGCCTCACACGGTTAGCTGCGGCCCATCCCAGTCAACAGGAGCTCCCTGTTTGGTTTTTTAAGTTTCACCTTATGTGTGTGTGTGTGTGTATTTCACAGGTGTTCAGGTGCTTGTGGAACCAGAAGAGGGAACAGATCCCAGGAACTGGAGTTGCAGGCATTTGTGAATGGCCAAACCTGGGTGCTGTGAACCGATCTTGGATTCTCTGGAAGACCAAGAACTCTTAACCACTGAGCCATCTCCCAGGCCCCTTGGTGCTTCTTTGTTGTTTTTGAGACAGGGCAGTTTATCTGGTTTTATCCTGACTCCATCTCCCGAGTTCTAGGACAGGCATGCATCACTACACCCAAACTCTTTCTTTTCTTCTTCTTCTTTTGTTTGTTTGTTTTTTGAGACAGGGTTTCTCTGTGTTGTTTTGGTCCCTGTCCTGGATCTCACTCTGTAGACCAGGCTGGCCTCGCCTGGCTCTGCCTCCCGAGTGCTGGGATTAAAGGTGTATACCACCACTGCTCAGCTTTCTTTTCTGATACCCCCTATGAGGCTGGCTGACCTGGAACTTGCTTAGTAGATCTTTTCTTCTTTAACAACCCAAACCTACAGGACTTAATTATTTATGTATGTACACCACACATGTGCAGGTGCCTATAGAGGTCAGAAGAGGTCACTAGATCCCCTGGAACTAAAGTTACAGGTGGTTGTAGGTCACCTGCTCTGGGTGCTCTTAACTGCTGAGCCATCTCTCGTCTTACTTTTGAGGCTAGATCTCCTATGTGGCCCTAGATAGTCTGGAACACGTGTAAACCTGGCTGGCCTTGAACCCACAACTGTGTTAATCCTGCCTCTTGGGTGTTGGAGTCATAGGCTGTACCACTATGCCCAAACACTATTGATTTTCTTGCTGAAGGAGTTTTATTTGGTATATAGTTCTGACTTCTGATAAGCATATCCAGCAGTGTAAAGAATTGTAATCACATAGAATATTCCCATTATCTCAGTTCTCCGTAGACAATGAGCAAGCTCCTCAGCCTCAGCTGCATCTAATTGCCTGTGAGATTTTTGCCCATATGATTTAATTTCATACTTTAAAGAACACTCTGTAGACCAGGCTGGCCTCAAACTCAGAGATGTCTGCCTCTGTCTCTCAAGTGCTGGGACTAAAGGTGTGCACCGCTAAGCCTGGCTCACTCTCCCGCAACCTTTACAGGAAAACACAGGCCAGAAAACTGACAACGGGAAGGAGTTATCTGCTGGACTACAGACTTCATTTGAATCTCATTAGAATTTATCTGGGCCACCCATGAACACAGGTTAGCTTGGTAGACACTTGTCACTTACAACTGGACTAGGAGAGACCAAAGAGGCACAGAGAGAGAGACTGGGCTGGGAGGAAACATTTCTAGGGTGGGAGAAGGGTCACCATTTGGACAGTGGGGACAGGAAGATCAGGAGAGTTCAAGGCCAACCTTGGGTACTAAGCAATGACAACATCTTGTGAGGGTTGAGCATCTGTGCCTGTAACCCTAAAATTTGGGAAGCTGAGGCAGAAGAATACTAAATTGGGAAAAAAAATTCATTTGATGAGCAATTTGGCATAAGGGTTTACTTTTTTTTCCTTTTCTTTTTTCTTTCTTTCTTTTGAGACATAGTAACATTCTGTAGCCCAGGCTGGCCTTGAATCCACAGCAATCTCCCTGTCTCTACCTCCTACATATACCACGGCAGGTGATTTTTTTTTTTCCTAATGACATTTCCCATATGGCAGCACGGCAAATAAATGATTGTACTTAAGTTGTTTTTTGAAGGCAGGGTCAGGTCTTAAATTTTGTGTCAGTGTTCTCTCCCTCACCATATGGATCCCAAGGACCGAATTCAACAGCAAACTCCTTCACAGTTACCCGGGCAGTCCAGGCCTTGAATTCCTCCTGCTTCCACTTTCTGAGCTGAACTTGCAGGAACTTACCCGCCACCCTCTGAGGAGGCTGGACTTTGGTTTCTTTTGAAATGAAAGCCCAACCCCTGAGTGAAGTAGATAAAACCTCATAACTATAGTTATGATCCAATCTAATCTTACTGGAAAAGGAAGAAGTTTTTTATGCTCATTTTCTTACTTTTGCCCAACTGGAAACAATGAAATCACCATCAGATAACTGGAGTCCCTCAGAGGTCAGACAAAGCAGCACATCTGTTCCCATGAACAAGACCAGCTAACCTTTCAGAAACACAACAAAACTTCCTTGTCCTTAGCAATATTCATGTTCACAATACTGAGTTTCCTCAGAACTTTTCTTATACCTGGAGCATACTCCACCTCCCTCCCTCTTCCTAAACAGTCTCCTCTTTTCATATCCAATTTTTCATACTTACTGGTATTTCTTTCTGGAGGTGTTGCTTTTGTGGGCCACCCTAACTATTCCAGCATTTTTACAGGACTGCTTAAAAACTTGGATACAAATGATGATTTTATAATCATCATTCACTCAATAGACAAGGTGTGTGTGTGTGTGTGTGTGTGTGTGTGTGTGTGTGTGTGTAAGAGCTGCTAACCTGACTTTCACAGCTCAAGAAGTTTAGAGACTGGACTGATACCCACAATCCCTTGCCAATAATTTAAAAAAGCTTAGAAAGGATCCTGCCCACTAACGGGGTGTCATTGTTAGGCAGGCCAACTACAAACCCTGCTCCATCTTTGTAACCTTACTTTTGGTTAGCTTGGATTTCCTCCTCACATCGGTGTGGTAATTCCATACACAAAACAGGAATATTTCTAGTAATTTAGTCCTCATTTAAACCCAAGTTAGGTGGGGGTGTGGTGGAAGAACTTGGTAGGGGAAGGCAGGAAGATCAGGAGTTCAAGGTCATCCTCAGCTACATAAGTGATTCATGGACAGGCGTGGCTGCATGAGGTTATGCCCCAAACAAAACAATCCCCAAATTGAAAAAAAAAACAAAGAAACCCCTGGTTTATTTCTCAGTGATTACAGCTATATACAGTTCCTTGAGTAGACAGGGGGGTGATCTACTATGTATTTCCTCAAATTAAACCTTCTAATTTTTTTTTTAAAAACAGGCATATCTTAAATCACATTCAGTAAAATATTGTAGCGAACAGTGTCCTTTCTCTGCTAGACAGTTTACACGCTAAATTTTGGTACTGTACCTCTTCTTCTGCATCTATTGGCATGCTCTTTTAGAAAGCCACAGAAGCCAAGGCAATCAACGCTTGAACGAGGCCACACAGTCAGGGGAGGGTGGGCAGATAAGGAAAATCGCCAAAGCAAGCAGTATTCTGGAACCCAATTTCAGTAAACTTAGCTGGGAACTTTGTCCAATTTCGAGTGGACAAGGACAAAATGAACTACCAAAAGCGAACAAGAGCGGAGGCTCAGCAAGGTTAAGTCACTTGTCCAAGGTTACATTGAACCTAGCAGAACCAGAATCCTAGGGCTGAACCCGTCTTAACTCCCGGGCGCGATCTGTGCTACCTACACCAGGCCACCACTGACACGTGGTCAGGAGTAGTCTCAAGTATTTGCTGAATTAGTAATGCCTAAAAAGAAAGTTGACTGTAAGGAGCCTGGGTGAGGTTGGGGGGAAAGGACATAGACACATACACACACCACACAGAAAAGCAGTCCACGAGCAAAAAGCAAACCAGCCCCGAAGCCCACCAAGATTTCCCGGCAGCGCCTCGGGGCGGGCAGCGGCCCCGCAACCCAGCCTTCGACCGAGGTGGCTGGCTAGGCCTCGGCCGCGGCCTCCCCGCGGGGCCTGGGGACACGCAAGCCCCGGAGGCCCGCCCGACTGTTTCCCTTCCGAGTCGGTCCCCCCACCCCGCCAAGCTTTAAAGAAGCACCGGGACACAAGTCCCCCAGCGGTCCGCGATGGCCCGGCAGCCGCGCGCCTGGGCGCTGGGGAGCCGCCTCCGGGGCGTTTCGCGTCCTCGTCCTCCCCACGCGCTGCGCGGCGGGCCGCGGCTGGGCTCGGGTGCTGCGGGACCGCGGCCGGGCCGCCGCCGAGCACGGTCGCCCGCCGGCCGCGGGGCCTCGGGTGGCGGCGAGAGGCGGGGCGGGCGGAAGGAGGCGGAAGAGGAGGAAGAGGAGGAGGAGGAGGAGGAGGAGGCGGCGGCCCGAGCCGGGAGACGGGCGGGGGGCGGGCCGGGGGAGGGGACGAGCGGGATTTGCGGACGCCGCGCCGCTGCCGGGAGCCGGCGGGGGCCCAAGAGTGACCGAGTCACGGCGGGCGCCGGCGGAGCCGCGGCCGCGTCGGACCCGCCTCCTGGAGGAGCTCAGCCCCGGCCAGGCCCGGCCCCATTCCCGCCCCGCGCCGCCTCCCCGCCGCCGCCGCCGCCGCCGCCGCCGCCGCCGCGGGAGCGCTCCCCTGCCCACCCCGCCCCCGCGGCCGAGCCCGGGAGTCGAGTGGGAGTCGGCCGGCTGGGCGCGGGCAGCGCCGGGAGCCCGCGGTGGGGGCACACTGCAGCCGGGAGCCCGGGAGGGGCCGCGCCGCCAGCGTCTGAACTAGGATGTCCCGACATGAAGGTGAGAGCCGAGCCCCCGCCCCCACCGCCTGGGCCTCGGCCTACCCCGCCCGGGGTCCGGGTGCTGCCGAGGGCAGCGGGGCACCGGCGGAGACGCGGGCCGGGCCCGAGTCGCGGGGCTGGGGGGGGGAGGGGGCCCGAGGCGACCGTGGCCCGAAGAGCGAGCGAGAGCGGGAGCGGTGGCCGCAACCGTGGCTTGCGGCGGCGGCCCTGAGCTGGGCCTGGAGCCGGAGGCGGGGCGGCCGGGCGGCCGGAGGCTTTGCACTGTCATGGGGCGGGAGAGGGGGAGGGGAGGCGGCGGGGCCCGTTACCGGCGGGAGCCTGGCTCTCGGGACGCATACCGGACGCCGAGGCCTGGGCAGCCGGGCCGAGAGAACCGCGGGGCCCCCGGCGCGGCCTAGCTGCGGCGGCTCCCGGAAGAGCTCGGCGCGGTGGCCGAGCCGGGTCGCGGGCGTGCGGCCGCGGCAGGGGAGCGGGGTCCGGGCCCGGCGGAGGCGTCCGATGTCCGGGAGACCACGGGCGAGCGGCGGCCCCTCCTGAGGGCCGCGGCCGTGCGGGCGGGAAGGCGCCGCGGCCCGGGCTCGGGCAGCCCTCGCTGACTGGAGCTCGCCCGGCCTCGCGGTAGGCCTCGGCGCGTCCCTGGGCTCGGGTAAGCCAAGTTCCCGGGGCGGGTCCAACCCCGACCGCGGCGAGCAAACTCCCTGCTCCGTCACCAGGTCGGAGCGGAACTCGCTCCCGGCCGGCCCCGGGCCCTCACCCGCGTGCGCTGCCCACCGAAGCAGGCTTACGGTCGGGGGGCGTTTGGACTTCCGCGGTGCCCTGTGAAAACACGCTAGGGTTCTGTGGCTACGAATCAGACCGCTCACGTCTCTGCCCCACCGCACAAAGGCACAAGTGTTTTTTAAGGCCGATGGATAGGCGATGAACGGGTGAAAAATAAGTTAACTTGGGTTTACCACCATATGGTTTAGGAAGGGGGGAGGGGGCTCTGTGATCTTTGTTTCACTACAGCAGGTTTTACATTCAAAAGTAGTCACTCGACTTAGTGGAAAGTTTATTTCGCTTAATGGAAGGTTGGAGCAGTGACTTCAAAGTATTATGTCCTGGATAGGTGTTTTGGGAGTGGAGAAAGTTTGTGGAGGATTCTAGGGTGTGCTTCACCGAGGGAAGGACATTCTTAGGGAAACAGACCATGGGTTTTCTAGGTTGTAAAACCCTGATTGATTAACATATATTTAGTGCAAGTTTCAGAATTTGCATTCCTAATGGCAAGATTGAGATTAGCTCTGAACATTTTGTGTTCACGAATTCTGTATTAAGAAAGAAAGAAAGAAAGAAACTAATAGGAAAGAGACTTCTTGGAGCATTTTTGATTACTAACTGTTCAAATGTTGGAATAGCAGGATAACTATTTTAGCCCCAGTCAGGAACAGAAATATTTGGAACTCTACCTGTTAACCCATCCTGTTGAAAAAAGTAGTAATTAAGGTAATAATCAATTGGAGATATTAAGGTTAGCTTTACATGGCAGTAGGTGTAGTGACCACCTTCAAGACAAAATGGAAGTGAGCATGGGCTGCGGGCTCTGCCTCAGGAACTAGATTAAATGACAGAAGAACAGCCTAGGGAGATGGGGGCTGAGATCTTTGCCCCTCACGTTAAGGAAGCAGCCAGATCTAGAATATTCTTACCGAGCAGTAGCCTGGAAAAAGTTGTTTTCCTTCAGATGGTGTGTTAGAGTAGTTAAAATGATTTAGGTAGATATAATATCCTTCAGTAACTCACACGCTGGTACTTTAAGCCTCTCTTTTCCTGTGTAGTCCTGGAAAGGGTGCTTTTATAAAACTTTTGCTGCTGCTTAGTTACTTGACATCTTCAAACTTGCAACATCTTTCTTGGCAACTTAATGCCAGATGTTTTCTAAATGAATGTGTAGAAGATACTGTGTAGTGTTTAACCAGTGGTTTTTATATTTCGATACATACATTAATTAAATTTATTATTTTATTTATTTACTTTGAGACAGGGTCTCACCAAGGAGCCCTGGCTGGTCTGGCCATGAATTCTGCCTGCCTCTGTCTCCCCCGAACTGTAATTAAAGTTATGTGTCAACAGGTAGAAATAGTTTAAGGGTCCAGTCTCTTGCCTAATGCAGGAATGATAGTTTCAGTATCACGTCTGTTGGAGAGAGATGTCTATGTTTTGTGTATTATTTCGGGCAGTAATTATTTTCATCAGGAGGGATCTGACACATCAGCAGATACAGGGTACAATCCCAGGTCTTTCTTACCTTTCGTTCCTTTGGGCCAGCTAATCCTTTCAGCTTTGTTTGTTTGCTTTTCCAGTGTAGCCCCAGCTGTCCTGGAAGTCGCTCTGTAGACCAGGCTGGCCTCAGACTCAGGGATCTGCCGACCCTGCCTCCTGAGTTCTGGGATGAAAGGTGTGGACCAGGCTGTCTGGCCTCAGCTTTGTTTTTGAGACAGGCTCACGGTACTTGGCTGGCCTGAACTCACTCCATGCTCTAGGCTGGCCTCACACTTGCAGCCACCCAGCCCATCTCCCTGCACCCCCTGTGACCCCGCCCCCCCAGCCTGGCAGTTTTTAGTGCTCTCCATCTTCTGTCCTCCACATTGTCTGCAGTTTCTCCTCAGGAGTGTGACCCAGAACTGGATGGAGTAGTCTAGTACAGGGTAGAGCGGGAGCCTGTGATGTTCTTGCTTTTCCAGGCTTCTGTGCACAAGGGACTTGTTACTTTGTCTTCTCCCAACTCTAGCCAGTTACTCTGTAGTGTGCAGATGATGGAACTTTGGACCACACAGCCCCAAGATGAATACCTGTCAAGCACTGGACTGCTCTGAGAAAAATGGATGCAGCCAAGGACACGAAGAAACGCTCTAGGCCAGGCTTAGCATACTTTCTCCTAAGTAAAGGGCCAGGTAGAAAATGTAGCAGGCTTAGCCAGCTGTAAGCTCTGTCACTACCACAGTTGTGATTTGAAAACCAGCTAATCGAGTGGTTGTGGCCATGTTCCAATTAAAACCTTATTTATGGACGCTGACATTTGAATTTCATATAATTTTCATGTGTCATGAAATATGATTCCTTGAAACGCTGCCACCACCACCATTTAAAAATGTAAAATCCATTCTTAGCTAGTGCGGCCAGTCAAGAGCTGGTGGTGGCCACAGTTCATCCAGGCCTTGTAGTTTGCCCGCCTCTGCCCTTCAGTAGAGGTTTAGAGTTGGGCTCCTGGAACTGGTGAGAGACCCCTTGGTATGCCAGAGTTTCCATTGGGTCGTGAGCAGGGACAGCCAACTCCAGAGTCTCCTGAGGCGGTACCACATAGATTGGGAAGGGCTGGGGAATAAGTGCTACCTCTTTGTGGAGGTGGCTCTGCTCCAAACAGTGAAGTTCCTATTTGCTGTGTGACTTGACTCAGGAGAATTGCAAGGCCTCTTTTCATTTTATTTTGAAATGTACTTGGCATGTTAGCAAACATTTCCCAGGTACTAGTACCCAGTCACTTTGTGTTCTGCTTCTTACACACCAAACCCAGTCATTTTCTGTTTTCTGTGTTTATTTTTTAAAATGTCTCCGGCTGGGGCTGTAACTCCGTTATGGAGTACATGCTTGCTGTTCTTCGGATTCTTGTTCTTTGGAGACAGGGTCTTAGGTATCTCTGGCTGGCCTTGATGACAGGGTGATCAAGAGTGACCTTGAGCTCTTGATTCCTTGATTTCCACTCCTGCTTACAAGGTTGCCTGATTTATGGAGTGTTGGGGCTTGACCTCAGGCCTTCCTTCATACATGCTGGGTAAATGTTTACCAGCTAAGCTGCATCCCTGACTTTGCGGTTAACCTGCATCATGAGGCTCTGGATTTCACCACCAAAAGAAAAGAAAGGGGGTTAGGTATGTTGTCACCTGGCTATTAGGTGGGGCTGCTCTTCCGGTAAGGATCCCTTGAGCCTAGGAATTTAATGCCAGCCCGTTTCTGTCAAAAGAAACAACAAAGCGTTCAGACTAGGACCTGTATTTCCAGCACCCTGTCAGGAAGTTGAGGCTGAAGGTTTTAGAGGTCCAGGCCATCCTGGGCTACAGCAAAATCCTGTATCTCTCTCACACACACCCCTTAATGTCATGTTTTGGTAAACAACATTTCAAATGTATGCGATTCTGAGTTTAAAAGTCAGGAAATGGCTTTGTAAATAAAGACCTGTCAGATCACTCAGCTCATTAGCTGTTCAGATTGTTCTGGTTGGTTATGTGGGCTAGCACAGATAGCTTTAAGTCCTTGGACTGTTTGTTACTATGTGAAGTGCACTGCGAGGTACCAAGGAATGTGGGAATAAGGAGGCACAGCCTGCTTTAAGCCTGCTAGGAGAGGGAGCACTGCCCAAAGGAAGAGAATAAGCGAGTGGGTGTCAAAGAGCTTCCCAACTTCATTTGTGCCTTTTCAGCCCAATTTTAATGTGTTTAGTGGACTTGAGTGAGCAGGGCTGTGTGTGAGCACTGTGTGTATATGAGTTGGGATGCCTTTGGAAGTCAGTTCTCTCAGACTCTGCTCACCATGCTTGGGTGGCAAATGCCTTTACTTCCTGAGACACCCTCCCCTGTTCTGCCCTCTCTTAGAGAGGGAATCTGTTTTGGTTTTCTATCTTGAGTGGTTTTTTTCTTCTTTTTTAGGGGAGAGGTGGGGGACAGGGCACAGGGTCCTTTATTGTGCAGGCTAGTCTTAAACTCATGTTCTTCTACCTCAAGTTTGGGGATTACAGGTGTGTTCATTACTGTATGTACCCACTTTCAAGTACTTTTTAAGCTTGTTCTCTGAAACTCATTAAAAGGATACTGCATGTATTTCTCCGTTCAGGAAGTGGGGTGGCGCATGCCTCAGTATATCTGGGGTAGTCAGTGGGTTCTCCTTTCACCTCCACAGGAGTCCTGGGCTTCGAACTTGGGTTGTCGGGTTTGGTACAAGCACTTTCCTTGACTCTGCTGCTGGCAGCCCTGCTGCTGTGAAGTTGTCTGAGACAGGGTCTGTCTGTGTCATCCTCACTGTGACTGGGGTGACTGGGAACGTGTGGTCTTCCTGCTTCCACCCGCTAAGGCTGGAGTTACAGGTGCACACCGCCAACCGTGTTTATGCGGTGCTGGGGAGCCAATGTGGAATCTCATGTGTGCCAGGCAAGCCATCTACCAAGAGAGCTGCAACCCAGCCCTTTCCTGTACTGCTTTTGGCAAGAGAGAAATTGTTTGGGATGTCAGGTAGAAATCTGTTCTTCATGTTTATTATATTTACTTGGTTGTTTTGCAGTGCTGAGAATGGAACCCAGAGCCCCTTCATGCTAGACAGGGGAATTACCACCAAACGAATACTTCAGCCTTTTTAAAATTCTGACACGGTCTTCCTTACTTTATGAATTTGCTGTGTCCCAGGCAGGCCTTGAACATGTGACCCTCCTGCTTCAGCTGGGCCCGCAGGCCTGTGCTGCAGGGCAGTCTTCATCTGACTCCTGCTCCACTAGCCATTTGAAGGGCTACTTGTGTAATGACAGACTGTTCTTTGTTTCTCAGAAACGTCCAATACTGTTGTTGGCTTGCAGAATCCGAAGTGCAGAGCTGTCTAGGCCAGCAGCAGTCTAGTTAGTATCCGTTCATGTTATCTTTTCGCAGCCCTGGGGATTGAACCAGAGACTGATGTACACATGCTGTACGGGCGCTGCCATGAAGCAACATCCCTGGCCTTCAGTTTTGGTTTTCTGAGGCAGGGTCTCATGTGGCCCTAACCAGCCTCAGACTTGAAGTGTAGCTGAAGATGACCTTGACCTCCTGATCTTCCTGCCTCTGCCTACCAAGTGCTGGGGTTACCACTATACCCAGCAACTTTTTTATCGACAAAGATTCTGTATTAACTTTTATCATGTATGACATGTTTAAATGTGTGGTGTGTTTGTGTGTGTGTGTTGTAGAGTATCAGCTATAACTTTTTGAAAGTTGTACCCATTTGTATATTTTCCTTTAAAAAAATATTCTAGCATTAAACACACATAAGGACATAGAGTGAATTGAATTTTTTTTTTCCAGAATTTGAATTTTGTGTTTAGAATTCTCAAGCCAGGCTTGATAATCGGCATGCAGTTTTACTTCTCACTGAAAAGGTCTGCACCATCATGTCTTGACTGTGTTCAAAGATCATGACCGTATTAAGAGAGTTCCTAAATCACGGGTCACAGTAACTTCAACTTTCTTCTTTTTTTGCTATGCGTATGTGTTTGGCCTGGAACTTATTTTGTAGCAAACGTTAACCTTGAACTTGTGATCCTCCTGTCTTTTCTGAGGGTTGGAATTGTAGGCATAAGCGATGATGCTCAGCTACTTTGACTTTCCGTAAACAATAGATAAGAACATAAATTTATGAAAAAACACATTTTTTTTTTTGCCTGAACATAAAAACAGGTTATAATTCCAAAATCCAGGCTTATTTTAAACAGTAAAACATTTTCACTGTAGAAAATAGTATAAATGATAACATTTCCCAATAAGCCCTTTTTAAGTCAAATGATAGCTGAATTATACATATAAATATTGATTAGGTTCTGGAATATAGAAGAGACCTATCTTCATCTGTTCAGAGAGCTATGCTTTACTTAAGTTGTGTAAGTGAGATTCCTATTCCTCTTCCCCTTCACAGTTTGATTTATGGCAGACAAATTGTATTTTAATTTATAGGTTCTTCATATGAGGTTCAACTTGAAATATATTTTTTTCCATGGGTTGGCATTTTGTATTTAGGTTCAAATTGTACTAAAATAGTACTTTCTTGTTTTAATCTTGGAATTTTACATTGCTTGGCATTAGGCTGTGTATGCAGGCGTGAGGCTGAGGCAGACAGATCAGGCAGTTCCTGGCCAACCTAGACTACATGAGACCCTGTCTTCAAAATAAAAAAAGCAAAAGAACCATAACTAAACGATCTCCACTGACTTTGTAACTAGAAAGGAAGTTCTGTCATAGTACCGGAACGTCCTGATCAAACAGATCCATTCATTTGGTTTGCATCCTTGTAGAAAGAAGCCCGTGCACTCATGAATTGTGACTTAGTTTTCAAAGCATTCACTTTATAGTATCTGTTGTGTGAAGGAAGGTACTTTATTGGGGTTTTGTTGGTTGGTTTTGGTTTTTTGAGATAGTTTCTTTGTATAACAGTCCTGACTGTCTTGGAACTTGCTTTGTTGACCATGCTGGCCTCAAACTCACAGAGATCCATCTGCCTCTGCCTGCCTAGAGTGCTGGGATTAAAGACGCTCCTCATCCCCACCCTGCCACTGTTTTTTAAAAGCATGCATGTCTGTGTATTACAGACTTAAGCCAGAAGAGGGCAGTGGTTCCCCTGGAACTGGAGTTAGAGGTGGTTGTGCTGTCAGGTGGTTGCTGGGAATCAAACTCAAGGTCCTCTGCAAGAACAGCCATCCTTTGGGGGGAGGGGGGGTTCTAAATAGTCTCATGTGACCCAGACTGGCCTCAAACAATGTGCCAAGGCTAACCTTGAACTCCTGACCCTTCTACCTCTATCTCCTGAGTGCTAGGATTTCAGGAGTGTGCTACCATGCCTTGGCTGCACAGGTTTTTCATGAAGGTTATTGAATTACCCCTGAAATGTTATTGCATAATTAATTATTACTGCTGTGAGGTTACTTTCTTGGATGTGCATTCGAAGGAAGCGTTTATACTTCAGAAAAGTAGAGTGTTATTTGTAATTTAAAAAAAAAATTGCAGGCAGTGGTGGTACATACCTTTAATCCCAGCACTTGGGAGGCCAAGGAAGGCAGATCTCTGATTTCGAGGCCAACCTGGTCTACATAGTGAGTTATAGGACAGCCAGAGCTGTTGCACAGAGAAATCCTATCTTGAAAAACCAAATAAATAAATACCTACACACATGCATGCAAAGTAGTAATTTCGTATTAATTTTAATGTCCTAAGGAATGTAAGCTTTTCCGTTTCCCTAAGTACTTTTTTCCTAAGTCACTGAAGTTATTCATTAAGGTTGAGGAAAGAGTCTATAAGTATACAGAGATCAGCAGTTTTTAAATGTGTTCACTGTTATGCATTGGCCATCTTCAGTACAATAAAATAAAATAAAGCGGACAGTTTCCAAGGCTTAGGTTCTACCTAGGAAAAACTACTTGGGAAGGATGTGAATGGTCAACACACACACACACACACACACACACACACACACACACTCGGTACTCTGGATTGTGAGGACAAGAGGCCAGACAGGTGTTGGCACAGGAGAGAGAGTGCGTATGAAACTCAGCAGTGATTATATAGCTGCAGTGTCAGAAACAGAAACCACCACTCAGGCCTGGTACAGTGTCCTGGGAAGCAGACTCCAGGAGGCTCAGTGTCCAGTGCACTTAGCAAGAGATGAATCGCTATGCCCAGCATCCTGTGTGGTGCATCTCTGCACGCTGGCTTGTAGCCCTCCTGGTGCTTCTTAGTGTTAGTCACCGCCTAGGGAGTTGTTTGAGTTTGAGCAGAGCAGAGCTGGGGGGTCCATCAGTCATGCAAAATTGTCTCATCTTGTCTCTGGCTCTGGTGCCAACCAGCAGTCCCCAACAAACTTTGCCAGTGGTCACGGAATGTGGGGAGAAAGTATGGATGGATATGGACCCTTGAAATTTATCATTGCCACTAGAGGGAAGTCCTGGAATGACAGAGTGGGCCAGGTATGTCACTTTGGACTAGGAGGAACAGAACAGTGAGTGAGTTCTTGACATTAGGCCTAATTAGGTTGCACGTTCTCTCTGTTGAATTGTATGTGTGCATGTGTGTAGTGGGTAGCCATCCCAGCATTGGCCTGGAAGTTCCAACCCCCATTGAGGCTTCGGTAATGATCACGCCCACAAGGCGGGGCTGAGGGAGGAAACGGAAGACCCAGGGTCAAGAGGAGAGCTCTCTCTTGGTTCTGGGACCCTAGACGCTGGAGGTGGACCAAGCAGAGTTCTCCAGAGAACATCGCCGGACTGCGCCATACCTTTGCCAGACCCTACAACCTATCCCTTCATTTGTAAAGTTACCCCACAAAATAAACCTCCCTTTTAACTACGAGGAGTGGCCTTAATAATTTCACCAATATCTGGCGCCCAACGTGGGGCTCGAACCCACGACCCTGAGATTAAGAATCTCATGCTCTACCGACTGAGCCATTGAGCTGGCATGAACTATACCCTTTTTCTGTAGCCGAAGAACTTTCATTTAGAAAATCACTTTTTATGTTTGTTGCTTTTGGGTTTGGTTTGCTTTGAGACAACATCCTTGCTTTGTAGCCTAGGCTGATCTAGACCTGACTATGGATGATGGCTCAGGCAGGCTTCAAATTCACAGTAGTCCTCCTGCCTCAGCCTTCCAAGTATTGGGATTACAGTCATGAGCCACTGGGCTTGACTGAGAATCTTTTTCAAGTGCTAAGTTGAGGCTGGGGAGCTGGTTCAGTGGCTAAAGCCCCTGCTGCCTAAGCATATGGCCTGAATTTAGATCCCCAATACCCCAGAAAGTCTGTAATTTACCTTTTGGTTATGACTTGTTTATTGTTCCTTAAAGACCAATATGATGGCATCTCTGCCTTCAAAGTTAAGCCCCCCCCCAACATCTCTCCGGATACTCTACACAGTATGTACCTTTGCCCTCCCTCCCTTTGCTAGGCAGGAATAGTACTATTGCCTGTGAGTTTTACCACCACCAGTGTCTGGCTACTGAGAGCCCTCTCTTTAAAACAACCAAGACTAGAAATCCTCCCCTGTTTTTATTGGGGGGTGCTGATTAACTAACAGGAAGGGGATTGTGGCAAAGAGGATCAATGAACACACTACACAGAGCAGAAACAGTCCAGGGAGCTGAGTCCCAGGGCCCAGCCTGGGATGGCACTGGGCAGTGTCTGCGCTGCCTCTGCTGTCAGGTTAACTCTTTGCTAATTGTACTGCATGTTGGAATTTGTTGGTCCATATATTGTTGGTTCGGTGAGTACTTATGGACTGCCTACCCTGGTGCCACTCAAAGGCATCCAGTGCTTGCCGTAACTTGTAGATTCCTTGCTAGAAGATGGTGCTATTCAGTGGGTCTGAAACACATGTTTGGAAATTAAATGCTTTCCTGTTGGGCTCTCTTCCAGTGTGCTGGAATTAATCTTGAAGTTTATGTTTTATGACAAGGTAGTTAAACCATGGAAGTATTTTAATATTTTGTCAACAGTTGCATGAGCCTTCCTCCTTAAGTTTATTTTTATTTACATTTCACAGTCTGATTCTGCCCAGTGGTTCATTTCTTTCTTTTTCAGTATTAAACCGTAGTGCCATTCTGAAGTCTCGGTGCACATCTGCATATGTAAAAGTATGTTAAGATAGATTATTCCTCATAGGTTTGTAATTATATTTGATGCTTAGTAAGAAAATAGCTCAAGGGATTCAATGTTTAATTTTGTGTTCAAAGCACTTAGTTTTTGCATTACAGGCTTTGTATAGCCCTGTTGCTTATGTAACTAACAACTGCTGGGCTGAGCAGCTAGACCCCCCTTCTGTCATCCTTGGCCCACCAGTGTCCCCTCCATGCATGTCTAGGCTTGGCAGTGCGGGCAGATGGGCTCTCTGAGGAGCTAAGGACACCGAAGGGAAGCAGGCACACACTGAGTAAGAGTTGTTGTGGACGTGCCATTTTCTGGCTTGATGGTGGATAGGAAGCAGGTGGTTTTCATAGTCAGGTACCCTGCTGATCGTCTGACCATTCCAGACTCTGATAGTTATTTGTAGGATCTTTGTGTGGCTGTAGTTATGGACAGACATAGTGGTGGCACAGGTCAGAAGAGGGACTGGGATATAGCTCAGTTGATAGCCTAAGTTGGCTTCAAACTTAGCAGCAATTCCCCTGCCTCAGCTTCCCAAGTGCTGGGATTATAGTTGTATATCACATGTGTACATAAATTCTCCAGTAGCTACATTAAAATGAGGTGCTATTAATTTTAATAAGTTAATAATGCCCTAATATTATAACATGCTACTTTTAACATTAGAATTCTTCAGTATTTTTGTTGTTTTTGTTTTAAGACCTGGTTTGTTGTGGGTGGAGAGATGGCGACTCCACAGTTAGGACAGACTCCTTGGGGACACCAGGAAGGCATGTGGTACACGTGTGTACTGCACATAAAACACTCGCACAACATAAAATAAAAATAAAGCGTTAGCTGGCAATAGAGGCGCACACCTTTAATCCTGGCACTTGGGAAGCAGAGGTAGACAATCTGAGTTCGAGACCATCCTGGTCTACAAAGTGAGTTCCAGGACAGCCAGGACTGTTACACAAAGAAACCCTGTTTCAAAAAAACCAAAATAAGTAAATAAATAAATCTTTAAACAAAAGACCCCAGTTTCATATCTTCCAGGCTAGTCTCAAATTCATTGGGTAGCCAGAGATGACCTTGAAAACTCTGGATTCTCCTGCATCCACACCCCAAAATTTGTGAGTGCATGTTTTATCACAATAGTCTTTTGGCTTGATTTGGTTTGTTGGTACTGCTGAGGAATTGAACTCAGAACTTCATGCAGGCCAGGCAATATTCTACCGCTGAATGACATCTTCAGCCCTTAATAAGATATTTTTCATTTGTTTATGCAGTCTTAAATCTGGTGGACATTTTATGTAGCATATTTTATTGCCACCTTTTCATCAGCAGTACTGGATCTCAGCTGAGTTTCATCTTTAGATTTGTGCGTAGATTTGTGAGTTCATCTTCTCATCATATCCGTAAGTGTACTTTTGTATAATACTGCCTTCTGCTCACTTGGCTATTGAGTAACATTCTGGATTCTTCTTTTCTAACCTACATTAGCAAACTATAACCATCTCGGCAATAGAAACGCACTTTATAAACAGCAACTAAATCTTTTAGTTTCTTGAGGCAGCCTTGTGTGAGCCTCTGCTGGCCTTGATTGAATTCACTGGCCCCTCCTACCTGAGCTCCAGGGGGGTTACAGGAAGAGCCACCCTGGCTAATGTACATCCTTTTTGCTGTTTCTTTGTTTTAATTATCAGTTGATCACCTAAGGTCAGGAGAGAGATAGGTTTGGAGTGCAGACCTTGTGGAATCGTTGCTACTCCATGACAAGTTCTAAAAGTAGTTCAGGGAACGGAGAGCTGTTTCTGATGGAGGGCGATTTTTCAGCCAGGACGACTGCTCTAGGTTTGCTCATTTATTGCAGATGCTTTTATTTTATTTTATTTTTTATTTTTTGTTTTTGGGTTTTTTTCCCCCTTTTGGAGACCGAGATCCACCTGTCCCTGGCTCCCCAGTGCTGGAACTAAAGCCACCTCACCCCTGGCTGCAGATTATTAACCTTATAAACAGATTTGATCTCAAGTAGCTGTCGTGTTGTTTGTTTGTTTTGTTTTTGTTTTCTTCTAACAAAGGCTTGCTTGCTATCAGTTACAGACCCTGCCTTAAAAATGCAGGTGCTGAGGATAGAGCTCAGTGGTAGAGCACATGCTGTGGAGCTTATCTGGAGGTCAGAGGCCTGCTCTCTGCTTTTACCATGTGGGTGCTGGGGATTGAACTCAGGACATCAGGCTTGGTGGCAAGTGTCTTAACACAGAGGCATCTCACTGTAAGAAACTCAGTGTTTTCTGCCCCGTCAGATGACAGGATCACCGCGTTTGTTACGTTTGTTTTCGGTAGTGTAAGATCCTACGAGTATAGTTTGCTGTGTTTTGTTGTTATTGTTTCTCTTTTTTCCTGCCTCACCCTTTAGCTGGGTACTTTTGTTTTGTTTCTTGAGACAAGATTTCTCTGTGTAGCCCTAGCTGTACTGGAACTCAAACTGTAGACCAGGCTAGCCTTGAACTCAGAAAGATGGCCTGTTGAAATTAAAGATATATACCACTATGCCCAGCTTCCAGTGGTTTTCCTTTTTTTTTTTTTTTTAATTTTTTTTTTCATGTGCAGTAGCATTTTGCCTGCATGCATTTCTGTGTGAGGGTGTCAGATCCCCTAGAAGTGGAGTTGCAGTTACAAGCTGCCATGTAGGTGCTGATAATTGAACCTCAGTCCTCTGGAAGAGCAGCCAGTGCTCTTAACCACTGAGCCATTGCTCTAGCCCCATCCAGTGGTTCTTTTATGTGTGGTCCAAGTACTACCAGTATGGACATCACTAAATGGGCATGTCATCTAAAAAATACACCCTCAGGAATCATGAAGTTGTTAAGCCTGGGGTAGTGGTGGTGGTGCACGCCTTTAATCCCAGCACTTGGGAAGCAGGCGCGCAGATCTACATATTTCAAGGCTAGCCTGCTCTACAGAGTCATTTTCAGGATAGCCAGGGAGATACATACATATATATACATAATACATACACACACACACACACACACACACCTTATCTCCCTCCCAATAATCATGCCATTAAGTTAAATAAAAACAAACAAAAGCCACCTGCCTACCCTTAGTGATTTTCTGTTAGGTTGGATTTGCAACTATCGGGGTAGTTGTGACCCTGAAATGCAAGGTGGATGCTTGGTTGTAGAACTTGCTGAAAAGTTAGATTCTTTGGCTCTACCTAGATCTGTTACTAGAGGAAAATTTGTAGAGTGGGCCCAGCAATCTGTATTTTAACAGGTTTCTACTTGGACCAAGAAAGGACCAAAGTATTGAAATGGGGCATGCTTATTGCTGGTGACAGACACACATGGTCTGGGGACCATTTGCCAAATAAAAATAAAGCTGCTGGCCCCGGTCTCACTCCTTTTGAGCCACTGTTGTATTGTCACCCGAGAAGGTGGGGAAGGTGTGGTTCACCACTGTCTGTCTGCCCATGCTGCAAGCAGTTACTGACTTCATGTTTGGTGTTAGTTTGTTCTGGCCACAGGGTATGACACTGAATGAAACAAAGATTTTCTTATAATCCCTATGACATTCAGACTGTGTTAAAAGTTCATGGGCCAGATGAGACCATTCTGGTTTTGTAAATAAAGTTTTATTGAGAAACAGTCACATCTGGTCATTTATATGTCATCCCAGCTACATTTGTACTGTAATAGAATTGTTGAGGAGTTCTGTCAAAACCACTGGAAATATTTACTGTCTGGTTCTTTACAGAAAAAAAATTGTAGGTTTCTGCAATAAACCATAACTTGGAACTTTTCTGGGGAGGCGGATAGAGGTGGATAAAGGGCGGTGGTTGGGATGGAAGGGGCGGGGGATGAGGTTGGCACAGTTGGCCACATCTTTTATACCCTTCTGTCATGTCCTGCCTGGGGACAGTTTAGTTGGGAGTGTTTTAGAAACACATTTCTGTAGCTCTGCAGCTGAAGGGGTCTTTGGATGGCAGAGGCTGGGGTTGTCCAGCGTTGTCCTTCACATAAGTATCTCCCAGAAACCTTTCTTTGTAAACTTCACCTACACATAAGTCAGTTTAAGTTTGGTTTTACTCAGCCCCAGTGTGTCTCTTTTTTGAGCTGAGGATCGAACCCAGGGCCTTGCGCTTGCTAGGCAAGCACTGAGCTAAATCCCCAACCCCCAGTATGTCTTATACTTAGGTGTCTTTTTTTCTAGAAGGTGGAGAGGTGTTGATGGAAAACAAATCTCCCCTACTTGAATGTTAAAACCTTGGGTCTAGAATTGGGTTGTTTTCATTAGCTTTCAAAAGGGAAACATTTTTATATTAAGAGCCTGTAGTCGTGGAATCCCATGCACTGGTCTGGACCAAGCAAGAACTTTGCAAAGTAGCACTTACCTACACTTTGAAAAATGCGTGGTGGGAAACATTATTGTGACCTTCTAGGATGATTTCCCATTCTCCTCAGGGGATGTGTCTTGCTAGTTGAGAACCTGCCCTCTTCTGCCTAGTCTCAAACATTGAGTCCTCAGATTGAAGCTCTGGTGATGGGCACTAGGTTACAGAGGAGGTTTTCCACTTGGGGTTGATGGGATAGCAGAAGCAAGAGAGGCCAGCTCTAAACTAGGACGGCTGAAGTCTGACTGGGATGATGGCAAGTGTCACATCTAAATGGCTACAAGCTCCATAGCTCTGGCAGGTGGACTACGGCCTTGTTCATCAGAGACTGTATTTCCCAAAGGGTATCATTTCAGTTCCAGACACAAATTCTGTGGTGGTTTTATTTATTTTATTTTTATTTGTTTTGGTTTTCAAGACAGGGTTTTTCTGTGTAGCCCTGATATCCTGGAACTCACTCTGAAGACTAGGCTGGCCTCAGAGATCCACTGCCTTCGCCTCCTGGGTGTTGGGATCAAAGGCCTGTGCCACCACCCCATCCCCACCTCCTGCTTGAAATTCTGTGTTTATAGGAAGAGTTGGGAGGTGGTAACAAAGTAAGAGAATTGTAGGAGGCAAAATACAGAGCTACAAAAAGAGGAGCTAGGTTGAAGTCAATGAGAGCAGCTTCTCAAACTGAATACCTCTGTGTAAGTAGGAGTGAAGTGTCTTACAGACATTGACTGACTTGCCTAAGGTTCCAAAGGGGAAGTGGAACAAGGACTCCCTTATTCAGACTTCCGGTTCTCTTCTGTAAAGAGGGATGGTAGTGCAGCCTCTCTGAGGGTTGCTTGCTGTGAGATGAAATGGTGATGTGTGTAAGGTTTGTGAGTTAGAGAACGCAGCAGGAATGAAAGGTGGCACTGTTTTTATCATGAGAGAAACGGAGGTTGCAGCAAGGGAGGCCCAAGGGCAGATGTCAGTGGCCACGGAAGGACAGTTTATCACTGTCAATACAGATTGCGGGATGGAGGGGGGACTGTGCCTCAGGAGTTAATAAACTGACATGGTGACACACATCTGTAATCCCAGAACTCGGGGAGGTTGAAGCAGGAGGATTGAGAGTTCCAAGTCAGCCTGGGCTACTTGAAACTGTCTTAAAAACTACACCGAGAAAGGGTCTGAAGAAAAGTGGCGAGTTTAGAAAGATTCGTGGGCTAGTGTGAGCAGGCTCAATTAGTGCCTTTGACAAGGGGACTGCATAAAGGCTCTTTGCTCAAATGAGCTTGAAATAAGAAGACCTGTATTGATCAGTAGCAGTCGGAACAGAAGGGAAAAAGGTGACGGATTGAGTGTCATTGTAAGAGAGCAGGGGACAGGCAGGGTGCTGGAAGAACAGCAGCCTCCTCTAGCAAATTGGGAGCATAAGATCGGGTGGGAGTGTGGGGTGGGGAGGACCATCTTCAGCTTTTGACATTTTGAAGTAAAGGTGGTAGTGGTCCATCCAATAAAAATCAGAGCTTAGGACATCCACACCCTGCTCAGGAGAGAGAAATCCAGGCTGAAGGTTAGCATTTTTATAGCCTTCTTCACAGAAGCCTGGAGAGTGGCGCTTTCTCAGGAAGAAAGCACAGGAAACAGAGAAGGGATTCCGTAGTTAGCAGCAAGTGACAGGGGGCTCAGGGTAGATGGTACAGAGCTCAAAGACAAAGGGATTAGTTTGGAAGGTGACTTGTGTGGTATTGCCTGTCATTCAAGTATTGATGGCCTTGCCCGTTTTCTGTACACACAGGGTTCTTGGCAGCGGCATGGGAGGCAGGAAAGGGAGAAACTGACAATCACCAAGTATCTGTTAGAGTCCGAGAATTTCATATGACCCAGTTAATTGTCACATCAGTCATATGATATACCTTTTTTTTTTTTTTTTACGATTTTATTTGTGTGTGGGTACATGGCACAGCACATGTATGGATTGCAAACCTGCACTCATGCAGAATTACATCAATAAAGCCAAAATAACTCAGCAAAGTCTGTGTTATAGATTAGAAAGTTGAAGGCTTATTTGTCCTAGGTCACACAAATTAAAAAAAATGCTAAAAAGTTAGTCAGAATTTTGGAGCAAATTCTATCAGAAACCAAAGCCAATGTCCATTTCTTTTTAATTTGGAGGTCAGCAAATTTTGTGTTTGGCCAGCTAGTGCATTTGGCTTTGTGGGCCCTAGAGTCTTGACTTACGACTGCCTTGCTCTAAAGCAACCACCGATGACAGAGAAACAGATGAACATGGCTGTGAGAGCCTGTCAGTCTTAGGGCACTGAAATACCAATTTCGTGTAAATTTCCAAGCACATTAAATGCCCTATTTGTTTATTTAGCCTGTCCTGTGGGTTAAACCCTGAGGCTGGAAATGGTAGGCAAGCCCTCTGTCACACCCTTAACCATAAATATTATTCTTTTAAAAGCTTCCCAGCCATTTAAAAGTATAAGTACTATTGTTAGCTAACAGGCCACGTTTAGTGCTCAGGCTGAAGTTGGATGGTCCTTGCTTTTTTATATGTATGAGTTGTTAGGTCTCAAACCCTGATGACCAGCTGAGGTGCCTGTTAACATCAAAGCTGACACTGGCTGCCAGCTTCTCCCTGTGTCCCTCAGTCCTGTTACAGGGTCCTCTTGGCTGGCATACCCCAACCCCTTCCCTGAACTTCTCCAGCCCCAGAATGGGCTGAGCTGCCCTTCCCTGTATAACCTAGCCATTTTGACTCCACTGGCCTTTTCTGGCCTTTGCAGCCGCTGTTCCGGGTTCCTCTCTCTTCCTCTCCTCTCTTGCCTCTGCTCACATGGCCCGGTTCAGTTGGCCGGTGGTGTTCACCCTGAACTCTTCAGATGCCTCCGTGTCTGGCCATGCTCACCCTCATATCTACTGTGCCCTCCTTTATGTCTATAAACCTCCTCCACCATAAGTAAGAGCAGTCTCATCCTCTTTTTATCTTTTTCATTCATGAGTGTTTGGCAAGATTATACATATGTATGCCATGTACATCCCTGGTGCCCATGGGGCTCAGAAGAGGATGTCAGAATCACTGGATTTGGAGTTATGGATGGTTATGAGCTACCATGAGGGTGTTAGGAACCGAGCCTGCGTGCTCTGTGAGAGCAGTGAGTGCTCTTAACCAGCCTACCAACTCTCTAGCACCCACCCACCCCTTTTTCTGAGACAAAGTCTTGTTAGGTAGCACAGACTAGCCTTGAACTTGAGATCATCCTGCCTCCCAAGCGCTCTGGGATTATGGCAGAAACCACCATGCCTGCCTCTGTTCACTCTGGAAATAGTCTAGGCTTTGGGGAGCTCCAGCCTTCTAAGTAATGCTGGGTAGCAAGAATCATGAGCTCTTGCCTAAATTTCATGGATGAGTGTCTGAGGGCATCCCATAAAGAACGGTGGCTGTCAGATTAGCAGGTCACGGAGCTGGGGAAGGTAATAGATAGGTTTGGAAATTGATGAGGCCTAGGGATTCTGGAAGGAGTTGAAAGGCGGGGTTTCTACCTTGATGAGTTAAGGTGCATCAAAGCATGGTTTGAAGGTGGGAGCAGTAAACCCTGAAAGGAGTGGCTCCTTTTAGCTCCGCAGCAGTGGCAGACCTTGTGGAGTGAGAGGGCAGTGAGACTGTGTCAATAAGCTCTGGCGAAGTCTCAAGACTGAAGGGCAGGATGGCAAATAGAATACCTGGGGAGAGCATGGTGCTGAGTAAGGAAGGGGGTTTTGTTAACTTGACACAAGCTACAGTCATTTGGGAAGAGGACCATTAATTGAGAAAATGCCTTCACCGGAGTGGCCTGTAGGCAAGCTTGTGGGGGCGTTCTCTTGATTAATGATTGATGTAGGAGGGCCTGGCAAACTCCACCCCTGGGCAGATAGTTTTGGACAGTATAAGATTGGTCTGTTATTGTTGTCCTTTGGTTTATTGTGGCCCAGTTTTCTAGGCCTTTTATTTAGGTGGCAGGGGGCCTCTGCAGAAGGCCATGTAGAGCCGTATAGGTTCAGCCTAGGATCTGGATATGGGAATTAGTTTATTTTAGTCCTTTTTGTAATCAAGTCAAAAGCAAGGTGGAGTAATGGATGGTTTGGTGTTACAGGAAGTCAGTTGTGGCTGCATGCTGTATCTGCTTCCCCTTGGCCACCTCCCCCTCCTTCAGCTGTGCTCCGTAAGGGCCGAATCACCACAAGTTAGTGACCAAGTAAGGCCTAGAATTCAGATCTCTGACTCAGCTCTAGGCAATATTCTCCTTCCGTGCTGCTGGCATGAGAGACCAGAAGAAATGCAGGCTTGGAGCTAATTTCCAGGTCATAGATGTCCCGAGGGAAGGCTGCCGCAGTGGGTAGAGCTTCCTGTTGAAGTTCCCTCAGCTCTGAACAGTGCCGTTCTCCCTGAGACTTGAATGACTGCCTGGCTTTCCATCCCACTTTGGCCACTGGCTGTGACCTAGGGTAAGTCCCTTAGGTCTCTGTGCATCATTTAGTGAAATAGGCATAGTTCTTAGCAGCCGTGGGGCATGGTTAGGTGTAGTGACTATTGTGGATTAATATTTAGAGCAGTACCTGCACAGAGTAGGCTGTTTTAGCTCCTAAGTATCATTTCCTTCCTGGATACAGAAAATAGCTTTGCAAATTGTTTTAAATTTCTGTTTTTAAATTGACTATATATATATATTTCCATGTATAACACATTTTAAGACGCATGTACATTTATGGGATGGTTCATCAAGCTAATTAATGCATATAGTACGCTTTACATATTTTTGTGGTAACTTTGCTCTTTATATTTATTAGTAGTATCTTCGTGTGCCAGAGGACAGCTTTAGGGAATGGCTTTTCTCCTTCCACTGTGGGATCTGGCAGTCAGACTTAGGCCGCTGGGCTTATAGAACAAGTGCTTCGCCCAGAGACATTTTGCTGGCCCTTTCACACAGTCTGACTAAGCTTGGCTGGTCTAGAGCTCTACTAGAAAGGTCTTGGGTTGTGGATTTAGCTCAGTGGTAACTAGCAATCACAAGGCCCTGGGTTCGATCCTCAGCTTAAAAAAAAAAAAAAGATGTGAAAGGTCTGGCCTTGAATTTGTACTTGTGAGCGATGAGATTCTAAGTGTGTCCCACAACACCCTTCATACACTTCCTGTGCTCCTGTAGAACTGGGAGGTAGTGGTCCAGGCCTTTAGTCCTAGCATTTGAGAAGCACAGGCAGATGGGTTTTTGAGTTCGAGACCAGTTTGCTCTACAGTGAGTTCCAAGACAGCCAAGAAGCCCTGTGGTGGGGTGGTGGGGTGGTGGTGGTGGTAATGTTCCTATCCCTGAGAGGTTTGCTTTCTAGTGGTCAACGAGTACAAGACACTCCTGGGTGTACCTTTGGGAGTTATGAATAGTCCTTTCTCTCTGGTGTGTGAATTCAGAATTGTTCTGGGTGAAGGCTGGGGGTTGCAAAGTGTTTGTAAAGGGCCCTGCCTGTGTAGAGAATAGAAGCAGATAAGGCTTTCCAGGCCTGGGAGCATGAGGAAACCAAGGCTGGAAGATGCAAGAGAACAATTATGCTAAGGAAGAAGAGTAGTGAGGTGCCGCCAGGGCTATGCCAGGCTTGCACACCAAATCGATGGCTTGCAGACCATCACTGTAGGCCTTGTCTTGCCCTTCACTGTGTGTGGTTTAAAGACTTCCTCGTGGACATAATAGGTTTGTCTGGATAGACCAGGCTGGCCTTGAACTCTCAGAGATCCGCCTACCCCTGCCTCCCTAGCACTGAGATTAAAGGTGTGCGCCACCACTGGCCTGCAATATAATCTTTGCTGTATCACACATCTTTAGCACGTCAGCAGTTCTTCCTTCTTCATGGTGAGGGCTTTGCAGTCCTAGGATAGAGTGGAAGCTGATGGACCTGGGGTCAATTCCAGCCCGAGGTATGAACTTGACAAACACACCCAGATCTTTTGCTACTACAAGTCTGTGGGTGTCATTCCATGGATACTTAATTTTGGAGACAGATTTTTCACTGACCCTGGAACTCACCAATTTGGCTAGAGTGGCTGGACAGCAGTTCTTTGGGGTAGTGTGTGTGTGTGTGTGTGTGTGTGTGTGTTGTTGTTGTTGCTGCTGCTGCTGCTGTTGTTTTGTTTTGTTGATTTTTGGGTGGTGTGGTTTGGCCTCCAGCTTGCTGCAATCCTCTTGCCTCTGCTTCCCAAGAGCTGGGATTACATGGTGAGACACTACTTACTAAATGAGTTCTTTGCTAGAGTTACACCCATTTGGGCTTGTATTGATGCATTCTTTCATCCTCCATATTTCTTTTAAATGGTACTCAGTTCCAGAGGCTTATTTTAGAAAGGATGTTATATAGGTGCTGAAGATTTTATGATACTTACTGTATCACACAAGAACCCCATACTGCCGGCTGCCTGAGTGGGCTCAGATGGCACACTGCCCTCCACTGGTGGTCACCTCTGTGAGCCTCTTGGAGTCATTCTTTCACAGTGATTCGAGATGTGGGGTTTCTTGTCACTTTTCTGTAACACATTTTCTGGAATTTTTCTTTAAATACATCTCTCTCTCTCTCTCTCTCTCTCTCTCTCTTTTAAATAAGAAATAACCAGAAACTGTACCATAAAAGAAAACTGAAATAATGTTTAATAAAGTTCTGGGCTAGAGAGGTGGCTGAGCTGTTGAAAGCACCTTCTGCTCTTCCCCGGGCCTTGCGTTCCCAGCACTCCTGTGAGGTAGCTTCAGGGAGTCCAGCGCCCTCTTGCTTCCTTCCACAGACACAAGTCAAAACAAAAACTATGTCTTTCATGATATTAATGCTCAGGGGCTGGGATGTAGTCAGAAGTAGGAAGAATACTTGCCAAACGTTGAAGAGGCCTTGGGTTTGGTCCTCAGATCCACCTACATACACTCCAAGGGGTAAGCGCTCTAGAATAAATAAGCGTTCTGTTAGCAGTCATGAGCTGTAGTAGTTGCTGTGGCATTGTTTGTATTGGCCAACTCAAGGGGTCACATTCCAAACTGTTGCTTCGGTGGTGATGTCATTGTGTGTTAAAACCTGCACAAGTACTTAGTGTCTGCATGTAAAATAGAGTTAGTGCTTGTGTTTTAAAAAAAATTACAGTTTTTGCCAGGCTGTGGTGGCACACACTTTTAATCCCTGCACTCATGAGGCAGAGTCAGGCAGATCTCTGTGAGTTCGAGGCCAGCCTGGGCTACAGAGAGAGATCCAGGACAGGTACCAAAACTACACAGAGAAACCCTGTCTCATAAAACCAAATACATAAATAAAAACAGTTTTTACCCTGTTGGTACATTTGGCAGTCATGTGACAGGTGGAAAGTTCACTAGTTGTCATCACATATCAGGTAGGAGACTACTGGCAACCACTTCCAAATACTAAGGCAAGAAGCACTGTGACCACCGTGCTTCCATAGCGCCCACACCAGTAACCACTGGTCAAGTGTGCATAGTAAATAGGAAATAGAGTGACTTTAAAGAAACATTAGTAGGAGCTAAAAATCATCTGTTTGGTACTATTATTTTATACCTTAAAATCCATGGGGTTCGGTCCTCAGCTCTGGGGGAAAAAAAAATCCTAAGAGACTCCTTAATTTTTAAACTAGATATGTGGGTTTTTATTTTTGGGGGTTTGTTTTGTTTACACGGAGTGGCACACATGGAGGTAGGTCAGAGGACAATATGGGGAAGTGGTTCTGCTGTGTGTGTGTGCATGTGTGCATGTGCGCGTGTGACAGTGGCACACGTGAAGATCGGAGAACAGCTTACATGTGTTGGTTCACTTTCCACCACAGGGGTCTCACATACTAACTCAGGCTGTCAGGCTCCTTTACTTGCTGAGCTATCTCACCAGACCCCAACTTTGCACTTCCTATTTTTTTGATATTTCTTTGTTTGTGTGTGTATATATGCATATGTGCATGGCACATGAGTCAAGATCAGTACAGCTTTCTAGGCATCCGTTCTTATGTTTCTGTCAGGCGGATCTGGAGATCACATTCAGGTCTTCGGAACTAATAAGTCCCTTTACCTGCCAGGCCACTTTGCCAGTTCTGGGGTTTGTTGTTTGGTCTGATTTTTGAGACGAGCTTTCATGTGGCCAAGGCTGGCCTGGAACTCTTGACCCTTCTGCTTTCCCTCCAGCCACTCCCCACCCCCCCACTGGGATTACACCATGCTCAGTTTTCTGTTAGGATGCCTAAAAAAGCCAGTGCCATGTTTGAGAGGTTTTGTTTTTGTTTTTTCATTTTGGTTTTTCAAGACAGGGTTTCTCTGTGTAGCCTTGGCTGTCCTGGAACTCACCCTGTAGACCGGACAGGCACCAAACTCAGGGATCCGCCTGCCTCTGCCCCCGAGTCCCGGGATTGAAGGCGTGCGCCCCTGGTGGTGGTTTGTTTTTAAGTAAGACAGAGAAGGAAGAGAGCGGCTGAGGGAAGGGCTTGCACAAGGCTATGTGTAGGAGGTGGGAAGATGGAAGTTATTAGAGGGAGGGTCTGAGTGTGGGGTGAGTTACAGGCTTGTACGAGACCCCTGTGCTGCAGGCAGAAGTTGGGGGACTTAGAGGAGGCTTGTTAACTGTGTGGTCTGTTCCCTGAAGAAAGCCTTTTGAGTTGGATGACACTTCAGTTTTAGTTTGCAGAATTACGTGACCTTGATCTATAGCATAAAATACATTTTATGGCACCTATAAAATAAACATAATAGAAATAAAAATCATAAAATAATAACCATATTTACATATGGTCTTAATATCTTCAATTCTATTCCATTTTAAAGAAGTTCTGATTCAGACCTGGCAAGGTAGTATGTTCCTTGAATCCCAGCAGAGGCAGGCAGATCTCTAAGTTCAAGGCCAGCTGGGTCCCTGTGATAAGTTCCAATTTAGCCAGAGCTACATAGTGAGACTCTGTCTCTAAATAAGTAAATAAAGTGCCACGTATACAGCTGTTAAGCAACACAAAGCAGGAAAACCATCTCTATTTCAGACTTTTTTAGTGCTGTTGCTGTCCACTAAACTAAGTTAGCAGTCCTTAATCTAGTTTGAAGCCAGTGCCTCATCTATTTTTACATTTTAGTACCTGTTGATTATCTGAAATAGTTAACTTCACCTCATTAACGTAATTTTTTGCTACCTTAGACATTACAGTGAAGTAGATAAGTATCTCCATCTAGTTAAACTACTTTGGATTTAAAAGAAATTGAAAAGTCATTCTGTTTTACAGAGTATGGGAATGAGCTCCCAAGGCTGAAGCATCTTGGAAATTCGGGCTAGGCTAGCTGGGCTACATAGTCAGAACCTATCTCTTAAAAATAAAAAATTTAAAAAAAATCAAAGAGCTGGGGGTGGGGGATTTAGCTCAATGGTAGAGCGCTTGCCTAGCAAGCGAAAGGCCCGGGTTCGATCCTCAGCTCAAAAAAAAAAAAAAACATAGCCAGGCGGTGGTGCACGCATTTAATCCCAACACTCGGGAGGCAGAGTCAGGTGGATCTTTGTGAGTTCAAGGCCAGCCTGGTCTACAGAGTGAGATCCAGGAAAGGCACAAAGCTACACAGAGAAACCCTGTCTCGAAAAACCAAAAAAAAAAAAAAAAAAAAAAAAAATCAAAGAGCTAAAGATTCATAAAGATACTAGAATGGAAACTTGGTAGAAAAATAAAACATTTGTAAATAGTAAATCTTTTACTGAGTAGGAGTGTCACTCAGTGGTGGAGCACTCCTCAGGAAATGGCTGAGTGGATGAAGTGATTGCCATGTAAGCATGGGGCCCTTGGTTAGTTCGCCAGTGCTCACATAAAAGCCAGATGCAACAGTGCACACCTGTAGCCTCAGCTTAGGGGTTATAGGGGTCAGTAGCCAGGCATATCCTGGGACCTTGCTAGCCTAGCCATATCAGTATGAACTCTAGATCCAGTGAGAGACTCCATCTCAAAAATTAGGTGGAATATACCTTTAGTTCCAACACATGGGAGGGAAGAGATGGGGAGATCTCTGAGTTTGAGGTCAGCCTGGTCTACACAGTGAGTTCTATGATAGGGCTACATAGAGAGTGTAGCTAGAGTGCTTCAATCCCGGTCCCGCCAAGCCCCTGCAGTCCCACAGCCCACTTAAAAAATTATCACTCAGACACTTATATTATTTATAAACTGTATGGCCATGGCTCAGGCTTCTTGCTCTCTAGTTCTTCTATCTTAAATTAACCCATTTCTATAAATCTATACCTTGCCACGTGGCTCGTGGCTTGCCAGTACTTTACATCCTGCTCCCTCCTGGCTGACAGCGTCCCCTGACTCAGCCTTCCACTTCCCTGCCTTCTCCTCTCCTTTGTCCCGCCTATACTTCCTGCCTGGCTACTGGCCAATCAGCACTTTATTAACTAATCAGAGCAACACATTCGGAGCATACAGAACATCCCACAGCAAGAGAGACTGTCTCCAAAACAAACAAACGAGATGAGCTAGGCAGTGGTGGTATACACCTTTAATCCCAGCACTCCAGAGGCAGAGGCAGGCAGATGTTGGTGAGTTTGAGACCAGCCTGGTCTACAAAGTGAGTTTCAGGACAGCTAGAGTTGTAACACCAAGAAACCCTGTCTTGAAAAATCAAAATGAATGAGTAAATGAATGAATGAGGTAGTAAGTAACTGAGGATAATTAGCATTGATCTCTGGCCTCCACTTGTGTACATACATGGGTAAACATACCCATACATGCATACAGAGAGACACACCCATCTTCATTGTCATATGAGAAAAATACCCAGTTTTTTGGGTATACGCTAATCCATCCAAGCTTACCTGTGAAATTAACCATCACAGTGGAATATCTGAAAATAAATAATTGCCAAAACTGGAAAAATGCTTTGTGTTTCTATAAGAAATAGAAATGGGTGTTATATTTAGATAATTTATTTAAAGTTTTTTATGTGTATGTATGTGTGTGTACCTGTGAGCTTATGTGCTCCACCTGTGTGCAAATGTCCAAGGATGCCAGAGGGTATGGGAATCCCCTTCCCCACCAAACTGGAGTTACCAGCAGCTGTGACCCTAGTTGTTAGCTGCTGCCTGACAGGAGAGGTAGAAGCAACCCCTGCTTCTCTGCACTCTGAACAGCTAGCCATCTCCGGCCCCTATGCTTAGACAGTTGTTGAAGTTTTAAGTTTGCTGTTATGTTTTTAGTCATCTTTTCCTCCTCCAGAGTAATTTTCTTTTATATGTATGAGTGTTTGCCCGAACATATATTTGGGTACCATGTGCATGCATGCCTGCTGTCCTGGGAAGAAGGCATCAGATCCCCTCAGAGCTGGAGTTAGGAGTGGTTGTAAATTACCATGTGGGTGCTGGGAGCTGAAACTGGGACCTCTATAATAGCAACAAGTGCTCCTAAATGTCGTTTAGGAGGTTTAGTCGCCAGTGGGATGCTAGACAATTCTTCATTCCATTTCTCATGCATTGCAAGGCAGCCACTTGGGCACTGTGCTCCACGGGTGCTAGGAAAGCCCCCACCCAATCACTAAGTATCTCCCGCAGTTCGGCAGTACCTGTTGAGAACCACAGTGACTAAGCTCATGTCAGTGGGCATTGTCTAGGACGCTCTGTGACTTTTGGAAGCTTTGTATCCTCCCGCAGCTGAGAGAACTGACTACAGAGTGTGACTCTCCTAGTACTGATGGTTTGCATCAGTTAGCAGTGTCCTGTTTCCAGATGATTCAGAGTTATTGACTGGTTAATCATGGGGCCTCTGATTTAGATGGTACCAGTCTCTCACTAAGTAATGCAGAACTTCCTTCAAAGCAAGTTTAAGTTTGTACAGGTTTGTACCCCCAAACCCCGTCTGTGTGGTAATGGGGATCAAACCCATGGCTTTGTGCACACTAGACAAGCATACTGCCTCACTCACCCTAGACACACACACACACAATTTTAGACAGGGCTTCTCTTTGTAGCCCTGGATCTCCTGGAACTAGCTCTGTAGACCAGGCTGGCCTCAAACTCAGAGATCTGCGCATGCCTCTAATTCCAGCACTCAGGAAGCAGAGGCAGGTGGATCTCTGTGAGTTGGAGGCCAGCCTGGTCTACAGAGCTAGTTCCAGGACAGCCAGCGGAAACCCTGTCTCCAAAAAACATTTTATATATAATTTGTATGGGTGTTGTGTGCCTGTGTGTGCACCGCAGGCCGGAAGCGGGCATCGGACCCCCTGGAACTAGGGTTGCACATGGTTGTAAGCCACCATGTTGGGTGCTGTTAACTATTGAGTCTTCTCCCCAGCCCTCATTTTGTTATTGTGGTTTTGGTTTTGATTTTGAGCTTGAGAACAATTCTAATTTAAGACATCACAATGCAGGTTAGGTGAAAATTCTGGCAGCTGCCAAGAGAAGAGGTGGAGGAAGTGCCATGCCTTTCAGGGTAGGCGTGGCATAGACTCGAGACAACTTCCTAAGGAAACAACGGTGGTGTTGGCACACGCCTTCAGTCCCAGCACTAGGGAGGTGGCTCTCCCATCCCCTCAGTACCGCTCCAGGCTCTCGTGCTGAACAAGCCATCAAGACATAGTTTCCGGGTCTGTCTTTTCAGGCAGTGTACAAGCTAGACTTGCTTCCCATTTTAAAACCAGGTAGAGCTACAGCAGCTCTTCTGTGCATGGTGTGGTGACAGTAGAATGTTCCTCTCTGGTGTAGTGTGTGCGCCTGTAATGTGGCCTGAGCTTGCTCCCTGGGTGGCTCTTGAGCAGCTTTCTTTCTGTTGTTTAGTGCGGTCATGCAGCTTGGGCTGGCCTCTGACTCATCATGTACCAAGGATGACCTGATGCTTCTGCCTCTGCTTCTCAAGTGCTGGAATTGCAGCCACAAAGCCTGGCTCCTTTCTTAACTTTCTTTTTAAAAACACATTTAAAATAATGTGATTCATTGTGATGCCTTCATGCACAAATATTGGATAACTGGATAATCTGTCTCCCTGCCACAGTTGCCCTTTCTTGCCTTTCTCTTTAACCCAAAGGTCTCACACATGCTAAACACTCTTTTGCCCACACACAGCTCTGGCTGATCTTACACACATGCTTATACAGTTGGCCCACTGTTCTCCCAACTGATTAAAATACTAAAATATACTAACATTAAAAAAAAAAGATGTATATGTGCTGAGCATATATGCCTCCTCTTCCCTTTTGGTGCAAGGGTTGAGCTAAATGATAACAGTATAACTACTGTCTACATCAGTTACAGTGTGTTCTAGGTGATCTATGGCATCAGGATATGCAAACACTGCATTTGATATGTCAGACTTGTACGTAGTGGGGTTTGGGCAGGGGTTCTCCTGGAACCAGTTCCCTGTTGAACTGGTTAGATGATTGGAGTTTTCTGTAAGTTTCTAAATCACTAGGGAGGCACATTTCAAGGGGGTAAATTTCCAGTGGGTTTCTTTAGGTGTGACACAGCATTCTGTGCCTGTTCCCCTATGCTTCTCCCACGTCAGTGTTTTCTAAGGTGGATTCTCAGAAGAGGCTGATGAGTTCACTTTATCCAGCTGTGATAATATTTCCAACTCAGAATGCCCAGTGTCGAAAGATCACTGAAACTGACTTAGAAAGAAACACAGAATCACTCAGTCTGGCTCAAGAAAGGAATCTGGAGCAGAAGACGGAGGAGTTCATGATGCTGCTCTCCAAACTTGAGAAGTATGGGAAGGGATCAGGGAGCTGATGCTAATTTAATTAGAATAATTTAATTGGAAGACTCTGGAGAGCTGTGAGGGGCCTCACTACATGGCCTTGGCTGGCCTGGAACTCACAGAAACCCACCTTAGCTGCTGCCTCTGAGGCTGGGATCACGGCATGTGCTGCCGCACACTAAAGAGAAATGCAGCGGACCAAAGAAGACCTGACAGCAGAGTAGCAAGACAAAGACTGAAGGCTACAGGACCCCCGGTCCCAGTGGGACTCCCCAGATTAAACAGACATTTGCCGGGGACCCCGTGTGAGGCTGGCCTTGCAGTTTGCTTTTCACCCTCCTGCTAGGTCCCTTTGCTCCCTGGGCAGCAAAAGAGACCAGTTGGCATGGTGGGGAAGGAGATACACTGTAGAAATAGTACTCCCTTATTCTGGACAGACACCTGGCCACTGCACAGATTTGCATTCCCACAGAGAACTCTAAAACATGCTCAGGAAGGGCTCTCTGAACTTCTCAGTCTTCAGAAGAGTTGGACCTTACAAATGAGGGGATCCCAAGGGGGGCAGTCTAGCATAGGACCTTGCCTTGGAGATGCCTGGGCAAGTGATACAATGTGGCAGACTTGTAGCCATGAGAAAGCTAAAAAGTTGTTGTTGGCTTATGGGGCAAGCCTACAATGTGGCTTTTAACCTGTGGGAGGTGACAAAAGGTATTTGCACGGGTAGGAGGGCCCTTTGGGGGGCAGGTAGGCAGAGAGTGTCGTAATCCAGCACAGATCAATTGAGATGCACAGGATCTGTAGTGCTGGTCCACTTTACTGTTCATGCCTGGCTGTCTATTGAGATTTTCATGAGCTTTGCTTGATCTTTTTACGAACAAAAGCAAATCCCAGAGGACTGTAGGAATCTGTCTCTTAATACCAAGGAGGCATTTGAATGCCTTCCTCTCATCTGCTTTGCTCTCATTGGTGGTTTCAGTTGTTTAAAAAGGCCTTGCCTTCCAAGGTGTAATAAAAATGCCCTCATAGATTTGATGAATTTTTTTGTTGTGAAAAATATATGACTAGCCAGCCTTTGTTTGTTTGTTTGTTTGTTTTTCCAGACAGGATTGCTCTGCGTCGTTTTTTTTTTGGTGCCTGTCCTGAATCTCGCTCTAGAGACCAGGCTGGCCTTGAACAGAGATCCGCCTGCCTCTGCCTCCCGAGTGCTGGGATTAAAGGTGTGTGCCACCACCGCCCGGCTTCTAGCCAGCCTTTTGAATGTAGCATTTATGTTTATATGTGAGAAATGTGTCTTGCATTGGAAAGAATATCTAGAGGGTATGTACTTAAAAAAGAATAAGCTGAGTATGGCAGTGGACCTCTTTGACTTGGAAGACAGCCTGGTCTACAGAGTGAGTTCCAGGCCAGACTCCGTCTTTAAAAAAAGAAAGAAAGAGAGAGAGAGAGAGAGAGAGAGAGAGAGAGAGAGAGAGAAAAGAAAGAGAGGAGGAGGAGGAGGAGGAGGAGGAGGAGGAGGAGGAGGAAGAAGAAGAAGAAGAAGAAGAAGAAGAAGAAGAAGAAGAAGAAGAAGTTGTTGTTGTTAAAAAGGGCAAAGGGCTAAAACCAACATCCATGTATCTAAGTGTTTCCATCAATAGATAGGCCCCTCTTATAAACATCTTTGCTGTCACAAACTTAAATACTTTGTCTTCAACAATTTCTTGCTTTCTGCAGCTTTACAGTATCTCTCTTCCCAGCTTAGCTACCATTGCTTGGTTGGGAAACTTGGAGCAGATAGCCCCCCCCCCCCCCCCAAAGAGAAAAGGGACAGTTACACTGTTAATGCCACTCCTGGGAGAAGGAAGCAGAGCAGTTTGCCCTCAGCCTCCCTGGGAGCTCTTACTCTTTGAAGTCCTTTTACAAGGACCTTGGAAGTTCAGGCCCCACACTAAGGGAGGAGGATTTGGTTGGACTGGAGTTTGGCTAGACTGTCATTGGTTGAATTTTTAGGCTGTAGTCAGAAGGTGGCTGGCTGTTCACTGTGGCCCACTTCCAGCTCCCAGGTCAAAGCAGGACACTTCCTTGGGGCAAACAGAGTCCTCTGTCTCCTAGAGGGAGCATGGGGACTTCATCAGTGAACAGGGGAGACCAGCCAAGTCCAGATAAGAAACTAGCCCTGTACCACATTCTCTGGGTTTCATTCTGAATTCCGGTTGAAGAGAAAATATATATTATATGTACACACACATACTGTATAGTCACTTTTTAAATTCTTTAAGTTAATTGTAATCATATGTAGTTATGAAAATAGTGCACAATATCTCCTAGTAACTGAACAGTAGTACAGTATTAAAACTATGATACAGCTGGGTGTGGCGGCTCACACCTTTAATCCCAGGAGGCAAAGTTTGAGGCCAGCCTGGTCTATAGAGTGAGTTCTAGGACAGTCAGGGCTACACAGAGAAACTCTGTCCCTAAAACCAAGACCAAAACAAAACCAAAAAAAAACTGTGACACGAGCACTGTTGCAGTGAAATGCAGAACGTTGCATAGCCGTGAGGGTCCTTGTGTGGACATGTGCCCTGCTGCAGTGAAATGCAGAACGCTGCATGGCCGTGAGGGTCCTTGTGTGGACACGTGCACTGCTGCAGTGAAATGCAGAACGCTGCATGGCCGTGAGGGTCCTTATGTGGACACGTGCACTGCTGCAGTGAAATGCAGAACGCTGCATGGCCGTGAGGGTCCTTATGTGGACACGTGCACTGCTGCAGTGAAATGCAGAACGTTGCATGGCTGTGGGGGTCCTTATGTAGCACACTCACCTCCCCTCCTCTTGGAACCCTTTCCCTGGTCACTTCATTTGTGATTATCTTGTATACATGGGGTTGACATGAACATTATATATAGACCCTCTGCTCCTAGATGAAATAAATACATTAGGATCCTAGAGGCCTCTGGTTAGAACCTTTGCATCAGGATTATTCTATAACTTTTTGTGTGTCAATTCTTGTTGGGATACAAGTAATTAAAATTACATATTATATAGATCATAATGAATAGACTGTCATCAGATTCACCAACATAAGTCAGCAGCACCATAATTCATGCCTGAACTGTTTTATACATGTGTTTGGAACACTGGCAACACTTCATCTTTGCTCATGGGGGCTGCTTTAGAATCACCAGTACAGAGCACAAATTTTTTTTTCATGTTTTTTCTTTTTCTTTCTTTCTTTCGTTTTGTTTTTTCAAGACAGGGTTTCTCTGTAGCTTGGAGCCTGTCTTGGAACTAGCTCTGTAGACCATGCTGGCCTCGAACTCTCAGAGATCCACCTGCCTCCAGGATTAAAGGTGTGTGCCACCGCCACCACCCGGCCACACAAGTGATTCTTTTCAAGAGAAATCATGGCACTGAATCGAGACCGGAAGGTCCCTGTGTGCAGTGTGAAAGGTGAGAACGAAAGGGCAGACATGGCTGGTTTGGGTTGAGCTGAGTTGGGTGCACTCTCACACAATCTTGTAAGCTACTCCAGTGTCCTGTGTCTTTACTGTGAAAGCAGTGCCAGTGATGATACATATTCATGCATGTCTGTTACGGAGTCTAGACCACTTGTTATTTCAGACATATTCACCAATGAAAATGAAGCTGCATTTCTGATTTGTGTCTGTTCATTCTTTACACCCTTGTGAAAGTCCTTTTGTCCCAATTCCATTACAAAATTTTTAAAGTTTCAAAAAGGAGCAAGGTAAGTTTTTGAGACTGAATTATGACTCACGGTCTCAGATACCATTGTCCAGCATTTCGGGTCTGAGGCAGTAGCCATAGTCCCATGAGTGTGTAAGTGTGTCGAGGGCCGTTGGGGAACTGAATTTCACTTGAGGGTTACCCGTCTAAGTAATGAGACGGGGCTAATGAAGCAGGCATTGGCCTCAGTTCCATCTACAATAAGGAAGTTTGTCGTGTTTCCTTCTCCCTATCGGCCTTTCCGCTTTTGTCAGTATGGACTCTTCCCCAATGTTGCTGCTACTTTTCGTTCTGATGCTCCAGTGTCTGGTTTCAGCTGGCCTGGAACTTGTTATGTAGACCAAGCAGGCTGGCCTGGATCCTCTTCCTGCCTCCTGAGAACCAGGACTATAGGCACACTCCACCACACCTGACTGTCTCCCCTGTCTCTTGTACATGCTCCCATCATTCTTTTCTGGGTCATTCACTATGGATCTGGGTATCCCCTGTACTTGTCCCCCAGTCCCTGGTGTGATCCGTGTCTTCAGGGAGCCCTGGGTCCTCCTGATGGAGGTGCTGTTCAAACACCAAGAGCTTTAGCTCGCCAGGTGAGCTCATTACTAGCTCTCACTAGGCCCGCCCATCCAGCTACCTACGGGTTCACATTGCTGTTATTACATAGGACAGTGGAGGGCCGCGGTTCTCAGTCTCCTTCCTAATGCTTCAACAGTTACTACAATTTCTCATTCCTCATATTGTGGTAACCCCCTCCATAAAATTATTTTCACTGCTACTTCATAACTGTGATTTTGCTACTGTTAGGAACCATAATGTAAATACCTGTGATTTCTGATGGTGACCCCTGTGAAGGGGTCATTTGATGCCCAAGGGGGTGTGACCCACAGGTTGAGAGTTAGTGGTGTAGAGGTTTCTGTCGTTGTGAAGAGGGGAATGTTGGCCTTACTTTTAGGTGAATGAGTTCAGAGTCCCCCTGGCCTGTTCCCACACAATTGTACTCTGCCTTCTGAGCTGGCTAGTCGTGAGAGTGCTGGGACCCCTCTGCTGCTGAAGGCATGCTCCCCTCTTCCTGCCTTTCTCCCCCTCCGGGCCTCCCATGGACGGGATAGAAATGAGAGAGCAGCAGCCTGAAGAGTCTGGATAACTATCCCAGCACAGGGTCCCTAACTTTGCTATCCTGGGCATTCTGAGCCTCCCTTCAATGAGGGGGAGGGTGTTTAGTAACAGTATCTGCCCATAGCTTTGCACCTACCCCATTGTTAAAATTGTGAATACCCTTACTTTGTCAGATGGTACCAGGGGATCCAGAAGGGTGGGTCGGCTTGGAGCTGAGAAATAGTCCTAACAGGAACTTGTACCTGTTTTACTTCAAATAAGCTTGAGGAAAGAGAGGAGACTCCTGATGTGCCTATGCCCGCCCTTCATTGTGAAGAGATTACTCCCTTGACTGTCCGACCCCATGTGCCGCAATTTTACAGATTTGTATCATAACACACTGCTTGTTTCCTTGTAGTTTTTGTATAACTAATTAATGAGGCAGTTCCACGTAATTTATCTGGTAATCAAGAGAGGTTTATTTCTGGGGTAACTTACAGCCAGTAAGGGTTAGTTACAGGATCAGGGAGAGATGAGGTACCATCTAACAGAGAACTCTGGCTTGGTCTCCATCCAGCTTCCAGGACTACGAGGTATCCAGAAGGGGCCAGCAAGCACACACCTTGAGTCTTTAGGGGTTCCCTCTCAACCACGCCCCAGGGGCAGGTCATAGGCAGGTGTGGCAGTTACCTGCTGTCATACTAGGGGCAGTGTTTCAAGGTCAAAGCTGGAACAACTACCCACTACAGTTTTTGGTTTGGTTTTAGAGACAGGGTTTCTCTGTAGCCTTGGCTGTTCTGGGACCAGGCTGGCCTCCAACTCACAGAAATCTGCCTGCCTCTGCCTCCTGAGTGCTGGATTAAAGGCGTGCACCACTGCCGCCCAACACCGCATGGTTTGTTTCTTCTTAATTGGTGTAGAAAGTGAAGATGAGCGAAGCGATTTTGTCGCGTCCTGATTATCAGCCTCTCCTAGTTATCTGCCATCGGTTCCTTCGGTCTGAACTCAGTGGGGAAATGAGCCAACAGTAGAATGTTGAGGGGGGGTTGGGGGACTTGTTAGATGGGTTAGCCTAGAAGAGGAGAAAGTGACTGACTTGGTGTGTGGTGGGTTTATAACTGTCGTGTGCGTGTGTGTGTGTGTGCGTGCGTGCGTGCGTGCGTGCGTGCGTGCGTGTAGAACATGGAGGAAAGGACCGTGGCATCATGTTTCAGTGTTTTGTGGAGAAGGTATTTAGGACTGCTTTGTACAGTCATGACAGAGTGGGTCAGCATGGAGTAAAATGTCTCCTAACACAAACACAGGGAAAACATTCTTCTAACACAGTAGAAGGAGCTGTCATTTGCCATGCTTGACGGGGATTGGTCATGAATGCATGTACAGACATTTTTAGCTCAAATAGCAGTAAAAGCATGATGCTATCAATGTATTTTCTGTGTCTTGCTTACATACCTTGTGTCAAGAACATGTAGAACGTCTGCTTTTCTTCATTTCCCCCGACACTTTATTTTTTAAATAAGCACAGTTTAAAGACACCCCAGTGAAGGGATCGAGGACCCAGACTGTGTTTCACCCTTCAGTTGTTGGACATTTTTAACTGGTGAAGAATGAATGAATGTACCAGCCTCTCAGGTGTAGGCTTGCTGCTGCTGCTTGTGTGCCTTGGGCCAGTGGAGCCGACGGCAGTTCCAACAGCTGCTGGACGCTGTGGTCAAACAGTCCACACTGTCTGGGATTCTTAGCAGACCTAGCTCATATGCATATGGGAGAGCTACTCAGTGACCTGGAAACTCAAATGGTTTCTACAAGAATTAGACAAGTTTGAGGTTCAGAATCCAATTCTGGGTACAAAAAAATGGGGGAGGGCACCATTTTATGATGAATTTGCTAGGTCATCTGTTTTACCCATTGATACCGTATTATAAAACAAGTCATTAGTGTCACCAAAAGTCATCTTTTGCTCTAGCTTGGACTTAGTCACCAGGTTCTATCCCCAGCACTACAGAAACAAAACTTCTCAACCAGTGTGGTGGTGCACTTAACCCCAGCACTTGGAGGCAGTGGCAGGAGGATCTCCATTAGTTCCCGGACAGCTAAGGCTACACAGAGAAACCCTGTCTCTAAAACCAAACCAACCAAAAGCTTCTTACAGGTTCCCCCAGACTGAGTGAGGCAGTGTGTCTCCCCCAGTGCATGGGCAGGCAGTGCTGTACACACAGCAGGTTGTACTTTGTGCCCTGTTTTGTTTTGTAGCACAGAAGATGGAACCTGGAGCCTGCAGCTTGCTGTTTTTGTTGTTGTTTTTGAGACAAGGTTTCTCTTTATAGAAATGGCTGTCTTGGAACTCACTCAGTAGCCCAGGCTGGCCTGGAACGCACAGAGATCCGCCTGCCTCTGCCTCCCGAGTGCTGGGATTAAAGGCGTGTGCCACCACGCCCGGCCCATGGTGTTGGGTTCTTGCCACACATACACTAATATGTTTTCCAGCTATGTATATGACCATACACAGCAATGTAGTGTTGCTGTATATTTTAAATATTACATGGTGGGGTGGGGGACAACTGAGAGAGGGCTCAGCTTTGGTAAAGTACCTGCCTGCCTTGCAGGCACAGGATCTGAGTTTGAATCACTCACACATGTAAAAATAATCCCAGGGCTGTGGTTAGGGTGAGAGAAAAACAGATACTGGTGGATCTCTAATTCAGTCTGGGTTCATTGAAAGACCTTGTCTCAAAAAGTAGGTGGGCTGGCCATTGGGGTAGGCCTCTGGTCCCCACGAGTCACATACATAATATATATACAGTATTTACTCTGTCTTTTTGTTTGTTTGGTTTGGGGGGGTGTTTTTAGTTCTTTAAGTTTGTTGGTTTTGTTTGTTTTTTGTTTTGTTTTGTTTTTAGGCAGAACCTTTATGTACCCTGGCTTAAAGACCAGGCTGGCCTTGAACTTTCCAGAGTTCTGGGATTAAAGGCATGCACCACTATAGCAGTCTTTTATATGATTATATGTGTCTTTTGCACCTTGGTTTTTTGTAGCAATTTCTGTGTTGATTTGAGTGTAGTACATTGAGGTATAATGTTTAAGAATTCAGCTATGTGCTAATGTCATGTGCCACAGGTTACTGGTTCTCATGCTAAACAGATCCTTACAGAGTTCTTTATATATTTGAGAAGACAGAAATTAAGAAGCTTATGTATTTGGAAATCATGTTGATTGTTACTATGCAGTGTTCTGAAGGGGGAAGGCCAGATGAGAAAGCTTTAGATAAGAAGATGGCAAAGCTCTGAAAGAATGGAATAGACGTCGGTTTGCAGACAGCTGAGGAAATCCCACCCTATTTGAACTGACAGTGCCGAGGAAGAGCTGGCCAGATTTGAGCAATTGTTATCCTGTGAAAAGACGTATGAATAAGCACGTCGTGCCTGGAGGAATTCTTAACCTGGACTGATGGCACAGGCCTTTAATCCCAGCTGTTCCAAAGGCTGAGGCAGGAGGATTTTGAGTTCATTGCCTACCTGGGTCAAAGTGTTTGTACATGATGTACTTTGATCATGTCCACCTCCCTCCCCTACTGCCTTCCCTGCCCCCATCTCTTCCTCTTCTCTAGTGCTGCTCTAAAGGGTTGTTTCTCAAGAAGTAGGCATGATGTAATAGAGCTCCTCCAAGAGCCAGCCTCCCCATTTCCGGTTCCTGTAGCTCCCTGATGCATGCACATAAATAAGTTAGTATTTTCAAAAATAGGACCCCTGAAATATTTTCTCCTTTTGTAAGACATTTTTACGTTTATTTTATTTTTATTCCAGTTTTTATTTCCTCTGATTCCTCAAGTAGAAATAGGGAAGCTTCCACTCTCAGCATGTAAGTGTTGTAAAAATGTTAACATTTAGCCGGGTGGTGGTGGCGCACACCTATAATCCCAGCACTTGGGAGGCAGAGGCAGGTGGATCTCTGTGAGTTCGAGGCTAGCCTGGGCTACCAAGTGAGTTCCAGGAAAAGCACAAAGCTACACAGAGAAACCCTGTCTCGAAAAACCAAAAAAAAAAAAAAAGTTAACATTTGTCTCAAATCCCATCTTCCTTAAGCAAAATAACCCTGATTTCTGCTCATTGCAAAGGCACTGTAATTTGTTTCCTGTTTATCTCAGGTCCTCTTCAAAGGACTGCATGTTTCTCTTTTATTTTAAAAATTCTGTGTGTGTGTACTCATGTGTGTGTACTCATGCGATGGGACTTGAGCCACAGCACATGTTGGAGGTCAGAGGACAGCTTTCAGAGATGATCCTCTCCACCGTAGGTCCCAGGGATCAAACTCAGGATGCCAGGCACACGTGGCATGCACTTTCACCTGTCAAGTCACCCCGGTCCGAGACTGGACTGTTTGTCAGTTGCCGAATGCACAGACCCTCTGAGGAACAGCTTTTGTCATTGTAGTGTAACTTTAGTAGTGCTTTTCTCAACGAGCTACACAATATTCAGCTTATTACATGGGGTAATAACTTCCTTTTCAGAAAAGTCCCACTTGGAAAGATGCATAGGCCTTGCAGAGATAATACTGATTATCAATGTGGAGCTTTGCACTTTAAAAAACTGTAAACAAAACCCTGTGACTCCAGCACTTGGTAGACAAAGGCCAACACAGTGTACATAGTAAGTTCTAGGACAGCCAGGGTTACATAATGAGAATCTGTCTCAAAAACAGACAAAGGAACTGCTGGAGAGATGATTGCTTAGCAGTTAAGAACTCTTGCTGTTCTTCCTGAGGACCTGAGTTTGATTCCCAGCACCCGTGTCAGGTGGCTCACAACCACCTCTTACTCTAACTCTGGGGGATCTGATATGTTCTCTTGACATTGGGTGTGCATGCACACACACATACACAGGATTAAAATAATGAAAATCTTGAAAACTAGGCTGGAGAAATGACTTAGAGGTTAAGAGCATTGAGTGCTCTTCCAGAGGTCCTGAGTTCAGTTCCCAGCAACCACATGGTGGCTCATAACCGACTATAATAAGATATGTGCATACACATAGGCAGACAGAGCACTGCATACCAAATAAATAAATAAATAAATATTTTTTTTTATCTTGAAAATGAAAATAACTGTAATCAATAAAAACCCCACAGTTTCATTTTCTTCTTGTGTCTTTAATATTTCTATGTGGGTATGTGTGTGCATGTGCCCACGGAGGCCAGAAAAAGGTTGGATCGCATAGAACAGAAGTCTCTGGAGCTGGTAAAAGACAGTTGTGAGCCACCTGTTGTGGATGCTGGGAAATGAACTTGGGGTTTCTTAAAGAACAAGAAGTACTCTTAACCACACTAAGCTATTTCTCCATTCTTGTTTCATTTTGTTAAATTGCAGTGTGCGTGTACGTGTGTGTGTGTGTGTGTGTGTGTGTGTGTGTGTGTGTGTCTGTGTCTGTGTCTGCCTGCCTGCCTGCCTGTATGTGCTAGTGCATGTGCTCGTGCATGCATGTGTGTACAAGTACATGTACACATTTGTATATGATGGGGTGTTTTTCACTGTTGTGCCCCCGGTACCTTGAACATACTCTTGTGACAAGTCACTGTGAGCAGCTACCTAATAGCAGCAGCTTGAGGGAAGTATGGTGGTGGAAATGAGAGCGGTCAGTCCCATAGGCTCCTGTCTGCTGAACTGCTTGGAAGGGTTAGGGGTGTTGCCTTACTGCAGAGGTGTGTCACTAGGGGTGGCCTTTGACGTTTCAAATGCCCACAGGCCCAGTGTCTCTCTTCCTGCCTGTCTACCTTCTTGGGGTCAGGGTAGCTCTCAGCTACTAGTCTCTAGCACCATAGATGCCGCCACAATAATGAACTAAGACTCTGAAACTATAAGCAAGCCCCCAGTTCAGTGCTTTTGTTTGTAAGATTGCCTTGGATGGTGGGTGATGGTGGTGCACCTCTTTAGTGCCAGCAGGGGCAGAGGCAGTTGTATCTCTGAGTTTGAGGCCAGCCAGGGCTACACAGAGAAACCCTGTCTTTGAGGGGAGACGTGGGGGTGCTGCCTTGGTCACGTGTCTCTTCACAGCACTAGAACAGGGACTGACTGGTTGTGTTGTTGTAAACACCTACCAATAAGGCCTGAGTTACTTCTGCAGCTCCTTGTCCCTCTAGCACTTCATAGCATAGAACTTTTGCTAGCTGTAAAATGATAGCTAGTGGTGGTTTTATTGTATTCGGTAACTGAGGAGATTAAGCCTCTCTTTCTGTAGTAGTTGGGTTTGTTGTCCCTTGTACTGCCCCTTGACAATGGTCCACTTTTCTGTTGGCTGTTGGTTACTTTTTTATTGATGAGTAAGAGTTCCTAACATATTCTAAATACCAAACTTTTATCTGTAACATTGTACATAACAAGTATGAGGCCTTTCATTCACTCTAGCATGTTAGAATATGAAGCAAAGGGTTGGTTTTGATGTAGCTGAATTTACCTGCTGTCCCATGTGTGGGAAAGATGGAGAGTTAACAGATAACTCCTCACTCTCCAGCTTGGCTTGGTGTCTGTCCCCTTGCAGTCCTCTTCTCGTGGCTGCCTTCCAGCCTCTGGTCCTGTAGTGCTTTCTTGGAGGAGGAAAACATTTCTCTCTCACAGTGATCTTTGAGCTGGCCCTTAGCTTCTCAGCCCTCGGTTGCTGTTCCTCCTCCCACTGCTCTGTACTGTAGTGACCTGGCCTCCATGGTGTACATGTATCCGTTATTGGACTTTCAGTTCCGTTCTGTGGCCTAGTTTGTCTATCCCTGCCCCCTTCCTTCCTGTGTATTTGTGTGGTTTATGTGTATGTATGTGATGGCATGTGTGCTGATGCTTATGCACATGTATGTGGAAACCAGAGGTCCACTTTGGACACCTTGGATAACTTCCCCACCTTATTTTTGAGTCAGGATCCTTCACTGAACCTGGAGCTTACTGATTGGCTATACTGGCTGTCTAGCAAATCCTAGGGATCCTAGGACTGAGTGGGCACTGCTGCACCCCCATTTTTACCTGGGTCCTCCTTCATACCTGTGCAGTCAGTACTTTACTTACTAAGCCAGCTCCCCAGCACCCACATTTTAAAATTGTATTTTAAATCTTTAATGCCTTTGAATACATTTTTGCTAATTTGCTTCATAAAGAGGCTCCTGTCTTTGACTAGATTTATTCATAGGTCTCCCACTCCCATGGTCTGCCTTATATTGTGACACTAAGTCCGTTCACATTGTTGTCTTGACCATTATCCGTCCCCAGAGTTTCCCCTCATCCCAAACTGGAGCTCTACTCAGTAGACAGACACTCCCTGTTGATAACCAGTATTCTACTTTCTCTGTGAACTTGACTAATCTAGGTAGAATCGTAAATTGCTTTTAAAAAATAGTGTGACTTTCTATTTTGGAATGAAGTAATACCATTGATATATTGTTAAACTGCCTTTTCTTTTTTGGTATTTCAAGACAGAGTTTCTCTGTGTAGTCCTGGAACTCTTTGTAGACCAGGCTGGCCTTGAACTCACAGAGATCCCCCTGCCTCTGCTGGGATCAAAGGTGTGCACCACCACCGCCAGACGTCTTTTCTTTTTCTTTTTTTGGTTTTTTCGAGACAGGGTTTCTCTGTGTAGCTTTGCACCTTTCCTGGAACTCGCTTTGTTAGACCAGGCTGGCTTGAACTCGCCTGCCTCTGCCTCCCAGTGCTAGGATTACAGGCGTGTGCCACCACCACCCAGCGTCTTTTCTTATCTAACACACTCATCTAGTATTTCATTTTGAGTACAGCTATATATGAGCTCTCTGCACAAACAAGTGTATCATATGTTAAATAAAAGGCATTTTCTACTGTTAAGCCTGCCTGTTGACTTTTCAATTTAAATTTTAAAACATTTGAACTCTAATCATTTGATTCATTCACAGATCTGCTATCTGCCTCTTGAAGCACCCCAACTCCCCTGCCTCCCTTTCTCTATTTAGGCAGGGTCTCACTGTGCAGCCCTGGCTGATCTGGAACTCACTATGGAGACCAGACTGACCTCAAACTCACAGAGGTCTTCGTGCCTGTTTCCAGAGTGCTTGCCACCTTGTTTATTCTAAATTTGAACGTGCTAACAGTTGTTGATGGCAGCCAGGTGGGGTGGCATATGCCCTTAATCCCAACACCTGGCGGCGGACCTGAGGCAGGAGGATCATGAATTCAAGGTCAGCTTGGGCTGCATAGTGAGGCATTATCTGAAAACCAGAAACTGAAGAATTAGTATTTAAGTGTTTGATAATCTGTTTCTGATATGAACTTAGAGTCTGATTATGGCATTTCTTTATGTGTGTTGTTATACCTGCCTGGTGTTTGGTGGCATTTTTGAGCCATTTGGCAAAAACTGGGCCATGACCCTATGGAAAGAATGTTTTGTAATTACACCTTTTCTGGTCACAAGGCACTTTATAGCAGGGGCTTTTACGTGTCTTGAAGTATTTGAAGCTTCTCCCAGGCAGTGTGTCACCGTGTGCCTGGCCTAAAGCCCCTGTGGATGAAGGCAGCCTGTTTGCTGCAGCCTCCTGCCTGCACACAACTCAGTGTTGTCGTCGTTAGGATGGTAACCTGACCTTCTGAGCGAGCACTTCACCCCACTGCGGGATGGCAGGGTTCCGCTGTGTTCTAGCTGCTAATTGAAGGTGCTTCTTCTTGTTTTATAGGTGTCAGCTGTGATGCATGTTTAAAGGGGAATTTCCGAGGTCGCAGATACAAGTGTTTGATTTGCTACGATTACGATCTTTGTGCGTCTTGTTATGAAAGCGGGACCACGACAACCAGGCACACGGCCGACCACCCGATGCAGTGCATATTAACGAGGGTAGATTTTGGTAAGTTCCCAACGCGAGGCTGCCACCTGAGGGCCTCGAGTGGGCATGAAGGAGCAAAACAGCCTGGGACGATCCCCATCAGCACATCCAGGTTCAGATCATTCCAGATAAAACTCTCTCCTCTGTCCTTCTTTCTCTTAGTTATAGTTTGCTTAAAAACCCTTTGAAAAAATCCACAGCTGGTGAGCAGTGAGCTAGAGTGTCCCTGGAAACCAGCGATGAAATCAGGCCGACTGCTGTTGCTGATAGCATGCGGGTGTTATTGAGAGTGCATTAGCAGTCGGGAAAAGCGGTCCATTTCACACTAGAACGCCTTAGCTAGCCAGCACACTTGTTACTGTCTTTGGATTATAGCTCTCTGATGGCATAAAACAGTATCTCAAGTGGTTTTGATTTCAGGTCTCTGATAGTTAATGATCTAAGCATTTTTTCTTACGCTTATTAGCCATTTGTATACATATTAGTTATATATATTAGATATATGTATATCATGTACATTAAATGCATATCTAGTGTGAGATATATATATATGATGCACACTCCTTTTCAGATGGGTGATTTGACTCCCGTTCCGATTGTTATCTTCTCACTTTCTAGGTGCTGTATTTTGAAGTACAGAAGTTTTATTTTAAAATGCCTAGTTTGTTCTTTTTCCTTGCTTTGTGTTTTGGTGTCATCTAAAGCCCATAGCCCATAGGTTGCTGGGATGTGTGTCTTCTGAGGGCTCCAGTTCTGTCAGCATTTAAACCTTTCATGCTCTTAGAATTGTTACTTTTTCCTTTGAAATGGGATTTCACTTGTAGCCAGATTGGCCTTAACTCACAGTGATTCTCCTGCCTCTCTCTGCCTCCCGAGTGCTAGGATTAGAATTAGTTTTTTTCACTTGGAGTTGAAGTAGAGAGTCTGCTCCATTTTATATGGGGATATCCAGTTTTCTGGGGTCATTGAACTATGCATTGTTTATTAATTAGTTTTCTTCAGAATAAGTTGACCATAACAAGGGCTTATTTTGACCCATTTATTTGTTTATTGTTAATTTTTTGGTTTTTCAAAATGGGGTTTCTCTGTAGACCTGGCTGTCCTGGAACTCACTCTGTAGACCAGGCTGGCCTCAAACTCAGAGATCTGCCTGCCTCTGCCTCCCAAGTGCTGGATTAAAGGAGTGTGCCACCACCCCCAGGCTTGGACTTAGTCTTTTCAGTTGATCTGAATCTCTGCTCAAGATAGCTCTGTGATGTTTGCATTTCCAAAGCTTTGTAGACAGTTGAAATTTCTGAGTCTTTGAGTTTATTCCTATTCAGACTTTTGAGCATTCTGGGTCCCTTGAGTTTCTCTGAGTTTTTGGGACACTGTCCAATTTTCTCAAACCAACTGGATTTTGATAGTGGTTATGTTGATTATAGATTTGTATGAAGAGTATTGTTACTTTGTTACTAAATCTGATCTGTGAACATAAAATATCTTTATCTTAGAGTTTTCATATCTTTCTATAGTTATCAGAATTTTATTTCTTTCATTAAATATACTTTTAACTATTCTTTGGCTCTTGTAAATGAAATTAAGTTGATTTTATCTTTGGATTATTTGTTGTAAATGTTATAGAAAAAACTTTATATATGAATTGTGTAGCTTGCTATGTTGCTACATTGGCTTATTAGTACTAATAATTTAAGATTAGTTCTAACCTAGTGGATTCTTAGGATCTTGGGTTTTTTTCTTCCTTTCCATTGGATACCTTTCATTTAGTGCTTTTAGATTTCGGGGGAAATACTGAATAGAAGTAGCAAGAATGGAGATGTCCTGGTCCTCATCTCAGGGAAAAGGCATTTAGTCTTTTACCAGAGATATCATGGTTGGGCGTTTGCCATTTAGTGGTTAAATAAATTATTTTTGGTACTTATTGTTATTTGCTTGGAGTTTTGTTTTGCTACCGGGTGTTTGTTTTTATGACAGGGTCTCACTATTCAATTTAAGCTGCCTGGATTTGCTTTGTGGCCTAGAACTCATGATTCTCCTGTCTCTGTCTGCCAGGGTGCTGAGATTTCAGGCACACACCACCATCCTTGTCTTTTTTTCTTTTGAATTCTTAACTACCACAAATCTACCTTGTTAGTCTTTTTTGTTTGTTTTTAGACAGGGTTTCTCTGTGTAGTTTTGGTGCCTATCCTGAATCTCACTCTGTAGACCAGGCTGGCCTTGAACTCATTGAGATCCGCCTGGCTCTGCTTCCCGAGTGCTGGGATTAAAGGCGTGCGCCATCACCGCCCGGCTATCTTATAAGTCTTAATGCAGACATAGAAACACATATACATGCACCTACACATACACATGTACACACACACACACACACACACACACACACACACACACACACACACGAGTGATATTTTTAAGACAGTTTAAATCTCTCTTAATTAATATTCTCCTTCTCCTCTCCCATCTCTCGTTTTGGGCAGGGTCTTGCTATCAGCCCAGAGTGGTCGTCCTTCTTCAGTCTCCGTGGTTCTAGGTTAGATTCACTTATGAGCCACCATCCCCAGCTCTTCACTCTCTCTTCTCACAGAGTAATCTTAGACTCTTAAAATTGAGCTTTCTCCCCCATGTTAAACAATGAAATACATCTTTGTAGTGAAGTAGTATAACGTGCTGAAGATGCTATGGTTTTCCTTCTAGGTTACCTGTGGAGATGATACTAATGATGCAGATAGGTTATTTCCACAGACTCTGGTTCATTCTTCAGAGAACTGTTTGGGCAGTGAATTGTGCTTATACCATATTCAACTTGGCATCCACCAGAACTGGATGCCTAGGGAGGCTTCCTGCTCTAAGGATGCCATATTCTGTAGATAGATAGTTGCAGCTAACAATTTGTATGTTGGTCTTGGTCATCTTTTCTTTCCTGAGTTCTTACATCCTTGTTCATGGTACATCTATCTTTCTGTTCTTTCTTCCAGTGTGTTACCGCTGTATATAAAGAAATAAGGAAGCCAGGTGGTAGTGGATCACGCCTTTAATTCTAGTATTTGAGCAGCAGAGGCGGGCAGATCTCTCTGAGTTCCAGGACAGCTAAAGCTACACAGAGAAAACCTTGTCTCAAAAAACCTAAGGGAGGGAGGAAAAGTAAGGAAAAAACAATGCAGTAAAATTATAATTAGATCTAGATGTAGACTAAGCAGCTTCAGATTTAAGTGTGTATAGAGGCAGGATGTTAGCCTTCCATCACTGTGATAAAATACCTGAGAGAATCGGTTTGAAAGATTGACTTCAGTTTCTGGCTTTTGAGGTTTTAGCCTGATTGTTGGCTTTGTGGCTCAGGGAGATGGTGGCATAATCCATTTTAACAGAAGCAGACGACAGAGACAGTCTCCTGACAGGTGGAGAACAAACCGAAGGGGCCTGGAGGCCCAGTGCTCTCTTGAAGGGCACATTCTCAGTGACTTAACCTTTCTTTTAACTGGTCTCTCTCCGTAAGGTTCTGCCTCTTCCCAGTAGTACCACAGGCTAGGGACCAAACCGGTATCCGTGGGCTTTTGGGAAACCCTGGAAACTATAGGTGAGGGGAAACTTGTTTGCTTTGTTTCCTCCTACTTGCTGTTTGGAGAAAAGATTTTGGAAGAGTATGCTGAGTCCCATGTGGAAATAAAGGTTTTATAAATATTAACAGAGTTATCTGAAGCCAGGCTTCCTTCTGTAATCTTATACTCTTAAATTGGTTTGGTTTGATTTGGTTTTTGCTTTGTTTTGTTTTTTAAACTCCTCATCTACACTCCTTTAAGCCCAGCAGAGGTAGGCAGATTGGTGAGTTCCAGGCCAGTCAGTGTTACACCATGAGATTCTGTCTCAAAAATTAATTTTAAAAAACAACCAAAACCTCACTAACCAAGAGAGTAGGGGCCGGGCGGTGGTGGCGCACACCTTTAATCCCAGCACTCGGGAGGTAGAGCCAGGTGGATCTCTGTGAGTTCAAGGCCAGCCTGGTCTACAAAGTGAGTTCCAGGAAAGGCACAAAGCTACACAGAGAAACCCTGTCTCGAAAAACCGAGAGAGAGAGAGAGAGAGAGAGAGAGAGAGAGAGAGAGAGAAGGGTTTTTGGTATTTCAGGCCACACCTTTTCCTTCACATTGTTGTGTAGTGTAATTGTATTTGTGTATTTGAGAAGAAGCATGGGTATTTCTCAGTCAAATTCCATTTTCTTTTTCAGATTTGTACTATGGTGGGGAAGCTTTCTCTGTAGAGCAGCCCCAGTCTTTTACTTGTCCCTATTGTGGAAAAATGGGCTACACGGAAACATCTCTTCAGGAACATGTGACTTCTGAACATGCAGAAACATCAACAGAAGTGGTAGGTGAAGCATCTTGATATAATGATGGACTGTGTTCCTCCTTGACATGGCTGAGCTAGGCACTGCCATCCACCTCCTGCTTAGTATAATGAACTTCTTGTCTAGTAATGAAAGTTACCTTCAACAGCAAATTTCAGAGCCCGCATTTCTTCAAGACACATGCAGGGATGCCTCGTCCAAGGCCATAGGAGAAGGTAGAAAGGGCCCAGCGAGCTTGCCTGTGTCTTTTAAGTACTTTGTTCTGTAAGGAATTTTTCTCGGGGAAACTCACTCTTTGGTTGTATCCGAAGCAGTGCTCCCTCTGCAGTCCAGAACACTGCAGCACCGGCCTGCCTTAGTTCACATCAGATCAGTCTCTGCTTCCAGGTCAAAACTCAGTGCCTCTTAGTTCTTCCTGCCTGCTTTTTTTCCCCAGTGACTAAAAGCAAAAATATGAAGTCTTAACTTGAAGACTTCCTAGGCTGTTTTTAACCTCACATCAGAGTCAGTATGCTTCTAACTGTAAGCAAAGATAAATACACCCACAAGAGCCTCTGCAGAAGTGAGTCTCATTCAAGATCCTGCTTCACAGGGAGAGCAACGGAAGTCAGGGAGGGAAGAGAGGGAGGAAGGGGAGGTATGGCTGCAGTGGGGAAGTGAGCTGGTCTTAACCCTCAGCTCTTCAGTCTTGCTGTTGGCAACAGTAGATAAAGTGAAGTGGCTGTGTGCAGCTGTAGCTCCTGATTGCCGAGAATCTGCATCCACATCAAATAGCAATTCTGTAGATGTGCTCAGAACAGATAAAGTTTAGAGACATGAAGTCGTATACTCAAGGGCACGCAGGTATTAAAACTTGACCAGAGGCCTCTGCTACAGGCTTCGTTCCCATGGACACTGCCAGTGTGTGCTTCTAATTCCTAAGGTTTGATTAACTTCACCTGGTCCTAAACCAGATTTCACTTGAGTACACCAAGGGGAACGCCAGAGCACTGTCGTCACAGTTTGTTCTGGTTGGTTCTTCTCTTGTGTCACCCTAGTCACAGCAGAAAGAGGCCGGACTCAGTCTGTCCCCATCCCAACTGCTGTAGAAAATGTGTCATTATTTTCCTATTGAGTTTAACTTAGCCTACAATGTTTTGTTGCAGCGAAGCAAACCCTTTGTTTTAATGTTTATTGATTGATTTGGGGGAAGGGTAGGAGCTGGTTCCCTCCATTGCTCTCTGTGCTCTGGGTATTGGATGGAGCTCAGGACTTTAGGCTCGGCGGCAAGGGCCTTGACTCACTAAGCCCCAAACCAGATGTTGTTAAATTAAATCATGAATTTCAAGAGTAAACCCCTTTGTTTTGATGGATAGTGTGAGCATTTTCCTTTTCTAACTGCCTAGTTTGTTGTTAAAGCATTAACAGCACATGTCCTCTAGGCCAATCACACGTCACTGTAGGATTTAGGAGCCATGCTTGCTAATAATCAGCATCCCTTTGGACCATTGTGGGGCAAGGGGCCCTGTCACTGTAAACAGTTGCTATAGTATATGCTCACAGTGAGTTGAAGTGGCTAGTGAGGGACTCTGATGAAGCCGGAATTTTATAGCAACTTAACCCCCCCCCTCCCTTCTTTTTCTGCCCTTTTTTTCCTCCAGTCTGTCTGGTACTCTATATTAAACAACAAAGATTCATTTTAAGATCATTCAAGAAAGCTTAATTTTGAGTGTACCGAAGAACCCTTTAAAAGCAAGTCCCTGCTTGGGGTATGGCTCTGTGGTCATACTCTTGCTTAGTAGGAAAGAGACTCTGGGTGCAGTCTCCAGAAATGCAAGAAAACCAGGAAACAAAACAGAAAAATATCATCTGACATAGATTGTGGTAAAATATTTATTTTGAGTTCTCATAATTCAGAATCAGATAAAAGAGAAATTTCGCTATTAGTATTCTAGTAGAAGTTTGCTTGATTTGCTATTATGGAGAAGGAAAGGATAAATTGAGGGTTTGAGATGGCTCAAAGGGTAAGGTGCTTTTTAAGATTGGGTCTCAATCTGTGATCAGACTGGCCTTGAACTCATAGAGATCTGCCTGTATCTACCTACCAACTCCTAGGATTTAAGACATGTGCCATGATGCCTAGTCCTCCTGTGCTTATAAAGTGGAAAGTTAGCTCTAAGCAGTTAAAGAGTGCTTAAAGAATTGGCTGATCCAGGTGATGGCACTGTACATGGTTTAAACAAATGGAAACGGCACTTGGCTTTCATAGCATGTGTTCTTTGACGGGAATGGTGACGGTAATTCACGTAGCAGCAAGAGGGACGTTTCTCTTGTCATAGTTGTAGGAGATGGCTCTATCTGAAGGCACATTCACAAGACTCGGATGCATGCTTTGCACTTCATTTGTGTGGGCTACAGACATATGTGGAGGGGGTAGCCCGGTTTTTAGAAAGCATGGCTTTGGTAAACACCCAGTTTTAGACTCAGTGCACAGTAAGCTCCAGTCAGCATGAGCTGTTAGGAAAGCCTGTTGAAACTTCTGCTCCAGACTTGGAGCAGTATCAGCAGTGAAGAGGGGAGCTTAGGGTTGCATTTTTATGATTGGGGAGATTCACAAAAATAGGCGGTTTCTCTAAGACAGCAGGGCTGTAGCAATGTGTGGGTTCTCTATTGTTTCTTAATTTTTGTAAAGATTTTTATTTGTATATATGTGTGCCTGCATGAGTTTATGCGTACCACATATGTGCAGATACCCTCAGAGAACAGAGGAGAGGGTGTTGGATCTCATGGAATTGTGTTATAGGTGGCTGTGAGGCACTCTGCATGAGTGCTGGGGACACAAATTTGGGTCCTCTGCAAGAGCAATAAGCACCCTCTTAGTTGGTAAACCATCATTCTAGCCCCTGTGTCTTAATTTTGCATCAAATCCTATTATTCCTCCAAAGAACACCCGTTTAAAAAGCATCCCAAGGCCAAGCATGGTGTGGCACTTAATCCCAGCACTCCAGAGGCAGGGGCAGGATGATCTACAGAGGGAATTCCAGGACAGCCAGGGCTACTCTGGCTTCAAAAAAAAAAAAAAAAAAATTCCAGACTTGATTAACATCAAGACCTACCTAAATTAACAGGAAATGAATCTTCAAGGTGCTGAACTGAAAGTAGAGAAGCACAGGAGAGTCAGAGCCAAGAATAGATAGCAAGTACGGGAGCCTGAGCTATTTGAAACTGAGTTGTTGGATGCAAAAGATGAAAAGTGTACAAGAGGAAGGGAGAGGAAAGTCTGTGGAGACTGAGGTGAAAGATCAAGTTCCTAGCCTGTTTGAGCCACATAGTGAGACCCTATCCCAGATAATTATACACATACATGTTGCTTTTTTTTTTTTTTTTTTTTAAGCACAGTCTCATGTAGCCGAGACTGGCCTTGAACTGATCCTCCAACACTATCTCTCAAGTGCTGGGATTGCTGTTGGCTACCAGCAAAGCTTGTTTGCAAAGGTTAATGATAGAAGAAACACTGCATAGATAATTCTTAGGGCTATTATCACCATTGCTAAATACAGGACAAAATATTCATAGCCTCTTAATGTCTTTTCAAGCAGTGCGTGTGTGCATGCATATGTGCATGTATGGTTTTGTTTTCTAAGGGGTTGTTTGGGGTTTTTTTGTTTGTTTGTTTGTTTGTTTTGAGGCAGGTCAGGCTGGCCTAAAACACTGTATAGACTAGGCTAGCCTTGAACTCATAGAGATCCACTTGCCTCTGCCTCCCATGCGCTACAATTAAAGGTCTGCACCATCATGCCTGGCTCAAGCTGAGGTTAAAAAACTCTTTGAGTTAAATATAATGGCTCTTCATGATAACTGATTTAACTCCTAGCTTCGGTACACACAGATATCATAGTGTGGGGCTCAGTACATTGTGAGCTCTCCAGTCAGCATGAGCTGTGAGGGAACCTGTACACACACAAATAATAACCTTTAAAAAAGAAAAGACATGAGGCTAGAGAGATGGCTTAGCACTTAAGAGTCCTGGCTGCTCATGCCGGGCAGTGGTGGCGCACCCCTTTAATCCCAGTAGAGCCAGGTGGATCTCTGTGAGTTCAAGGCCAGCCTGGTCTACAGAGTGAGTTTCAGGACAGGCACCAAAACTACACAAGAAACCCTGTCTGGAGGAGGAGGAGGTACTGGCTGCTCTTCCAGAGGACCCAGGTTGAATTACCAGCACCCACATAGTGGCTCACAACTGTCTGTGACTTAACACCTTCACACCAATGCACATAAAATAAATTTAAGTAAATTATTTCTTTTAAAGACACAGTAAAGAACACACACATTGCTATAGCCCTGTTGTCTAGAGAAACTGCCTATTTTTTCATTCCTTTGAATCTGCTCTCCCCAAACATAAACTATTTGACTCAGTGAGAGAAGCAGTCGGGGAGCTTTTGACTTAAGAGAGGCCTTGAAAATGTGATGTGGTTTTGAAAAGAATCGGAAGGAGACAGCATCATTCAGACACAGCCACGATGCATTGTTTGAGAAGGAAATAGCAGTGATACATTGCGCTGGGAAATAGAACTGGATCCTACAGTAAGACCAGACAACAGAGAACCTTCACAGCCAGGAAGCCCTCCCCTTACTATGGGGACATTTCAGCTCCTCGATAGAAAACTGGTATCGTCTCCATTTTCATGGCTCTATGCTTGTTCTGAGAAACAAGGAATGGTAGGTACTGGCTGTGTGACTTGGTGTTTCTTTTAAGTGTGACAGTTCTAGCCATGACGATTACATGGATGAATGTGAATCACGGGAAACACCCCAGCTTGGAAGCTGTTCCTTACAAGTTGATGGTTGCCGAGAATGGGTGTACACCAGACACTACACCAGACACTTAGTGGCAGGGGGAAGAAAACGATGTCAAGAAGTCATGTGCTTTTGAGAAAGCAGACATTCTCCTTGATCGAGGTTCAGAGGAGTTGATCTGCGGAGTTCAGTTCAGGTCTTTCTCAAGAGCTGCCCACTGCTGGAGCAGATGTTGACACATGTGCTTCTGGTACCAAGAAGAGCGGGCTCTGCTGCTGACTATGACTAAGTGGCCCCATGTCCCAAGTCCTGGGTTCAGTCACCACCAGAAAAGAAGCAGTAGCCTTTCCAAGAGTTCCAGTTTAGAGGCCATTTTCAGGTAGTCTGAGGATGGTAAGAGGGCGAAGGACATGCCCAGCTCCCCATCCAGCTGCAGCCTACTTCAGAGGAAGCTAGGTTTATGTGCATGTGTGTGTGCGCGACATGGAAAGGGGGTGTGCACCACAGTATGTTGTGTGGGGTCAGAAGTCAGCTTTGTGGAATTGGTTCTCTCTTTTCACATTTGTTCTGGGGTGCCAGTCTATGCAACACACACTTTACCTGCCGAGCTATCTCAGCAGCCCCAGAGTGGCAGTGTTTTTAATAGATTATCTGTACCTACAAATGAATAAAATGAGCAAAAAGTTTCCTTCCTTCCTTCCTCCCTCTCTCCCTTTGTTTGTTTGGTTTGGGTTTGTTTTTTCAAGACAGGGTTTCTCCATGTAACAGCCCTGGAACTCACTCTATAGATCAGGCTAGCCTACAGGGGTCCACCCGCCTCTGCCCCCCAGTGCTGGGACTAAGGGTGTGTGCCACCATGCTCTTGAAGAAAGTCCTTAAGGCTGAGAGAAGCACATTACACGCCAGAACTAACCCTCTCCTGTTGTCAAGCTGTGCACAATACACAGAGCAAACAGGGTTGTGTTCGCTGGAGGAGGAGGAGGAGAACAGGAAATCTGAACCTGTGGGAGATGGGAAGTAATTGTAGGAGAAACGGGGGGCTCCTGTGGAGAGCAAGAATGCTGCTGGCTGCCTTTAGAGGTCTCCTTTTTTTTTTTTTTTTTTTTTTTTTTTGAGAATAGGTTTCTTGCTACCTTGAACTCACACACAGGTAAACTAAGTAGCCAGTGAGCCCCAGAACTCCCGCTGTCTCCACCTCCCCAGCACTAGAATCACAAGCATGCACCACCATACCCGGCATGGGTTCTCAGGATTCAACTCAGACCCTGTGATCGGAAGACAAGCACTTTACTGACTTGAGCTGTCTTCTCAGGTTTCTACGGCACCTCAGGGGATTCCGGTGGGCAGCTAGCCTGTGTTGGGGGGAGGGTGTCCCTACATTCAGGATCTGCATGTGGAATGATGACTTCGAAAGGTACTTAGGTAACAGCGTGTGTTGAAATGGGCACCAATTGGTTGCTGGCTGGTAATCATGCCAGAGACCACACAGAAACAGCGCCGTCTTTGTGAGACCTCGCCCCTTTTGGTGAAGGCTCTCGGAGGGCTGCGGATAAAAAGCAGGACGGACCAGATCGCTGACAAGATGAACCAGAAGGAATAACGCAGCAATAGCAGGGATGTTTGGGATGAGAGTGGTTTGATTATATAAGTGACAATAGCATTTGGCTTTTTATTTAACAGGGGCAGAGGTTTTAAATACCACAGTTTCTGTCAGCTGGTATTTGCCAACTTACCCAGCCATAAGACCTGGGGTTCTTGTTCAGAAACGCAGGTCTCCACCTTCCCAATCTTTCTCAAAGGCCTAGGAGAAAGCACTTTTAACAGTACTCCAGATGATTTATATTCTTAGCCAAATTTAGGAAACACTGACATAAGCCAATTCAGTAAGCCTTATTGTTGACAAGTTGTTGTAATTTTAAACCAATGTGTTACGGAATTTTCAGGTATGAATAATAGAGAATACAGTGCTATGTGGTGATGGTAGTATGATAAATATTCATGTTGACAGGCTGTCACATTCTAGAATGAATGCCTTACCCTTTGTGTAGAATTTCCCCATATTGTGAAGGAATTGAGTACCACGGTGGAGAAGCCTGTTCAAAACCAGCAGCCTGTACCTCTGACAGCCAGCTCTGCTCCCTCGAGGGTCCCACCCCACCCCACCCCACTCCATTCCACCTCCTTCTTGTTTGCGTTTTCCTTTCTTCTCTTGTTTCCCCCTGTACTCCTCAGAAAATGCAGCCCTGCATGACTCTAAGGCCTCGGGCATGTTTAGAGTTTGCTAAGTGAAAATGCACAGCATAAAAGATAGTCAGGCCTCTGTTCCCAGTGGCCTGAAGCTTCCTTTTCTTTTCCAGGTTCTCACCTGTGTTAATTGTAATGGCCCAAACTTGACAGCATTTTCTACTAGGTTCTGAATCTGGGCTCTTGATTTTCTGTGCCAGCTTGCAAGCCAAATGACCCTTCCTAGTAAAGATTTCATCCTCAGTAACTCCTTACCCCTAGTCTTTGTGGAAGTTAGGTTGAATGTTTTCAGTTACCTCTCCATGAGTACCTTTAACCTTTAGCCCAGTGGCTCAGTGGAGTAGCTGCAGTGAACCCGGAGATTTAGCATAAAACTAAACACATACAGTTGTGGGGACCATGGTTTTCTTTGTTTTACATTCCCATCGCCAAGGCACCTTCCAGTTTGTAGATTGTCTGATGGGTGCACTCTTAGTACATTGAATATTTATGCTGCCATTCTGTCTTCCTTCTGGGAACGTTTATCTCCAGAGGAGCCTTCATCTAACACTACTTACATGTGCATCAGAGTCCTGAAGCTCTTCCGGCTCTCTTGGTGCAGTTCTGCCAGGGCTTTATCCAAGGCTGACCTAAAGGGAGCAACTGGAGGAGAAAGATGCTTTCCGCTTAATGGTTATTTTCTCACTAGATAAAAATGTTATACGGCCTTAGGCTGGGCTGTGGTGGCACCTGCCTTTAATCCTACACTTGAGGAGGCAGAGATAGGCGGATCATTTGAGTTTGGAACCAGGACTACACAGAGAAACCCCTCCCTCAAAACAACAAAAACAAATCTCATGGTATTAATGATCCTCTAAGAAAGTTGTACCTAATTCTGCTGCTAAATGAAGTTTCAAAATAGGCTTGTTTAATCTTTAAAAAACTAGAATGTGTTGGGGTTGGAGAAATGGCTTAATGGTTGAGTTCTTGCTCTTCCAGAGACCCCGGGTTCAGTTCCAGCACCCATGTGGCAACTCAGAAGCATCTCTAAATCCAGTTTCAGGATCTGGTGTCCTCTTCTGGCCTCTGCAAGTACCCACACAAGCAGGGGATACACACACATAAATATAAGTAGAAAATAAAATCTTAAAACCCCCAACTAGACTGCGATTCTCTTTCTCTAAACCTTGCTTTGCTTTTAAAATCTGGCCATGGTTTAAAAAACACAGACAAACCATTGTACACTTTCAAAAAGTTTATACTCTCAGAGCCAAGCATAGTAGCACACACTTGCAATTCAGAAGGCAGAGGCAAGAGAGTTACTGCAAGTTCAAGGCTAGGTAGACCACATATAAGATCTTGTCTCAAAAACCCCAAAAATTTAGGATCTAGCTAGGCAAGGCAGAAACTTAGAAAGTTGGAAGTTGAGTAAGTAGACCCCTGCCAGGAATACCAGAACCCGGGAATGGCACCAAGTGACCCGGATTTCTAGCGAAGGGTTCAGTTTGTAAATTTGAAAGTAGATACCGCAGCTTTCAGAGAGAAAAAAACAAAAAAACAAAAAAAATGCCTGAAGTCCACTGGCTTCTCTCACTTCCCCTGGGCATATTCCACCCTGGCCTTTCTAACTCTGCTTACAGGCCATCTGCTTCCTTGTGTCTTCTCACTGACATCTTTAGATTTTCTTAGTTCTTTTTCAGGCACGAGTTATAAAATCAATCAAACTCTGGGGGCTTTGGCTCTCTAGTCACAGAGGTGGGAAGTTGTGTTTGCTTGGGCTCTGAAAGTCAGATTGGTTGGTCTGTTCCATGACCCAGCATTGACTTCTGGGTCATCTTCCTAGTTTCCTCCTCCCATGCTACTGTGAATGAGCTGTGTAGTCACTGAGCCTGCGAGTTGCACTGGGCACGTGTGCTCGTGAGGTGACTGACAAGCAGTGGAGATGCACACCTCAACTTTGAGCTGCTGTCCTTGGTCCCTCTTTCTTTCTTGCCTCTTGTTAAGACTTGGAAACTTTCCCACTTCAGGGGTTGGAAACCACTGTTAGACCATGAGCTGGAAGAGGACAGCCTTTCCTCCAGTAGTTTCTTACTATCTTTTTTTCTTCCTACTCCTTAGTCACTACTTGTGATAAAGCTGTTTCAAAGTAGCTGTCCCAGGAACTGGTTACAGATCCTCCCCTGCTGGTCCTGTGCCCCTCTCTAAGTTAGCCCCAAAGCATAACCACTCCTTTCTAGGTCTCCCTTTCTAGCTCTTTGGATACTGGCCAATCCTAAGCATCCCTCCCCTGGCGCTCTTATCCTCACCCTTCTCTGCGTTCTCCACGCCGTGTGTAGCTGCTCCCGGACACCTGCTCAAAAGGCTTGACTTCCTCTCTTCCCTCTCTCCTCTCCATCGTCCCTCCTCATGCTGCCCAGCTCACCTGCTTCCTGCCCTGTGGTTTCTTTCTCAACTCTAAGGGAGGGAGGCTCCTCCCCAGTTCTCATCACCTCTGCCTGTGTGCACATTGCTTTATTGTCGCTGACTGTCGCTTGTGTCTCCTGCCGTAAGGCAGACACGGAAGGTAATTCCTCCTTGAACTTGGCCTGGTCACAGACTTGCCCACACTGCCCATCCTTCTTGGAAGTAAGTTCTAGGACAAGCTTCTCCCCCTTTGCCTTGAAGTTGTTTCAAAAATTGCACAATTGTGCATAATCCCATGGTCCATCTTACTCTACACATTGTATAGCTATTGCACACCTCCCTGGTTTTTCTAAGACAGGATGACTCATTGGCCTGGGACTTACTTGCTAGGTAGACCAGACTAGCTGTTCAGGGAACCCCAAGGATCCTTCTTTCTGCTCCCCAGCCCACAGCTACATTTTAGTTAAGCATTTGCTGCCCTACCTTGCTTTGAAGAAGCGGGCCTGAACTTATGTCTGATACTACCATTCAAGGCTGAATTTAGGAAAAAACATTTATTTTTAAAGTTTGAACAGAAACTGCTTGGCTAGACCATGCCTTTGTGGCTCGGCGCCACTGATAGAAGGTTCTTTCTGCCAGAAGTCAGATTGAACTCTTGAGACCAGCTGTGTTGTGACCCTGAGACGTGGCACTGCAGCTGAGGGACAGCATGGCTGCTCAGACCTGCAGTGGCTGTGCTGGGTTGAAACTTGATCCTGGCAGTGTCTCTCAGCAACTGCGTCCTGACCTCTCATTCCGTTTGCCTTGCAGATTTGTCCGATATGTGCGGCGTTACCTGGAGGCGATCCTAATCATGTCACAGATGACTTCGCAGCTCATCTGACACTTGAACACAGAGCCCCTAGAGATTTAATATCCTTCCAGGAGCAGCCTGCGGTGAGAGTGGTGTTCCCAGAGAGAAAGAAATAACCTCCAGATTATTTTTTTTTGCTTGACCTTTTCATAAAAGTCGACTTTATTGTTTTGTAGACTGATTATGCTGTGTTTAGGTTATAAATTGCCTTTCTAAATGTGGCGTATATATACAGTGGAGTACTGCTCAGCAGAGAAAAACAATGACAGCATGAAATTTGCAGGCAAATGTATGGGACTAGAAAATATCATCCTGAGTGAGGTAATCCAAACCCAGAAGGACAAACATGGTATGTACTCACTCATAAGTGGATACTAGATATAAAGCAAAGGACAATCAGACTGCAACCCACAGAACCAGGGAGGCTACATAGCAGGGGGGACCCTAGGAGGACTGTGGCTTATAATAAGTTTTGATTTTACTCAATTACCGGACAAGCCTCAATCAAACATTTTACTATTAGGATGAGAATTTATACTGTATCAAGCTGACAATAGAAAAATAAATTAATAATTTTAAAATTAAAAAAAAAAATAAAATAAATTGCCTTTCTAAATCTGTCATCCATTAGGAGTCTATCCATATGAAAGTTTAAGTCAGTTGGAAGTTCCTCAACCTTTCTGTCTGCCAGACTTCTCCATATTCCAGAACCCAAGCTTCGGTTTGTTGGGGACCAAACTGCTTGTTGTTTTTTTGGCCTGTAGCTCTGATCTTGCACTCACTAGTTTCCTAGTTGGAGATACAGCTTCTTAAGGGAAGGTGGACATAGATGGAAAGCTGAAGAAAGTGGAATAAACCTGAGAAATGAGAAACCTTAGAGGCTAGCAGTAAGTGGATGGCGGCAGAGCATCGAGACCTCCACTGTGTGCCGAGCGCAGCCAAAGCAGCATAAAGGAGACAGTGCTGGTTGGGTTTTTGTTTTGACTTGTCTTCAAATTGCAAAAACTAAAAATTAAGACCTCAGACTCACAGATCCACCTACCTCTGCTTCCTACAACTGGGATTAAAGGGATGTGCCACCACACCCAGCTGTTTTTTGAGTTTTGGGGTTTTGTTTGTTTGTTTGTTTTGGGTGGGGGTTGGTTTTTGGTTTGTTTGGTTTTTGTTTTTGTTTTAATAAAAGGATGAAAAAATTAGGACTGGACATATGACTCAGTGGTCAGGAGCACTAGCTGCTCTTAAAGGACCAAGGTTCAATTTCCAACATCCACATGGGAACTTCCAACCATCTGTTACTCCAGTTCTAGGGCTTCTGATACCTCTTCTGGCCTCCATGTCAAGAGACATGCACGTGGTGCACAGACATCTATGCAGACAAGATAGCCACACACACACACACTTTATATAATCTGTATTCCCCCTTCCCCACCCTCCAAAAAGACAGGGTTTCTCTGTGTAACAGCTCTGGCTGTCTTAAAGATGGAAAAAAATTAAGTGGGCTAAGGATACTTAGGCCTTTGAGTTACTGAGCATTCATAGGGGCACTACAAAGTAACAGAAAGTACATAATAACCTGAATTTATTTTTCAACAAATTCTGGGGCTTCTGGTGATACAGTGTACATTCAGTAAAGACTGTCCCACACATCATCTGGACCCATTTTGTAAGCCTTTTGTGAATGTCTTTGGTTACCAAGGAAAGATAATATTTTGAAAAGTACAGGAATATGAAAGGTACTTTACATGTTTTTTATTTTTTACCAAATTTTAAAAGACAAAATGCTGCAGAGGCAGATAGTAAAGGCATGAGGAGTTTTCAGATCCCTCTAGTGTTGTGGTGTCCTGATTTGTTAACACCAGTATCTAGTGTCTGCCTGTGGTCAGCGCTCATTCCTTCACTGTTGACGATGTCTACCAAAACTTGCTATTCTCACCCGGCTGCCTCTTAACACTCCTGATGACCTTCTGTAGACCCTAAACTCATCCCAAGCACTACCGTGAGACCCTGCTCATTGAACTGACTTCTTCAGGGCTGCTCACCCCGTCCTTAAAGACTCCAGAACTACCAGCTAAAACCAAGAAGCCAGCAAGAAAATTGCCGTCATAAAGTTGCTGTTTGCCTCTGGAAATACAAGGTTGTCTTTTCGATTTGTTTTTTTCAGATAGTTTCTCTGTGTAGCCCTGGCTATCCTGGAACTTGCTCTGTAGACAAGGCTGGCTCAAACTCAGAGATCCATCTGCCTCTGCCTCCCGAGTGCAGGGATTAAAGCCGTGCACCCCACCGCCCGGCGTATTTTCTGTTTAGCAACAACAGCACTGAAAATAAAACTTGAAAACAGAAATTAAAGCTAACTCAGAAACTAGCTGCATCTACAGAATTTAGATGATTCGGCTTGCTCTTTTTCACTTTAGAGGATACTGTGTCTCAGGAGCTGTTTATTGGTACATGAAATTCAATATTAAGATAACTTAGCTGTTTGACCAGGTAGCTCTTGACCTCATTCTGGCCATGTTCCAGGTCTAGAACCTGGAAGAAAGTTCTTGACTTTCAGCACCACACAAAATTCACTGTGTAGCCCAGGCTAGCTTCAAACTCCCCTGTCTTCTGGCCTTAGCCTCCTAAGAGTTAGGGTTGCAGTCATATACTATCGTGCCTCGTTTGTACCTGTTGCTTTATATTTGAGTATCTTTTTTAGGGTTATCAGTCCTTACAGAGTCGGAACATTTATATTCTACACTAAAGGTGCTATTTTAAGCTGCTTATAGTTTAGAAATTCCTAACTAGCAAGAGCTCCAGTGTGGTGGTGGTGGTGTTTCTTTCTGTAAACTGCTCAACCTTTCCTTGACTTTGGAGTCATGATGAATCGAGTGGTGTTCGACACGTCCGTAGAATGTTTCACCCTGGCCGGGGCTTAGGAGGGCCTCGTGCTCGTCGATCAAACATGCACTTTACTAGCAGTTCTACTGGCGGGCTCTCATCTTCGCAGAGTTCGTACTCTCCAAGCAGTAGGGAAGCCATGGATCCGATAGCTGGTAAGTGTTTCCACTTCCTAAGGGCATGGGCAAGGGATGGGGGCCCCTTTGAAGATGTTTCCTGTGGTCTGTGCTTTACTTCAGCATCTGGCACTGTGCTTGCAGAAGATTCCTCCAAATCTTCTCCAGATTATAGAAGGCTGACATTTGTAAATGGACAGTGTAAAGGAGTCCATGTGCTCCTGCATCTCTCTAAGGCATTAGGGAGAAGAAGGGCTTTAGGAAAGATTTCAGAGTGGAGAAGGCCTTCAGAATTCCATCTCAAGGACTAAGGAACTCAGTTGGCTCTTCTGGGGAGGAAGGTAGGGATGAGCGTGCTGGTTTGAGAACTGTGTTGTAGAATGTACTGAAGGACGATGTTACGACAACATGAACAACTCCACTAAAACAAGAGTGTGGGTTGTAATGGACCAGAGTCCAGCGCTGCGGCTGGGGAGGTGCGGCCTAGCAGAGCACTGCCCAGGACTCTGGAAGAGCAGTATCCAAAGATACTAGAGAGAAGGAAGCAGCGAGAATGTAAGGCCACACTTAGAAATGCTCCGGACTCTGGGATTTCATCCTGCTGATTCCTCTGATTAAATGATCAGAGATGAGAATGTTGATGTCTGGGTTGGGAATTTAGCTCAGTGGTAGAGCACTCGCCTAGCAAGCCCAAGGCCCTGGGTTCGATCCTCAGCTTTAAAAAAAAAAAAAGAATGTTGATGTCAGGGTGCCAGGCCCTGTTCTGAAAGCTAGAAATAAACAGTAGGCTTGACCCTGCCTTCATGCTGCTTCTATTAAGAGGGCTTGGGTATGATCCCACCTGTAGGTGAGTCTTCAATCTAAATAAGAAGTATAGGTGTATTATGGAATAATTTTCTCCGAAGTTCTGCCCGAGCAGGCACAGTTGTATGTAGGTTTGTGGTGGTGTTGGGTCCTTGGGTAACGAGTATGTTGCTTGAACTTCTCTGTTCACAGCACTAGATTTTCTCTGCTGAAAGAGTGATCCGTAGCACTTGGTTTTCCTGAGTTGATTGACTGTCTGCATTTCCATTGGCAGAGCTGTTATCTCAGTTATCAGGAGTGAGACGTTCTGCAGGAGGACAGCTTAACTCTTCAGGCCCTTCCGCTTCTCAGTTGCAACAGTTGCAGATGCAGCTGCAGCTTGAGCGGCAGCACGCGCAGGCAGCACGTCAACAACTGGAGACAGCTCGCAACGCAAGCCGGCGCACTAACACAAGCAGCGTCACCACTACAATCACACAGTCCACGGCCACAGCCAACACAGCCAACACAGAGAACAGCCAGCAGGCTCTCCAGAACTCCCAGTTCCTTTTAACAAGGTAGGATGCTTTGTTGACACTGGCCAGTCTAGTGAGCATTGCCTTTTGTAAATTCATCCACTTGAGAACTCTGCTTTTGATCAGACCCTTACAACTAACAGCCCTCCAGTTAAAATCACCTAGTTAATGTTTCCCCAGGAACATGAAAAATCATTGTTTCAGATAAAGTAAATACGTTGGTTTTTGTGTTCACAGGGTGTAGATCATCATTGAAACTATTTTCTTTTCCTATATTACACATAACACTTAAAACAGTGTCGTTTCATTTATGTGTTCTTTATCAGCTAAATTCATTTCACAATTGATGTTGTTTCTGATGTTCCATTAGAGTGCTGAGGTGCATTAGAAAGGACAAAAGAGGGCTTAGAGACGGCTCAGTGGGTAGAATGCTTGCTGCATCAGCCTGAGAACCTGAGTTGATCCCCAGCGTCCATAAAAAGTAGCATGTTTCCGTTATCCCTGAGAGGTAGAAACGAGAGGATGGGGGGGGGGGTCAGGCACTGACTGATGTAGCGTGAATTCTAATTGGCCTTAATAATAAAACCCTGAGTCAGATGTCGGGTAAATGCTGAAAAATCAGAGAAGCAAAGGATCTGGCCAAAGTCACCTTACCTCCAAAACTTCTCAGACCAAAAAAGGGTGAGCTCTGTCTCCGTTCCTCCTTGTCACTTCCTCCCTCTGCCATATCACTTCTTATCTGTTGTCTATACAGATCTCCAGACCTCTAATGGTTAGCTAATGGCTAGCTCCGCCCTCTGATCTTGAGGCAGGCTTTATGTGTTAGAGCACTGAGGACACATCACCACCCTGACCACCAGCCTAGCCAGTACCGGGGAGCTTCAAATCTAATGAGAAACTGCCTCTTGAGAGCTGAGATGGAGAGCAGTGGACACTCAGTGCCAGCCTCCAGCCTCCACAGACTGAAACAGACGCTCGTGTATCCACCACACACACTGATACGTCCCAGGACAAAAACTTTCATGAGTTTCCAAAGTTAGTACCCAAACTAAGTTCTTAGGATTAGTACCCAAAGTATCTTTATAAAATGCTTACCATGCTGTCAGTAATACTCAGTACATACAGTAAAAACTCAGCGCACTGGCTGAAGTTCTCATGTGCCTCTAAAGCTGCAATGGAGGGTTGGGGTGTGTCTGCTAGAGAGTGCTTGCCTAGCACGGACAGTGGTGCAGCCTGTAATGTCAGAAAGGCCAAGGCTATCCTCCCCAGAGTTCATGCTCAGCCTGGGACACCTGAGACACTATCAAAGGGCTAGAGGTGGCTGCTCTTTCTGAGGACTTGGCTATAAATCCTTTTACAGAATGGTAGCATGAAAATGAATATATAGAATACAACATGGGGGGCCCCAGCGGATAAGGTAGAGGCAGGAAGATCAGGAGTTCAAGGTCATCCTCAGCTATCTGATGAGCTTGAGGACCACCCTTGACTGCATGAGAATCAAGTCTGTAAACTATAATTTGTACGGTGCCTCTTCGGGACCTGAGAGGAAACTGCTGTAATTTCTACTACTCTTTCATCTCACACTGAGATCTCCGTGTGGTAGCTCACGTGCAGGGTAGGAACGCTAGGGTAGAATGAAAAGTGTTTGGGGACCCTTAGTTTAGAGCCCCAACTTTGCTACTTAATACATTTAGCCCTTAGACGGACCGCTGCCCCCTTCAAACTTTCAAACTTCAGCTCTGTCGTCAGGGTCCCCCAGGAATCCCCCATTTGTAAGAGGATTTTTAAAATACTGATCATTGTCATTTATTGTGGATTTAAGGAGACATTCTGTCTTTGCAGAGATGGCCCCCCCACCTTTTTTTTTTTTTTTTTTTTTTTTTTTTTTTTTTTTTTTTTTTTTTTTGCCTGTCCTGGATCTCGCTCTGTAGACCAGGCTGGCCTTGAACTCACAGAGACCTGACTCTGCTTCCCAAGTGCTGGGATTAAAGGTGTGTGCCACCGCCACCCAGCCCAGTTTGAAGACCTTAAGCTTCTTTTTGGGTCTGAAACAAAACTAACCCATGAACATTGAGCCCTTGTGTCAGATTTTACCTGCCCCTCAAGAATTAGGCATTTTTTAGCTACTTCCCTTAAAGTTAGAACAGTATTGAGTTTGAATCTTAACAGCAGGGGAAGCTGTCTCTTGATGTCTCTAGTTCATCTGATACTATGTTACAGATGGACTTCTGTCTAGATCCCTGTCCCACGTTGCCCAAAGGCCTTTGCCAAAGCTGAGCACATAGCAAACAATGAGCCGTTATAGCACTTTGATAGTTGGGTTGGGAATGTATAGCCATTACTCAGGCTCCAGTCTGTCACTACTCCCCGTGACATTCTTAAAGTACTCTTAACCACGGGTTCCCTTTCAGTGTGGTTTTCGTGGCGGTTGACTACCCCCATGTACTCTGCCCCCTTGGAGTTCTCTAGTTTAGCTCTTCCCGTGTCTGAGCCACAGATCTCATTATTCCCATGTGCTTTTTAACTGAGACTTTGAGCAAGTGAGCTAATCTCTGCTTGAGTTTCCTCTTCCTGTAAAATGGTCAGTCTCCACCGCTGGGCACAGAAGGGTGCACACAGAACAGTCAGCCCTGCTGTCAGCACAGCATGTGCATCCTCTGTGATTGGGGGGGGGGGGGGGCGGCCAGACAGCAGGAGCAGGTCCCAGGTGGTGAGCTGCCCAGTGGTCTGTATGCTCCCGCCATATGTGCCTCCTCCACAGCCCTCACTGCCCAATGCCCTCTGGTTTGCTCCTCTCCTGACCCAGAGCTACAGCTGCCTGCTTTGCCTGTCACTGAAATGGAAAAAGAGAAGATCAGTACTGACACCAAGCAGATTTTCCCCTAGTTGTTGGGGTTTTTGTTTGTTTTAAGAGTTATTTATCATGTACACAGTGTCCTGCCTGCATGTGTCCCTGCAGGCCAGAAGAGGGCACCAGATCTCATTACAGATGGTTGGGAGCCACCATATGGGTTGCTGGGAATTGAACTCAGAACCTCTGGAAGACCAACCAGTGCTCTTAATTTCTGTGCCATCTCTCCAGTTTTTGTTTTTCAAGACAGGGTTTCTCTGTGTAACAGCTCTGGCTGTCCTGGAACTCGCTTTGTAAACCAGGCTGACCTTGAACTCAGAGATCTGCCTGCCTCCCGGAGTGCTGGGATTAAAGGCATGTGGTTATGCCTAGCTGGTTTTGTTCTTTAATGGAAGAACTTGACCCATTTTAACAAGTTGATAACAACTAATAGTAATAGGTAATAAGTATGATTTTCAACTTTTTTTTTTTCTACCTTCCAAGTGCTGGGATTGGAGGTGTTCACCACCACAGCTGGCTGGGTTTCAAATTTTAACATCTGACCAGGTTGTGTGGGGCTGACCCATGGTTTCCCAGCCAGTGACTGTCATATCTATGTTACCAGACTCTGGTAGGAAAATGATATGATGGACTGATGAGGTAGCGTAGCAAATCCAGTAGTCTCTGAGTTCAATCCCCAGAGTCCATGTAGGGTAGAAGGAGAGAACTAACCCCACAAGTTGGCTTGAATTCATACATTCACCATGACACACCACACACATTTAAAAAGAGAAAGACGATGTGGTAGCATAAGCCTTAACTGTAGCACTGGAGAAACAAAAATGGATGGATCTCTAAGAGTTCAAGGCCAGTTTTCTTGTCCTACATAGCAATTTGCCAGCCATCCAGTAATAAATACCCTGACAGAAAGGAAAAATGTGGAGAAGAAGAAAAGGAAAATGGCATGGTGTGTGCCTTCTTGAGTTTTTGTGCATACCTTTATTTCATTAAAGTAAAGTAGAAAAGAGACGAGTCTGAAGTGGTTTAGGATTCAGTTTTTCAGCTGTACGTTCGGGTTGCTGTGGATTGGTTCTGTGAGCAGGGTCACGGCTGTGTGCACTTCACTCTCCACAGGTGAAATTCTGACTGGGGGCATCACTCTTCCCAGAACAGTCTTTTAGCAATGGCTTTGTTCAGTTGTTCAGAGAGCTTTCCTCCAGAGGAAGCACGCGTTTTGTTTCTGTATTTGCTTGTTTGTTTTGTTCTTTGTTGGTTGTTTTTTTTTTTTTCTTTTCCATATCATTGAATCTATTGAACACAGGTTTGTACTTCAGGAACATGACTTCTTCTACAGTGTGGGGATTTATTGATCTGCACATACCTGAGATCCTGACGCCACCAACCAGAATGTTTGCTTGTCCCATGCAGACTGTAAAGTTGGCCTCACCGTGCATTAGTCAATGACTTCTTACCCATACAGTCTTTTCTTACCTCTACAGGTTGAATGATCCCAAAATGTCTGAAGCAGAGCGCCAGTCCATGGAAAGCGAGCGTGCAGACCGCAGCCTGTTTGTCCAGGAGCTCCTTCTGTCCACATTAGTGCGCGAAGAGAGCTCGTCCTCAGATGAGGATGATCGGGGGGAGATGGCAGATTTTGGTGCTATGGGCTGTGTAGATATTATGCCTTTAGATGTTGCTCTAGAAACCCTAAATTTAAAAGAGAGTAATAAAGGAAAAGAGCCTCCACCACCTCCTCTTTGATGGCCCCCCCACTCGCAGACACTGTCCTCTGTGCTGCATTTGCCAATGAAAGTGGACAACAGCTATCCTGGGTTTGTTTGGTGATTGTAATTTCAGGTCTGTCACTCTTGTTACATTGTGTACATTCAAAAGGAAGAGAGAAAATATATACGATAATCATTTCCACTTAACTAATTTTTACTTCTGGCAGGTAAACGTAGGTAGCAGTGCAGGGTGACCTCTGCTTCCTGCACTTGACATGCAAAAGGCTCTCCTAATACTCCACATTCAAACTGAAGAGGAAAATTGAGATCTCTAATGAAGCTGCTGTGTGTATTTATGAATATTAATGAATAAAAACTGCTTGGATGGTTTACCTAACTACTGCATGAGGTTTTTTGCAGCGTGCATGAGTTTCAGTGACCTTGTTATTTAAGAAAAATTAAATACAAGGAGTAAAACTTTAAAAAATAAAATTAAAAAAAATAAAAACAAAATACAAAGCCCAAAGCTTTTCCAACATTATTCACTGGTTACAAGGCAGAGTAGCTTTTGAATAATGTCTGCCTGACTCACCCGTATCCGTGTGCCTCCTATGCACAAAGCCAGCTCTGCAGTGGAACCTGGGGATCCTAGCCAGGTGTGACACTCCGCTGTGTGACTGTCCTTTCTCCCTCTTAACCATCTCGCTCCTGCGGAGCCGGCCTGTCTAGCTCATCAGTACAAGACACACGGGAAAGGCGGATCTGCTGCAGGGGTCTCTGTGCCCTTTAAACAAATCTTGTTTGTGTTGTTGAAAGTTTTTCTTTTTTGTGGTTGTTTAAATTTTTTTGATTGTTAAATATGTTCATTCAGGTGTAGATGAATTTCATTTATTCACTGTTCAGCAAAGTTAACCTGAATTATGTTGTCTTGTTTTTAAGAATCTCACATTCTCAATCATACTTTGTGTTATTTATGTATTTGTAGTTTGCTGAGACAGATCAGTATCAGGGGAGCCCCTGAGGATTTGCCTTCCCAGATTTTGTCAACCAAATTCTTAATCTGATTTGAGCACCTTTATTTTATTGGGGGTTTCTCCCTGGCATACAAAGTAGTCTTTCAATTGAATCATGCCACCTATATGCCTATATTATTAATCCTGTGTATAAAAATAATAAAAAAAGTAGAGCTTCTTGGTCGGTAGGGGGTTTTGAGGATGAGTGCTTTTATGTTTCAGTTTTTCACACTAGCTCCAAGAAGGGCCAGTGGGTCTGGGGATGGGGCAGTTTTTGGAATGTAAACTTAGGACTTTGAAAAAAAGGTGCACAGCTTCTGATAAATTTCTAACTAGACTTAACCTAATCATGTCTGGCTCCAGTCCTCTTCCCTGTGAGCCCTCCTCACTGTTTGCTCTCCTCTCTCTCCACCATCCTGTCCTTTCCTCTCTGTTTCCTCATGACAAGCATACAGACTTGAACCCCCCGGGTGTTCTCAAGAACTGTGAAGTCCATGTTCATCCAAACGTACCAAAAACAGAAGTCACCTTACATGTCTACAAACTGTTGCTTCTCCTCGGGAACGTCAGACTCCACCAACTCCAGATACAGTAGCTGTTCCCTTGCTCTCTGTGATGGAAATGTTTTCAAGGGAACGCCTTTCACTGGGCTTCTGGTTGTACTAGAAGTCAAGTCTAGTAGAGATTTTTCTTTTTTAATCGGTTGTTGAGAAGTTTCAGAAGTCCATTTGCCAGCTGTGGTCGTTTCAGACACATCTGCACATAACTCACACATTTCAATAAAGCGTTTTCAAGACTGTTGGCCACTTGAATTTCTTTGGTGTTCAATTAACGTAATCGTTTTTTCAGATTTTTTTTTTTTTTTTTTACGTCTCTAATGCAGTATTTTTTGCTTTTTGTGCTAAACGTGGAGACACTGGTTTTGTGTGAATGTATAACTTTGGATGTGAGAAAGTAACTGCCAATTATGTACTTACCCTTTTCTGCACAAATTCTGGGTAAACCTAAAATCCTCCATTTTCAGCGTGGTTTTAGGGAACAGCGATAAGTCTTTTCAGGGCAGTTTAATTTAGAAGATGGATTTAACCCTTCAGAAGGCCTAGCGGTTCGTAAGAGTCCATCTCATGTAGAATATTGTATATTAATGATTTTTATCAGCTATTTTACAAATACCTCACCTCATCCTGTATGTAACCAATAATGTATTATTTTAGGGTAGAAAGACACAGATTATCAATATAAAATATATTTAAGCCCTTGGAATTCTTGTGTCCTTTTTCTTTAGTTCCCGAGCCATCGTGTTATTGGATGTACTTGACTGGACAGGTTGCATCAGTTCTGCAGGGAAGGACCAATCCTGATTTGAGAGCTCCACACTGTGAAGTTTGGAGTGTCCGTGAGATCAATGTAGGCCTACAGTTCTTGCCTTCTCTTCTTGTTTGGAGCTAATTGTGCTCAAGATGTTCTAGAAGGAGCTTAAGTTCATCATTCGTAGAAACCAAAACTATGTAGACTTCAGAGGGTGTCTGTGGTGTCCTTGTGGTTTGCAGAGAGGAATGTGTGGTGCATTAAGACTCCCAGTTGACCCTGGACCCCATGACCTTGTGAAGGGGCCCTGTGGGCACCATAGGGAACAGCAGAACTTGGAGCATAATGGAACAAGTTGACCCTCCCCACGGTTTCGGTTCTTTCATTGACTTTCTGTTCAACTCAACAGAGAATGAGTAGAAACCGTGAACAGTGGATTTCTTTGTTCACACTCAGAAGATGACATTTTGTGTGAAATGTGGTGTATCGAGGTGACATTGCTGTTTTGCTTCACTTTCATTCACAGAATTAGAGCGTAGACTCGCCAAACCAGATAGTCCGGTGGTGGTGGTGGTGGTGGCGGTTGGTTTTAGATTAGTTGGGTTGTTTCTGTTTGTTGGTGTGTACTTTGTTTTGTTTTGTTTGGAGCTAGGGTTAGATATAGCCCAGGCTGGCCTCCAACTCTCAAAGTAGAGGTGGACTTTGTTCTCCTAATCCTGTCTACTTCCTGAGTGCTGGGATTAGTCATGCACAAAGTAGTGGGGGTTTTGTTTTGTTTTTTAGTTTTCTCTGTGTAGACCAGGCTGGCCTCAAAGTCAGAGATCTGCTTGCCTTTGTCTCCACCTCCTGAATGCTGGGATTAAAGGTGTGCACCACCATACCTGGCCAAAGTCATGGATTCTTCTGTAGCAAATATCTGTGACCTCCAAATATAGTTTGGGGTGGCTTGTACCTTCCCGGCCCTCCATTTTCCTCTCTTGACATTTTTTTGAGCATAGTATTTTCTTTAGTACCCAATCGGTGTTTAAGGTCACCAAGCCCTCCCCCCCCCAGCTGAGGACTGAACCCAGAGCCTTGCGTGATCTACCACTGAGCTAAATCTCCAACCCCAAAGTCTGTGTGTGTGTGTGTGTGTGTGTGTGTGTGTGTGTGTGTGTGTGTGTGTGTGTGTTGTTTTTTCGACAGGGTTTCTCTGTAGCTTTGCGCCTTTCCTGGATCTTGCTCTGTAGACCAGGCTGGCCTCGAACTCACAAAGATCCACCTGCCTCTGCCTCCCGAGTGGCTGGGATTAAAGGTCTGTGCCACCATCACCCTCACCAAACCTCTTGTGTCTTCTAATCTGGGGGCTCCATCTTCAGACAAAGGAAAGGAAGAGTTGAGTTCTCTGCCTGAGTCCTAGCTCTCGTTCCCAGGAGAATGCTGTACCCCACAGCAGTGTCCACTCGCTGAGCGGTATTTAATTGCTGCTGAGCAAGGCGCAGACATCCTGTTCCTGCTTCAGGCAATAGGAAGTGGAAGGCGGGTGGGAACTGGGTGGCAGAGATAGAAGAGGGTAAAGTAGAAAAGGAGCCGTGGTAGACCATGTTGGAGATTGGAGTCTGGGGGCTTAGGGAGTGGATCCCTGCAACAAAGGGACTCACTCGTAAAGATGTCACCTGTGATTGGCATCTGATGAAGGTGTTCAGCTCTGCAGCTCAGCTGGGCATCAAGGCATCCAGAGCATGATGGAGAGCATCAGCCTTAATAGTTCCTAAACAGATATATCCACTCTATACAGGGAAAATCTAATAGTGATGTCAACTAATGCAACCTATTGGAGCTTTTCTCTCTCTCTCTCTCTTTTTTTTTTTTTTTTTTTTTTTTTTTTAGCTGAGGATCAAACCCAGGGCCTTGCCACTGAGCTAAATCCCCAAACCGGGGCTTTTCTTATAATCACAATTTGGGGGACACATACATACATTAATTTCATGTGCAATTTCTTATTGAAACTCTTTCAGCCTAGACTGGTTTTAACAAAACAACGCTGCCTGAGCCACCACATACACTTGCCTTGTTTAAATTCTTTTTTTTTTTTTTTTTTTTTTTTTTTTGAGACAGGCCCGCACAAAGTAAGTTGGGCTCACTCAGCCACCCAATTGCTGAGATAACAGCATACACTATACCCCACTTGGGAAAATTGTTAATGCTCGCAGAGGGTAATTAATGGTTGTACCTGTTCTTCATAGCTCAGCCTCATGCTCTAAGATAGGAGATGTGGGACATGCATGAACCAGCTCAGGAATGGCAGCCTTGTGTCCAGTTGAGTGGGGAGAAGTTAGGGTGGGACACAAGACTGCAGCCACACTTGGAAGACTGCAGGCATGCTAAGGTACCTTTCTTTGTCCTGAAGCTCTGGTCCCTCTAGTTCTAAAGCCTGTCAGTCCACAGCTCAGTTGCTCTTTAAGGAACCCTGCTGCAAACAGATGTGATGCTGCAATGGTGTAGATCACTGGTTCACCACTTAGTGTGAGGGAGAGCCTAGACTCCAGCACCAAGTAACAAATATTGTGGTGTTTATTGCCTCTTCAACTTCATCAGCAAATTCAGATTTCAAAAGATGATCTAGCCAGGCATAGTGGCTCATGCCTTTAATCACAGCGCTCAAGGCAGAGAGAGGCTGGCCTGGTCTATGTAGTTCAAGGCAGGTCAGGGCCACATAGTGAGGTGTTAGGTGATGAAACTTTTTTTAATAATCTGCCTCCCAGAAAGGCCTCTGAACATCAGGTATGTGGGTGGATAGTGCTTTGATTGGCTTTCACAACAGTGGTTTGGCTGGAAGGATACATTGAGTCTGACTGTGTGTCCCAGTGGCTCCCGGCTCTGCAGAATGTGGGCAAGTGTTACATGTCCCTGATTAGAAGCCCATGCTTAGTCATCTGCACATAATCGGGGCTTGCTTCCTTCAGGCCTGGATGGTAGTTTTTCTCGTCTAAGAGATACTTCTGGTTACCAGGAGCCTAGTCTCCAGACTCTTCTTAGCAGGTAATGGCATGGCTCCCCTGTGTACCTAATCCACCCTTAACCATTCACACTCCCATCATTCATGCCCTAGACAGCGGGGGGTGGGGGTGGGGGGGGGATGATATGATATAGTTCTGTGTACTGCCTACAGCAGCCTGGACCACTTAGTGGAACCTTCACTCTAGCTGAAGTCAAGTTTGTTTTGGTTTTTGTTGTTTTGGTTTTCTGATGGTTTTGTTTGTTTGTTTGTTCTGGTTGGTTGGTTGGTGGTTTTTTTGTTTTGTTTTTTTCTTTGAGACAAGGCTTCTCTGTGTAGCTTTGCACCTTTCCTGGAACTCACTCTGTAGACCAGGCTGGCCTCAAACTCACAGAGATCCGCCTGCCTCTGCCTCCCAAGGCGCTACCACCGCCCAGCAATTGGTTGGTTTGGTTTGTTTTCTCTAAACCCTGGCTGTCCTGAGACTTTTCCCTATAGACCAGCCTGGCCTCAACTGGGATACATGTAGCCTGTGCTGGTCCTCCTTCCTTTACCTCCTAAATGCACCACAGTGCCAGATGTCAGGTTTATGTGGTATTAGGGTTAAAACCCAGAGCTTCAGGCATACTGGGCAAGCATTCTACCAACTGAGCTACATCCCCACCCCTTCCATCACATTCTGTTACCTGTGACTATTCTGGACCTTGGAGTTTTCTTGAAGCAGGTTCAGAATTCTCCCAGAGGTAAGATTCTGCAGTCTTCCTAATGTGGAAGTGGACTGGACTGAGGAAGAAGTACGCCTATCCCAGGAAGTAAGTGAGGGCATGTGGGTTCTTAACCCTGTCACGTGAGTATCTGGCCAGTGCTGGGAGCCACTTTGCCTACGAGAGCCCTCAAGAAGGCAATATAACTTCATTGACAAAGGCCCCGATTCAGTTTTTGTTGTGATTGTTTTGAAACAGTCTTACAGTGTAGCAGAGTAGGGGTTCCCTTATGTTTCAGAAGAGGGGGTAGGTACCTTGCCACATAGTTGATAAGAAGTCCATAGCATGGGCTTATTTGTAGTTGAGCTGTTTCTTATTTCTAGGGGAAGGGGAGGGTCTTGCATTTTGAGGAAGGAATATGTGACCTTGAACATGTGAAGTGGAGAAGGGCTCGTGTAGTTCAAGTGTATCCATCACATGAGGTGTGTCACCAGTAGCGCCGATACCTTATGTCTGGGGGTCAGAGCCTGAACACAGAATCAGCCCTGGAGGAGGAAGGAGGCACAGCTGCGGAAGGCAGGGCCTGAGTAATAAACGGTCTGGGTTCTAGCAGAGTGATTTCCCACATGGTCACCATTCTGCGGCAGGCTTGTGGCCTATTCATCTGATTGGCCCAAATCCCACCTCACAGACTCACTAGGGTCCTTGTCCAGCAGCAACCTTGGGGCCAGTCTCTCCTTTCACACAATTTTTTTTTTTTTTTTTTTTTTAAATCTGGAGCTGAGGACCGAACCCAGGGCCTTGTACTTGCTAGGCAAGTGCTCTACCACTGTGCTAAATCCCCAACCCCTCACACAACTTTTTTAAGTTGCCCTCAGCCTATGGAACCTCAGACAGTGGTGGGCTGGGTTGAATGATGACTCCACTAATCCTATAATTTCTAGAACAGTATAGCAAATAATTGCTTTCCACGGCCTAGTGCACTGTTGGCAGGAGAATACTGTCAGCATAATTAACGGCCATTTGGGGCAGAATTCTAGGCACCATTTGGCGAAGTACTCAGCGTTTAGACGCATATCAATCCTGTGACCAGGTGCAACAGGTGGTGCTCTAGATGGAACTCAGCTGGAGAGGTTATGGAGAATGATGATGTCAACACACAAATGTGATCCTCAGCTGGGCAGTGGTGGCGCACGCCTTTAATCCCAGCACTGGGGAGGTAGAGGCAGGCAGATCGCTGAGTTCAAGCCAGCCTGGTCTACAACCTAAGTTAGGGGACCTCCTCTGGCATGTGTGGGGCAACTCCAAATGTCTCATGAGCAGAATCTGGCCATGGTCTGGTCTGTGAGTCTAGGCAGAGTAGCCCCTTCCCTGTGGAGAAGACAGTCTTGTTCCCTGAGGAGCTTCTCCACATCCCCTCATCCTGTGGGAACCTGCCTGAGGCCATTTCTCCCTCACCTCCCAGCCCCCCCCCCCATGACTGCAGCTCTCTGGGGTCTGTGATAAGCTGGCAGCGGAGGGTAGGATGTCAGCTTGCAGGCCTGGGGACACCAAGAGCTGGCACCATGCTGATTTTGCCTTTGTCATCTGCATACATCTGCCTGGTCTTCATACAGCCCCCTCTGGGAAAGTGTGAGCAGCCAGCCCACAGTGGCGCTGGTGTCCCCATGGCTCTGAGAGCCACCAGGCTGGTGACTTGGGAAGGCTTTACACTGAAATAAAAACAAGAAATAAACACCCCCAGATCTCGGGTTCCCAGGAAGTGTGACTCAGTCGACGGAACATGGAACCCAGAATAACAGCAGCAGTTCTAGAAAACAGGGATGTTCTGGCTTCTTCAAAATGCAATGTGTACGTGTGTCAATGTGTATTCGTGAATGTATATGTGTCTGTGTGCCTGCCTGTGTATATGTGTGTTTGTGTGCTTGTATGTGTGTGCATGTGTATATGTGTGTGTATCTGTGTGTTTATATTCATGCATGTATGTGCATATGTGTGTACATGACCACACACACAAGCATGTAGAGGCCAGAGGTCCACACAGTTTGTTTTGTTCTATATCTCTATCACCCTTTTTATTTATTTATTTAGAAGCAGTCTCACTGAACCTGGAGCTCATTCACTGATTTGTCTAGACAAGCTTTTTTCTTTTCCTTTTTTTTTTTTTTTTTTTTTTTGAGACAGGGTCTCTCTCTAGCCCTTGTTTGCCTGAAATTCCTTGTGTAGACCAGGCTGGCCTCAAATTCAGAGATCCAGCTACCTCTGCCTCTTGAGTGATGGTGTTAAAAGCTTGGTCCCATGCCAGTTTTTTATGTGGCTGATGGAGATCGAACACAGGTCCTCATGTTTGTACGGCAAACAATTTACTGAATAAGACATCTCCTCAGCCTGTCTTAAGGGCTTCAGGCCTTCCATTCAAAGTGGATCCGAGGGGCTGGAGAGACGGCTCAGTGGTTAAGAGCACTGGCCACTCTCACAGACCCAAGTTGAAGGATCCAGTACCCACCTGGTGGCTCACAACGGTCTGTAACTCCATTTCCAGAGATCCAATGCCTTCTTCCGGTCTCCTTGGGCACTAGGCATATACATAGTACACAGACATACATACAGGCAAAATGCCCACACACATAAATTAACTTTAAAAGGGGGAGAGGAGAGGGAGAGCTGAGCCTAGACAGAAAGCACCAAGCTATTCTAGCTCTCTCGACAAGGATGTGGCCTGCTGTTGAACTCCAGACCTTCTTACAGTTTGCTCAGTGCTGAGGCATGAGGACCAGGGAGGTTGCTTCATTCAGACAAGAGGGAATTAAGCACTGCATCTCCGACCAGAAATTAGGTTGCATTATTTCACTTCATACTTTCGATTAGCCTGGTATCACACCATTTTTGAAACAATGCAGCTGAGGTCCAAGAAGGTAAAAGAGTCTGTCCCAGGTTGTTGTCTGAGGCACGCAGGGCTGTTTCTCATCAGGGAAGGGAGGGAGGAGGGCTTCATGGTTTGGGAGATCAAACAGGGATGAAGTTTAAAGATGTGGCCACGTGGGGGCAATGTATCAACGTGAGATAGACAAGCATCCTTGCCCTGCCTCTGGCTTTGCCAGAACCTGCAGCAGGTGGGGCTTCCCATCTAAACCAGGTAACAGATTTCCCTGGATGTAGAGGAAGTTGGGTTTCTGCTGCAAACTACCTGGTTTTGATGCCACCTCTGTCATTTACTGGCTTGTGGTCTAGGGAAAGTACCCCTGCGTCTTTCTCTCTGACCTTGCTTTCTCATCCTCCAGGGAACCATTGCAGTGATCACCATGAGTAGCGAGTTAGAGCTCACAGGGTCCATCAGAATAGAATTTCAGATGGAGGTGGTTCATCGTAAATGATAAAAAACAGTTCACAAGGACTGGAAAGATGGCTCAGCAGTTAAGAGTACTGGCTGCTCTTTCAGAGAACCTGGGTCCCCAGCACCCACCTGGCCGTTCAGAGCTGTCTGTAACTCCAGTTACAAGGGATCCGACACCCTCACACAGACACAACACGTGCAGGTAGACACCAATGCACATAAAAAACAAAAATAAATCTTTAAAATAATTATTTAAATTAAAAAAACAACAGTTAACAAGCAATATTTCTACTCCAATGGAACTATCCAGAGAAATCGAGAGCGGATGGCGATAAACTGAGGACAGTAATCGACGTGAAGTCACACCAAGTTATAAAACACAGCTTACAGGAGAAAGGATGCTGCAGTGAGCAGCAGTTGCACTTGGCAATGAACCCATGACTATTTACATGGGCAATTACACTGGACACTGAGAACATAAACATCACAAAGCATTTTGAGGATGCTTGCACATAGGCTCCTAGTTGACATTGCTAATTAAAAACAGGAAGGGGACCTGGGGAGATGGCTCAGCAGACAAGAGGTATACTGCTATTCCAGAGGACCTAGCACCCACACACACAGGTTCACAACCACCTGTAACTGGAGCTCAGGGGAGTGTTACCTTCTGACTTCTTCAAACACTGCACTAATGTGTACTTATACACATAATTTAAAAAAAAAAAAAAAAAAGGTCAGGTATGGTGGTGCACACCTTTAATCCCAGTACTTGGGAATTAGTGAGTTCCAGGACAGCCAAAGCTATGCTGAGAGACCCTGTCTCAAGAAAGAGATAGATAGATGATAGATAGATAGATGATAGATAGATAGATGAGAGAGAGATAGATAGATAGATAGATAGATAGATAGATGAGAGAGAGAGAGAGAGAGAGAGAGAGAGAGAGAGAATGGGGCTGGAGAGCTAGCTCAGTGGTTAAAAGGACGGGCTGCTCTTGCACAGGACCCAGGTTCAATGCACACAGCAGCTTGTAACCGTAACTTCATTCCAAGGATCTGGGACCTTCGTCTGGCCTCTGTGGCCACTAGGCATGTATGGGGTATAAAGATATACATACAGGCAAAACACCCATACACACAAAATAAAATAACTCAAATTTAAGATATAAATAAATAATTTTTAAAATTATGCAAAGTTGGCGGGGTGCTGGGGATGGAGCTCACTTGGTAAAACGCTTCATCCAGCATGCAGGAAGCCCTCGGAGAGACTTCTGGAAGGAAGTTAGAGCAGCCACTGGGGAAATAGAAAGATTGGCCCACAACCAGCACAAACTGCCTTCACGGGGCTAGGGGTGAAGCGAGCGATCTTCCTACTACTGGAGAATCACCCTTAAAATTGCCACCTGTGGGATCTGCCTATTTACACAGGCATTTATACTGGACACTGGAAAGAGAAAGAGTTAACTAAAAACAACAACAGGGGCTGGAGAGATGGCTCAGAGGTTAAGAGCACTGACTGTTCTTCCAGAGGTCCTGAGTTCAATTCCCAGCAACCACATGGTGGCTCACAACCATCTGTAATGAGATCTGGCACCCTCTTCTGTATACATAATAAATAAATCTTTTTCAAAATTAAAAAAACAACAACAATTTAAAAAAGCTCTTTTAGGCAGAAGCAAACATACTTGGCTAGTGTGTGAGGTGTGAGGTTCACACTGGAGCACCACAAACAAGCAACAAAACCACATGTTCCTCCCTCCCTTCCCCTCAGCCCCTGGAGCGCACGTATGTATACATACATGCTTTGTTTCACTTTATCTTCTAATTATGTGCAAATGCGCTAGGGGGAAGTGGGTGTGCACGTGAGGGCAGTGCCTGTGGATGCCAGAAGAGGCCATCAGTTTACCTGGGACTGAAGTTACCGGAGCCTATGGGCACTGGGAACCACACTGGGGTCCCATGCAAGAAGAGTATTCAGTCTTCAACACAGAGCTCTCTGTTCAGCCCTGACTTGGCTTTGCAGTTCATGCTGTGCCTTACTCCCTCCTGGAAAGGAGAATAGGGCTGACCTGTACAGATTGCCCAGCCCAACAAAGCGGCAAGGTGGGCACTGGGTAGGAATGAAACCCAAAAACCTGAGGCTGACTGGGGTGACAGGTCCACGTAAGGGCACTTGCTGCACAAACATGAGGACCTGAGTTCGAATTCACAGACCTACGTTATAAGCTGTGCATGCTGTGTGCAGCCCCAGTGCTCGGAGGGGCGGGGACGAGGACTGTTGGTTGGCGCTTGCTGACTGCCAGCCTGGTCAGTGAGAGTGGCAGAGCAGGACACCTGATGTCTTCTTCTGACCTCCTCATACCTGTGCGCTCACACACACACACACACACACACACACACACACACACACACACACAGAGGGGAAGCCTAAGACTCCACATTAGGAAAATACAGCTGCTGTTGCCCACCAGACCCACCTCCTGCCTCCTGTGGATTTATAATCCCTCTGGTCAGTTTCTTAATCTAGGACTCAGTCAACCAATTAACAATCTTTTCAGGCCCGGTGGTGATGGCACACGCCTTTAATCTCAGCACTTGGGAGGCAGAGGCAGGTGGGTCTCTAAGTCTGAGGCCAGCCTGGTCTACAGAGTGAGTTCCAGGACAGCCAGGGTTATGTAGAGAGACCCTGTCTAAAAACAACAACAACAAAAATCTATCCAGGATGTGGGAACAGAGCCTCACAGCTCTGAACAGAGTAATCCCAGCTCTAGGGATAGAGAGGAGGGAAGATCATGAGGTCTAGACCAGCCTGGACTACGGAGTGAAAGCCTGTCTCAAAAACCCAAAAGAGTGGGGTGGGAGGCAGCTGAGCAGTGGTGGCACATACCTTTAAACTCAGAATAGGAGACAGCGACAGACAGATCTCTGTGAGTCTGAGGCTAGTCTGGTCTATATGAGTGTCCCCAGGCCGGTCCGGGCTACATGTCCTGTGGATAGCCACTTCATCCCCCATTTACACTACTCGGGTTCTGCCTACAGCCACCATCCCTGGGAACTTGTATGGTGGTCTGTGCATCCTGGACCTTCCCGAGTGACGAGTGCTCAGCCTTCCCAGATTTGTCCCTGTCCCAACAAAAGAAAAGCAGAGCTGAGGAAGGAGGGTAGAGAACAGGCCCTCAGGAGGGAGCTACTGACTTCATTGGCCAGAAGGGGCCTTTGAACCCGCCAGGTTGTGGGTGACTAAGACTGTCTTTAGACTCCAGAGAGGGGCTTGTGTAGTCAGTAGGGTGCATCCAGCTCTTGCAGAGGACCTCAGGTGCTTCATAAAAGCCTGTTTCTCCAGCTTCAGGGGATCCAGTGCCCTTTTCTGGCCCCTCTACCCACCTCTACTCAAGTGAACGTCTCCACATACTTTCAAATAATTAAAAACAAAACCCCACCGGGCGGTGGTGGCACACGCCTGTAATCCCAGCACTCGGGAGGCAGAGGCAGGTGGATCTCTGTGAGTTCAACGCCAGCCTGGTCTACAAAGCGAGTTCCAGGACAGCCTCCAAAGCTACAGAAAAACCCTGTCTCGAAAACAAAAAACAAAAACAAAACAAAAAACAAAACAAAACAAAAACAAAACAAAACCAAAAACCTGTCCCCTGATCATCTGGCCAACAACCAGTGCCCTCTTTCCTTCGCGGTGGAAAAATCTCTCTTTTCCCTTCTTTGTGGAGTAACAGTAGAGACATAAACATAGTTGAAGCAGACCTGCAGCAACAGCAGTTGTGATTCTCTCCAGTAGCCCGGCAGACAAAGCAATGGCTGCATCTGGGTCTTAATACCACACAGTCTAAGAAGCTTTTGGCAGGTTGAATTTGCAAATCAAAACCACGACTGCAGGTCCAGTGTGCTGCAAGACTGCAAGCTGTGGAGCGAGGTGCGGAGCTGAGGGCGGTGCTCTCCTAGTGGAAGGCAGGGAAGGGCACTCGCCAGGGGGACCGAGGAGCCCTGCAGGTGCTAGGGCAGGAGTCTCTGGAATTTATGAATATTCCAGGCTGACTGCCAGGCCTGCGGGAGCAGAACCTGATCCTCTACAGGGCACAGCTGGGGCCTCAAGCTGGTGGGGTGCAGAGGCCATCCAGACTGGGAGGTTGCAATCCACTCTTAGCTCAGTGCAAGGGGCCTGGGCCTGGCAAGGGAGGGCAGCAGCCCGAGACCCCAGACCCCACCCAGCTTCTCTTAATGAGCCCCAGTAGGAGCGCCAGCTGTCAATCATCCCTCCTGGCAGAGTCTGAGGAAAGGCTGATAGAAAATGAGGCCAGGCAGCAGCAGATCTGGCCTGACAGACCCCGGGGTGAGAGTCCTGAACTCCCAGGGGAGCTAGGATCCCTCAAGTTAGTTGTTTTCTCTCTCAGGAAGCCAAAGCCTGCCTCCCTCCTCAGGGCCCGCCCCCCCCCCCCCCCGCTCCGCCCCCCCCCCCCCCCCCCCCAGTATGAGCTTTCTGGAGGCTGGAAACAGACTGGAGGCTAAGAACACTGATATCACAAAAAGCAGAGAAGTCGGGGACAGCTTGTTGAGAAGTTGTAGTTGGACTGGGGCGGGGTGCAGAGCAGAGCAGGGTCTCAGAAGTCACCCCCAAATGATCCCGTCTCCCAGCCTTTGGCCTCTCCTTCTGTGTGTTAGCTCCTTCTGTCACTGCTGGGACCAAAACCCTGACAGAAGCTTAGTGGCGCAAACCTTCTAATTCCAGCACCTGGGAGGCAGAGGCTGGTGGAGCTCTGTGAGTTCGAGGCCAGCCAAGGCTACACAGGAAGGAGGGACTTTGTAGGCTCTTGGTTTGAGGGTCATGGAGGGAGGGCAGAGGTGGGTCTCTCGAGTTAGAGGTCATCTTGGTCTGCATAGCAAGTTCCAGGACAACCAGGGCTACATAGAGAGACCCTGCCTCAAAGAAACAAAAAGATACATGATGGAATACTGCATATGCTTCTCAATAAGTTGAACAAATAACATCTAACTCGTAGGCAGAGTTTTCCTGTCTCAACCACCTGCTCCCAAATAACAGGCAGCTGCTTCCCAAATAACTGACTTGGAGACAATATAAATTATAAACACTTGTCCAATAGCTCAGGCTTATTACTAACTAGCTCTTACATTTTAAGTTAACCCATATTCCTTATTTACACTTTGTCACATGGCAGTACCTTCATTAGCATGGCACATTCATCTCCTGCAGTCCAACAATTGCTAGTTGTGAATGTAAAGTCCAAGAATCTAGTAGCTGCTCAGTCCCACAAGGCTGGGTGTCTCAGCTGGTCTGCTGGGATTTTGAAGAAGGAACAGATGAGCTAACGGAAGTGAGGGCAAGCAGGCGAAAAACACTGTTATTTCTTCCATTGTCCTTCTATAGGCTTCCAACAGAAGGTGTGGCCCAGACTGAAGGTGTGCCTTCCAGCCTCCAGATCTGGATTAAAGGTGTGTGTCATCCAGCCTCAAGATCCGGATCACAAGTGTGATCCATTTCTGGATTTTAGTTTATTCCAGATATAGTCAAATTGAAACCAGGAATAGCCATCACAAGAATTATAGGAAATCATTTCTTCTGCCTCTAAATTACTGTCTTGGGTGTTGGATTATAGCAATATAAAAGAAAAGAAACATCTTTATACGTTAACACAGCTCCACTCAAATTCCCCAGCAGGAATGCTTCCCTCAAGTCACAGGCTCTTCCACACATGACTCTCAATAAGGGGTCACTCTGCCTTCCTACCATGACCCAATTTTCTTTTTGAATTCCGTGTGTCTGTGTGTGGGTATGTGCACGTGGGGATGCAAGTGCCTGAGTTTAGAAGAGGGTAACAGATACCCTGGAGCTGGAGTTGCAGGCAGCTGTGAGCCATCTGACCTGAGTGCTTGGAACAGTTGGAACTCTGGAAGAGCAATATGTGCTCTTAGCTGCGGAGACATCTCTACCCCTGAACAAGAGACTTTCAGGCGACTTCAGTGGCCAAGCTGTACCTCCCTCTTCTAGTACCTGTACTGTCAATACATCCTTTAATTCCATCTGCTTCTGTGACCCTAACTTTTGCAGCAGAGTGGTCCTTCCAGACCCTCTAAGGGAGACTCACTCCCCAGCTCACAACATGGGACATTCACAATTTGGCTACTAGAGTCATGTGGTTGTGCTCATTCACACTCAAGATTGTGTAGATACATTTTCACACCAATGAGTAGAATAGTTGGATCTTACTCTAAGGTTAAATTTTATTTATTTATTTATTTATTTATTTATTGGTTTTGTTTTTGTTTTTCGAGACAGGGTTTCTCTGTGTAGCTTTGAGCCTTTCCTGGAACTCACTCTGTAGACCAGGCTGGCCTCGAACTCACAGAGATCTGCCTGGCTCTGCCTCCCCAGTGCTGGGATTACAGGCGTGTGCCACCACCGCCTAGCTGAATTTTTAAGAATATTTATTTGTTTGTTTGTTTAGTGTGTGTGTGTGTGTGTGTGTGTGTGTGTGTGTGTGTGTGTGTGTGTTGGCACTCTCTCACACAGACCCCACAGCATCCATATGGCACATGGAGGTCAGAGAGTAGTAACTTTCAGGAATGAGTTCTTGTCTTCCATCTTCTTTCTTTCTTTTTCCTTTTTCCTTTTTTTTTTTTTTGCCTTGTTTTGTTTTGGTTTTACTTTTGTTTTTTTGAGACAGGGATTCTCTGTCTAGCCCTGGTGGTCCTGGAACTCGCTCTGTAGACCAGGCTGCCTCCGCATCCTGAGTACTGCAGATGCGCACCACACTGGCGCTCTATATGGGCGTTGTCCTCTTGTCACAGCTGGTGCCTTTGCCTGCCTGGTGAGCCAGCTCCAGGGCCCAGTTCCCGCTGTTGTCCTTCTGTCTGAGTACATCCCAATAGATGTGAGTGGTACTGCACTGTGAACTGATGCACATTTCTGTCATGAGTGCTGCTGCTGACCATTTTCTCAGACACACGATTAAAGTGCCTTCTGCCTGATCTTACATCCCCAGGTCTAGACTAGCCAGGGCTGAACAGTGAGACTCTGTCTTAAAAACATTAAATATGTAAATAAAGCATTCTTCCTTCTTTCTTTCTTTCTTCCTTTCTTTCTTTCTTTCTCTCTTTCTCTCTCTTTCTTTCTTCTTCTTCTTCTTCTTCTTCTTCTTCTTCTTCTTCTTCTTCTTCTTCTTCTCCTCCTCCTCCTCCTCCTCCTCCTCCTCCTCCTCCTCCTCCTTCTCCTCCTCCTTCTCCTCCTCCTCCTTTCTTCTTTGAGCCAGGGTCTCCTGCAGCCCAGGTTGACCTTAAAATTGATACGTAGTCAAGGATTGTTGTAGAATATTATTTCAAGATGTGTTGCTTTTGTTTATGCTCTGGAACGTTTGTTTAATGATGCAAAGATGTGTTTGATTAAATAAAATTCACCTGTGGTCAGGAGGCTGCAACAGCAACTAGCTGACAGGAAGTGGTAGGGTGGAGCGAGGTGAGAAAGGGTTTATAAGGAGGGGTGAGGAGCCGCTTAAGGGCTTTTTGGAGGACACAAGCAAGGAGCGTAGGTGAGCTATTTACTATTCAGCCTCTCTGGGGGACAGAATTCCATCTTAGCCTTTGAATCTTGAGTTCTAGAGAGAGAGAGAGAGCGGTTTAGTTAAGTTTGCTTCGTAGCTTTGTGAGAGTTGGAGCCAGAGGGAACAGATTTCCTCCTGAGACGGCCCTTGCAGCTTAACCGATGCTGGTAGCACCGGAGTTGCTGTTACTGATTCAGATAGCTGTCGCTTAAAAGGCAGCAACCATTTTTAAAAAGGATAATAAAGGATGACCTTGAACTCCTGATGCTCCTGTTTCCACCTCCCACAGTCTGGGATTACAGGACTGCACCCAGAGTACACCACACCCTGCTTATAGGGACGTCGCTAAGATGCTGTCTTAGGGTCACTCTCGCTATGATGAAACACCTGGCCAAAAGCAACTTGGGGAGGAAAGGGTTTATTTCACTCACAGTTTTGTATAATAGTTCATCATCAAAAGCCATGAAGGCGGGAACTCCAGCAGGGCAGGAACCTGGAGGCAGGCGCTGATGCAGAGGCCATGGAGGGATGGATGCTGGTTACTGGTTCGTTCCCCATGGCTTGCTCAGACTGTTTTCTTCTAGAACTCAGGACCACCAGCCCAGGGGTGGCCCCCCACTGGACTGGTCCTCCCCCGTCAATCACTTATTAAGAAATTCCTTACAGAGGCTTGCCTTGTAGCCCCATCTTATGGAGGCCATTTTCTTGGTGAAGGCTCCCTCCTCTCCAATGGCTCTACCTTGTGTCAATTTGACATAAAACCAGCCAGCACAGATGTTTTGTTAGCTGGATTTCTGTCACAGTGATAACAGTCGTTTTTGGTGTGGTTGCAGAGGTTTGAGTTTCTGGCCAGGTGATTGTGGCAGGAGATCCAGGAAGCAAAACTGCTTGCCTGGCAACTGCCGGGAAACAAAGACAGGAAGAGACTGAGCTCCCAATACCCACCTCAATGACCTAATTCCCCCCAACTAAGGAACAACTGATCTTTCACAGTGTAGGTTGCCAGTATTTGTGTGCTATTTTTAGTTATAGGTGTGCAACACATCACATGATGTACTCAGCACTTTCAGAGAAACCTGGTTTGGGGTCACATGACCTTGCCCATTTGTGGGCTAATATAAGCATTCAGGGCACGTTTAAGGCAGACCAGGCACTTTAGGCATATTAAATGCAACTCTTATAATATTTCAGCCTGCAAGGGATTATTGAGACAGAGCCCCATCAAAAGCCAAGGGGTCTCTGTACTGAACATCCAATACTGTAAACAGTGTCTAACTCCTGAGACCTTTATAGCAGAGTCAGCTACTATGGTTCCTATTGAATGGACAGGCTTCACTTCCCACCTCATGGCAGACTATGTGTACCTCCTATATTCCAGGCACTAAGAAAATCATCTGGGGTGCAAAAGAAAAGAACAGCCAGGCGTGGTGGCACATGGATGTATAGGAGGCTGAGGCAGGGGAATGGGAGGTTTGTTGTTTTGTTTTGTTTTTTAATTTTTTTCTCGTGTTTTTCATATCTTTTTTTTTAAGTTTATTTATTTATTATGTATACAGTGTTCTATCTGCACATATTCCTGCAGGCCAGATGAGGGCACCAGATCTCATTACAGATGGTTGGGAGCCATCATGTGGTTGCTGGGAATTGAACTCAGGACCTTTGGAAGAACAAGCAGTGCTCTTAACCTCTGAGCCATCTGTCCAGCCTGGGAATGGGAGTTTGAGGCCAACCTGTCTCCAAAAAAAAAAAAGACGGGCTGGAGAGATGATTCAGTGATTAAGAGTGCATATTGCTCTTGCAGAGAACCTGAGCTCAGTTCCCAGAACCTAGGGGGATCTGACGCCCCTCTTCTGGATTCCAGAGGTACGTGCACTCACACAAGCATACAACCCCCCCCCACATACACATAATTTTGAAAAAAATTGATTCATTTATTAATTTATTTGTATGACTGTTTTGTCTGTGTGATGGGCAACACATGCCTGCAGAAGTCTGAAGAAGCATCATCCTATCCTCTAGAGTCCTGGATGGTTGTGAGCGGCCATGTGATGGGAACCGGAGCTGGAACCTCTGCAAGAGCAGTAAGTGATGTTAACTGCTGAGCTGCCTCCCAGCCCAAAGAGGAGGACGAGAAAACAAGGAGGAGAGGAGAAGGAGGTGGGGAGAAAAGAAATGTGTAGGTTTATAGAACTCTAGATGAGTACTGCTTTATAAGAAATAATGGCGCCTACTGCCTTGGATTTTTAAAAACCCACATAAGGGCTAGAGAGACAGATCAGCGATTAAGAGCAGCTTACTGCTCTTCCAGAGCATCGGAATTGAGTTCCGAGCACCCACATAGACTGTAACTCCAGTTGCAGGGTATCAGACACTCTCTTCTGGCCTCTGCAGGAACTGCAGGTAGATGCCCAGCTGTATGTTGAGGCAAAACACCCATACACATTTCAAAACCAACACATAACTAAATGCTAAGGGCATGGAATCCTAAGGTAATAAATTTAGACTTCCTTAAGTGCATCTGGTAAACTACCAGAGGGAGCTACTTGGAAGAAAGCAAAGTGGGTGTATCTTCCACGCTGGAGGACAGAGACAGTGAAAAGAGAAAACAACACAAACCCAAAAAGGAAAGGCCACTTGTACTGGGGGTTTGTGTGTCAACTTGACACAAGTTAGAGTCATCAGAGAGGGAGGAGCCTCTGCTAAGGAAATGCCTCCTTGAGATCCAGCTGTACGGCATTTTCTCAACTAGTGATCAATGCAGGAGGACCCAGTCCATGGTGGGGGGGTGCCATCCCTGGGCTGCTGGTCCAGGGCCCTGTAAGAAGGTGGGCTGAGCAAGCCAGGGGAAGCAAGGCAGTAAGCAGCACCCCTCCATGGCCTGTGCATCAGCTCTTGCCTCCAGGTTCCCGCCCTGTGTGTGTTCCTGTTCTGACTTCCTCAGTGATGAACAGCAATGCTGAAGTGTTGATCAAATCCCTTTCCTCCCCAACCTGCTTTATGGTCATGGTATTTCATCTCAGCAATAGAAACCCTAACTAAAACACCACTTTCAATAGACTTTACTATTTTTTAAATTTCTTTTAATTTGTGTGTGTGTGTGTGTGTGTGTGTGTGTGTGTGTGTGTGTGTGTGTGTGTTTTGCCTACATGTATGTCTGTATACCACCTGCGTGCCTAGTGACCATGGAGGTCAAAGGAGGGCCTGGATCCTCTGGAACAGAAGTTATAGATGGTTGTGAGCCGGAGTAACCATGGGAGTGCTAGGATTTGAATCCTGTTCTCTGGAAGAGCAGAACTGTGCTCTTCACCACTGAGCCCTCTCTCTAGCCCCAAACGACTGTTTTAAAAGACCAAAAACAGAATGGTGACTCACTGTGCTTTTCTTTTCTTTCTTTCTTTCTTTCTTCCTTCCTTTCTTTTCTTTTTCTTTCTTTCTTCTTTTTTTTATTACACATGTGAAGATTAGAGAACTTGCTGGAGTCAGTTCTCTCCATCCACCTTGTGGGTCCTGGGAATTGCACTCAAGTCTTCTGGCTTGTCTCTAAGCCCCATCCCTGCTGACCCGTCCGGCTCTCCCTGGTTCATCTGGAAACTTCGTACACTAGTGAGTCATTCATACTCCTCCCTGATCATTTGTTTTGCTCGTATTTCTTTCGAGTTTAGGTTTCTCGCCTCTTACCCACCTGTGCGGTTCTCTTTTAGAAACCTTTTATTCTGGAGCTGGTGAGTTGGCTCAGCGGTTAGGAGCACTTGTTGAGTTTGATGTGGTGTGGTGTGGCTTTGATCCCAGCGCTCAGGAGGGAGAGGCAAGCAGATCTCTGTGAGTTCGAGGCCAGCCTGGTCTCTGTAGTGAGTTCCGGGACAGCCCGGGCTACATGATGAAACCCTGTCTGGAAACAAGAAAAAGTCCACTGGTGGCTGCAGGGGACTAATGAAGCTGTGACTGCCCCTTCTCCTCCCCGCCTCCTCCCCTCTCTCCGGAGGCCAGCAGTCATTGTGCTTATTTCTTCAATTACCATTCTTATTCTGTATTTTAAAATACCCAGTCTGCCATCTCTTGGTACTAGATCTTATTTATTATACATTCCTACTCATCAACTCCCCATGGATGAAAAGAACATTAGATCTTTCAAACCACTGTAGTAGGAAACTTAAAAGTTCTTATTAATGGGGGCAGGAGGGGGGAGGACAGGGGAACCCATGGCTGATGTATAAAATTAAAACACATAATAATAATAATAATAATAATAATAATAATAATAATAATAATAATTTCTTATTAATAAAACTCAAACCCGAAACCAGTTATTGGGGTGATTGCTGGAAGATCAGAGACACAGAACAAACCACAGCTATCTCACCTTGCCAGTTCCTCTTTTTTAACAGAACTTCTTGTGTTTATCCCTTTCTTCACTGTTTGTTTAGTTTTTACAGTCTCTAGCCAGGCCAGCCCCAATGTTTCCGTCACTCTATAGAAAGCTTTGCACCCTCCTGCCTGCATTCCCTAAGGGCTGCAGTTACAGGCACGTGCCACAATGCTTGGCGAACTGGTTAATAGCTATCTGTGACTCACCATCATTTCTGAGAAAGGATCTATGCTGCCGTTAGTTGGTTGGTTGGCTCACTTTTTTTTTTTTTTTTTTGCAATGTTTAACTATATTCTTAAGTTTTGTATTCACTTGGTTTTAGAGCTTGAGTGAGCGCTTAGATTAAAAAGCATCGTGGGGCTGGAGTGAGAGATAGTCCTGTCAGTAAAGTACTTACTGGACAAGCATGAGGGCCTGAGTTTCAATCCCCAGCACCTGCACTGAGAAGCCTGGAATCCCAGTGACAAGATCTCCAGAATTGCCAGCCAGTCCAGCTGACTTGATGAGGGAGAAAAAAAAAAAAAGGCTGGGCAGGGTGGCACCCTTTAAACTCAGTACTCAGGAGGCAGAGGCAGGTGGATCTTTGTGAGTTCGAGGCCAGCCTGGTCTACAGAGAGTTCCAGGACAGGCTCCAAAGCTACAGAGAAACCCTGTCTCAAAAAAACTTAAAAAAAAAAAAAAAAGCCTGATATTAATGTCTGGTCTTCACAAGCACACACATGTGCAAATATACCTATATATACATACAGATATACACACAAAATAATAAAATAAAATGTGAAAACATCATACATGAGGCTCTGAGTTACACCTCAGAAAAGAAAGAATCTAACACAGTCCGCAGAGTGCTCGCCTGCTGTCCCAAAGCCTGAGTCTGGTCCCCAGCACCTCAGAAAACAAAGCAAGACAAAAACAGATGTGGGGGTTAATGCCTGTAATCACATCGTGTGGAAGGCAGAGACAGGAGAATCAGGAGCACAAGACCATTATTGGCTACATAATGAGTTTAAGGCCAGCCAGGGCTAAATGAGAAAGCTGTGTCTTTTTTTTTTTTTTTTTTTTTAATTTTAAAGATTTATTTATTTACTATGTATACAGCATGTATGACTGCTGGCCAGAAGAGGGCGCCAGATCGGTTATGAACCACCATGTGGTTGCTGGGAATTGAACTCACAACCTCTGGAAGAACAGTCAGTGCTCTTAACCTCTGAGCCATCTCTCCAGCCCCTAAGAGCTGTGTATTATAAATAATTAGCAAGGTAGATGTGATGGTGTGTGCCCATGATCTAGTAATTGAGAGGCTAAAACAAGGGCATTGCTGTGAGTTCAAGGATAGCCTGAGCTAGAGAGTGAGACCCTGATTAAAACAAAAAACAAGCAAACACACAAAAAAAAGGAAGGAAAACCAACAACAAACCAAAATCAAACACCGTCCTCTTGTAACCTAATAAACACATTATTTATTTTTGAAACTGCTAATTACAATTTTATTGAGGTTTTTCTTCTCAGTCGTCTTGACCTTGGCATTTTTCTCCTTCCAAGATTAAAAGTAGACTTTAAGTCCGCATATTTCATAGTCACGTAGCTGTCAGGTCACTGCGGCAGTGACATGTGCAGTGGCCCTCAGACTTTAGTGACCATTTGTAAAAACCTGCATGTCCCAGCCACAGGAGCCGACATCCCACAGGGCTCCGCTAGGCTCCTCCCATCTCTAGGCTCCTCCCACCACAGGAGCTGATAGGCCGACAGGGCTCCGCTAGGCTCCTCCCATCTCCAGGCTCCTCCCACCACAGGAGCTGATAGGCCGACAGGGCTCCGCTAGGCTCCTCCCATCGCTAGGCTCCTCCCACCACAGGAGCCGATAGGCCGGCAGGGCTCCGCTAGGCTCCGCCCATCGCTAGGCTCCTCCCACCACAGGAGCCGATAGGCCGGCAGGGCTCCGCTAGGCTCCTCCCACCCTTCCGGCTTCTCTAAGAGGCGCCGTGGAACTGTGGGCAGTGGAAATCCAGTCACTTGTAACTTGTATTGGACTCAAGTCCCCTTTCCGCTTCAGGCCTCAGTTTCTTCCTTTCCTCCTTTTTTGTTTTGTTTCATTTACTTATTTGTTTGTTTATTTGTTTGTTTTCCGAGACAAGGTTTCTCTATATAACAGTCCTGACTGTCCTGGATCTCACTCCAAAGGCCAGGCTGGCCTCGAACTCTCAGAGATCCACCTGCCTCTGCCAATAAGTGCTGGGATTAAAGGTGTGTGCCACCACCGCTCAGCTTTTTTTTTTTTTTTTTTGGACAAGGTCTCCCTATGTAGCCCAGGCTGGCCTTCACCTTTTGTTAGAGCTCCTTACCCCTGCCTCCCAAGGGCTAGTGTTCAAAATGTGAGCCTAGCTGAAGAATATCTCACTAGCCTCTCCCCAATTCCATCCCTGTGTCCCGTGTCCTCATTGATAGGGTGACTGGGAAAGTCTGTGGAAGCCAGCTAGCCCTCTCAGAGCCAGAGAGGCCTCTAACAGTCCTCCTGGCATGGACTAGTAGAGGCGGTGTCGTTGGAATGAGAATCTAGGGCATTGATTGAGGAAGACTTGTGATATCAATGCCTGGCCTTCACATGCAGCCACACACATGTGTGAACATACCAAAACATACATCACTCCAGCAGCACCCTGGTGGTAGGGTGTGTTCCCACCTGAGGTCTGGATGGAAGGTCTACAATGTGCTGTGTGGTGCTTAGTTAGCTCCAGGGCTCAACTATCCTGACGATGCAATGCGGAGCTTGGGATCTGTGGTTGGTATGGAAAATGAATAAAGAAATTCTTAATTAAAAAAAAAGTGCTTCTTGGGCTGGAGAGATGGCTCAGCGGTTAGGAGTACTGGCTGGTCTTCCTAAAGGTCCTGAGTTCAATTCCCAGCAACCACATGGTGGCTCGCAACCATCTGTAATGAGATCTGGCGCCCTCTTCTGGAATGCAGGCAGAGCGCTGTATACATTAATAAATAAATTAATTAATTAAAAAATACTTCTCTGTTTCTGTCCCTGCCTCTGTCTCTCTGTTTCTCACACACACTTTCTCTATCTCTCTGTCTCTCTCTGTCTCCCTCCCCGCCCCCTCTCTCTAACAGGGTCTTATGTATCCCAGGCTAGCCTCAGACTCATTATGTACCAGAGGATGACCTTGAACTCTTGCCTCTGCCTCCTGAGTGTTGAGACTGCCAGTATGAACATCACTCCTAGTCTATGCTTTGCTGGCAGTGGAACCCAGGACTTTGTGCATGCAAGAAAAGCATGATGCTTACAGAGCTACATTCCACCCACCCCCTTAAAATGTGTCCTGAATGAGTCTCACATGCAGCCTAGACCAAACCACATGCTAGGTGATCTGGAAGCCCCCCGTCAATGCTAGGAATAGTCTATAGCCTGCTGGGCATTGCTAGACCATGGGCACAGATGGTGGCACCGGCTGGGCTGGGCCACTGTGGCAGTTCTGGGCTCCCATCTCCAGCAGGACCCTCTCCCCAGCCAGCCCAGGGACCCAACTGGCAGAGACAAGAGTGACTCAGACTATAGGGTCAAGGCTGTGCACCTGGCGGGGGCCACAGCACCACTCCACGCAGCCTTCTGAGACACTCAGTGGCTGCTACATGGTGGGGGCACGGATATCTAGTGGGGCAGCTTTGCACAGAGACATTTGCAAACCTAGGGGAATGAGGGCTTCTACTTGGGAAGAGCTGCATTTTCAAAAGTATGTTTTTGATTTTGTTTTTTTGCTGTGTGTGTGTGTGTGTGTGTGTGTGTGTGTGTGTGTGTGTGTGTGTGTTTTAAGGTTTAAACTTCTTTAAAAAATAATGCATGGCTGTTATAAAAACATGCAAAAGTACAGAGCAGGATAAGAAAAGGACAACAGAGAAGCACAAGCTATTTAGCATGCTGCAGTAATCCCTGTTGACACTGGAATGCCATCATGCATGGCTGATGCGGTGCATTCTGAGAAGGACATGGTTAGCAGATCTGATCACTGTGCAAACATCGTAGAGTGCCTTTGTACAAAGATGATTATGACATCTGCCACAAGGCAATGGTCTTATGGGACCACTGTCATACATACAGTCCACAGTGAATTGAAATGTCATTCTGTGGCCAATAATCATTTCCAAACGTGCATGTCCTGATCCTGGCAGCTGTCCAGAGCTTGTTTCTGGGCAGGTGAAAGCTGAATCCTGTATTTATCACTTCCTGGCATCCTCACAGAACACAGGGAGGTGAAGGATCTGATAGGAGCCCTGCCTACGGTCTCATGTTGAAGTCCCATCCCAAGTCTGTCTGGCTCTGATGTTGGACAACCAGCCACAAGAGTGGATATAACCCCTGTTTCAGAATTTATATTGCTACAACAAAACACCATGACCAATAACACATGTTGGGGAGGAAAGAGTTCACTTACACTTATCCTTGCTCATCACTAAAGGAAGTCAGGACAGGAGCTCACACAGGGCAGGAACCTGGAGGCAGGAGCTGATGCATAGGCCATGGAGGGATGCTGCTTACTGGCTTGCTTCTCCTGGCTTGCTCAGCCTGCTTTCTTACAGAACCCAGGACCTGCAGCTCAGGGATGGCACGACCCACCGTGGGCTGTGCCCTCCCCCATTGATCATCTGGATCTCAAGAAGGTATTTCCTCAACTGAGGCTTCTCCCTCCCTGATGACTCTAGCTTGTGTCAAGTTGACAAAACCAGCCAGTACACCTCCCCATGATAGGAACTGGCCCCAGAGAGAGTCCTTGGTCTTATTTCATGAAACCTCTCTCTCCCCTACCTCTCTCCTCCCTCTATATGTGAGAGTGTGTGTGTGTGTGTGTGTGTGTGTGTGTGTGTGTGTGTATATATATATATATATTTTAAATGTATGTGTGTTTTACTTGCATATATATATGTGTACCATGTGTGTAACCCAAGGAGGTTAAAAGAGGGTATCAAATCCCCTGGGACTCGAGTTACAAACAGTTGTGAGCCACCGGGTGGGTGCTGGGGATTGAACTTGGGTTCTCTGCAAGAGCAAAAAGTGCTATTAACCACTGAGCCAACTCTCCAGCCCCATGAAACATATCTTGACCTTTTCCAGAACACATTAAAGTGGACTCACCAGCAAAGCAGGAAGGAAACTTTTCTTTTACATCTGACATTTTAGAAACAATTATCATCTCAACGTTTTATTACATTTATCTACTCACCTGTCTATTTGTTATGTATTTATGCACCCATGTGTACATGCCACAGCCTGTATGGGAACCCAGAAGGCAGCCTTAGAGAGTCGGTCCTCTCCTTACACCAGGGGAGACCCAGGGATCACACTCAGGTCATCAGGCTTGACAGCAACTGCCTTTACCTGCTGAACTGTCTCACCAGCCTGCATGTGACATTTTAAGATAAAATGCTAATGGGTGACACAAGCCTACGGTTTCAGCATTCAGGAAAGGCCGGAGAATTTGTGAGTTGGAGATCAGTCTGGGATATGTTCTGAAACATTGTCTCCATCATTCAATCAATGAATCAATGTCAGAATACATACTTACAGGGATTTTTGAATGTTCAAATGCCTGGATTCAGTAATTGTTTTATTTTTTTGAGACAGGGTCTTACATATCTCAGGCTGGTCTCAAACCCCAAATTCACCTCTTAGCTGAGGAGGACCTTGAACCTTTGATCCTCCTGCTTCCACCTCCTGAACCTGGGGTTCTGGGCAGGCCCCACCACACCTGGTTTACATGGTACGAGAGTTGGAACCTAGGGTGCTCTGTGTGTTCAGCAACCACTCTACCAACAGAGCTACATTCAAGGCCCTCAGTGATCCCATTTGAAGGAGCCTGTCCTGAGCAGATAGGAATGTAGTGGGTTTGTTCATAAATATTCACTGTGACACTATTCTGGAGCACGACAATCACTGTGAAAACAACTTGTATGTACAGTGTTGACTTCAGAAACTTGATCAGATAAATATGTTACAGTATGTTTAGTGGCATACAAAAATATCTAATATACACATGTGTGTGTGTGTGTGTGTGTGTGTGTGTGTGTGTGTGTACCTACATAGCAAATAAAAGGCAGATATGAACTCATTTGGTAAAGATTGTGAAGTAAATCCATATAAAGAAACAAGTTGGCCAGGCAGTGCTGGGGCACGCCTTTAATCCCAGCACTCTTGAGGCAGAGGTTGGCAAGGATCTCTGAGTTTGAGGTCAGCTTGGTCTACAGATTGAGCTCCAGGACAGCCAGAGCTACACAGCGTGACCCTGTCTTGAAAAACAAAAACAAGAAATAAAAGAAACAAGTTGGTGGTGGCACACAACTTTAATCCCATCACTCAGGAGGCAGAGGCAGGCAGATCTCTGAGTTTAAGGCTAGCTTGGTCTACAGGGCAAGTTCCAGGACAGCCAGGGCTACACAGAGAAACCCTGTCTCAACAAAACAAAACACACATACACACATGCACATACTTGTACACACACACATATACCAACAAGCCTCACCCTAGGTTTGATCCTCAGCAGCAGCACAGACAGAAAGAAACAGAACAACATGTTCTCTTGTTACCTAACAGCAAGAGCAGGGGAGAGCTGAGTCTCTCTAGAATGGAGTGTATGTTTGGAAGGGCCTGAGTTCCCTCAGGGACTTGCTGTAGAGACAAATGAGCTATGCAAGTTATAGGAGAGGCCTGTGTGAGGGCCAGAAGGGACCTGTCTAAGTATTCAGGCTCTGAGTCAGGGTGAAAAACTGGCTGCTCAGATTCACAGTGCCAGGTCCAAACGGTGCATGGCACTTCTCCCAGGACTAACAGTGAGGTGTGGCTCCCTTGTGAGAACCACAGACCTCAGTCTGCTTACCAGCAATTAGTGACAGTCCTGAGCTATGCTGGGGAGATAGGGAACAGGGAGTGGAGGAAGAACAGCCGAGACCAAGGGCTACCAATGCCAACAGGCACAGCCTAGAGCAGTCCAGTGATGCCAGTTCTTGCCTGCAGTGCTTAAGACCGCCCAGATGATTTCCAGTTTCGTCTGTTTCTGTTGTTTAAAATATTGTTCATCCTGAACACATACTACTTTTAAAAATTATTCTTATTTTTGTTTTTTGTTTATTGTTAGTTAGTTTAGTTTTTGAGACAGGGTTTCTCTGTGTAGCCCTGGCTGTCCTGACACTAACTCTGTAGACCAGGCTGGCCTCGAACTCAGAGATCCACCTGCCTCTGCCTCTTGAGTGCTGGGATTAAAGGTAGGCACTACCACCACCCGACTACTTTTTTAAATTCTTAAGATAAAAATCAATATTGGTCTGGGCAGTGGTGGTGCAGGCCTTTAATCCCAGCACTTGGGGTGGCGGGCAGAGTCAGGCAGATCTCTGTGAGTTCAAGGCCAGCCTGGGCGACAGAGCGAGATCCAGGACAGGCACCAAAACTCCACAGAGAAAACCTGTCTCAAAAAACAAAAAACAAAAACAATAAAAAATCAATATTGGGCATGGTGGTGCACCCTTGTCATTCCAGCCCTCAGGAGGTGGAAGCAGGAGGACCAGAAGTTTAAAGTCATCTTCAGCTTTTAGTTTATAGCGAGCTGGAGACCAGCCCAGGCTCCATGAAACCCTGTATCAAAAAGGCAAAAAGATGCCCCTGAGGGTGCAGCTCAGTAGGTAGAGCATCTGTCCAGGGTACATGAAGTTTGGGGTTCCATCCCCTACACTGCATGAAACCCTGTCATCCCAGGGAGGAGGGAGCAGGAGGGTCAGAAGTTCAAGGTCAGCCTTGGTTTCATAGAATATGAAGGCAGCCTGGGATCCACGAGACCCCATCTAAAAAAACTAAAAAGCAAAGAGATTTTAAAAATGAGTCCAGCTTGGGGCTTTGGCTCCGATGGAAAGCATTTGCCCAGCATGTGCAGGCCCTGGGTTGGGTCCTCTAAACCACATGCAAAGCAAAGCAAACTTTAGAAGATCTTACACATGCAGAAAGCAGGAGGAATTCCAGGTGCCTCCTTCTGTGGAGTCACAGAAGGTACGTTGTTAATCATACAGTCAGTTTCCAAACAGCACGGAGGGGGTTTGAGCACTCTGGTTGTCCCAAGAAATGTGGCCATGAACTACCTCAGGAAAAAGCCACTTTTCCTATAGATTTTATTGTTCTTTTTTCTCTCTATTTTTTTTTTACCCCACAATGTTTTTTTTTCATAATTTATTTATTTTATTTTATTTGCATTGGTGTTTTGCTGCATGTATGTCTGTGCGAGGATGTCAGATCTTGAGTTACAGACAGTTGTGAGCTGCCATGTGGGTGCTGGGACTTGAACCTAGGTCCTCTGGAAGAGCAGTCAGTGCTCTTAATCACTGAACCATCTTTCCAGCCCAATTTTATTATTCTTTAATTGACTGGTTTGGGTGCTTTGAGACAAGGTCTCATGCTCTAGCCCAGGCTGGTCTGGAATTTGTGACAATTCTCCTGCCTCAACCTCCCAAATGCTGAGAGTACTGATATGAGTCATCACACCTGGCTCACTTTTAGGTTTCAGACATAAATCACTTATCACATCTCCTTATTTATAGTGCTGGGGTCCAATGCAGGCCTTCTGCATGAGGTACATGTTCAGCCTTTTGTTCCTTTTTCCTTTTTAAAAATATTTTCATTACATTTTATTCACCTGTCTAGTTGTGTATGTGTGTAGGCACGTTCATGCTACTGTGCCTATGGATGTCAAAGAATAAATTGCTGGAGTCGGTTTTCTCCTTCCACCATGTAGATTTCAGGAACTGAACTCAGGATGTTCAACTTGGCAGCAAGCACCTTTACCCATGAACCCATCCTGATGCCCCCCCCCTTTTTATTTTTAATTTATAGTGCTTTATTTGGATGAGTTGCATGGGCATGTGTGCACAGCAGGATGTGGAAGCCAGAGAGGACCACGTGGGGGTCGATGTTCTTCTTTCACCTTGTGGGTCCTGGGATCGAACTCAGGTTGTCAGGCTTGGCAGTAAGCACCTTTATCCACTGAGTAACCACCCCCACATCTTTTATTTTACTTTATTCCTGTTTTTACTGATTTGTTTTGGTTTTTCAAAACAGCATTTCTTCTGTGTAGCCCTGGCTGTCTTGGAACTTTCTCTGTAGACTATGCTACCCTCAAAGTCACAGAAATCCATTTGTCTCTGCCTCCTTAGTGTTGAGGTTAAAAGTGTGTGCCACCACCCCCCAGTAGTCTTTTAATAAGACTTTAATCTTACAATATAAAATAATCAAGTGTGCTGTTTCTTTTTTTTCTTTGTTTGTTTGTTTGTTTGTCTGTCTGTTTTGTTTTTTGAGACAGGGTTTCTCTGTGTAGCTTTGGAGCCTGTCCTGGAACTCACTCTGTAGCCCAGGCTGGCCTCGAACTTACAGAGACCCGCCTGCCTCTGCCTCCCGAGTGCTGGGATTAAAGGCCTGCACCGCCACCGCCCTGCATGTTCTGTTTCTTTGTTTGGAAAGGCTTGTCTGCAGCTCTGGCTTGTTTGGAACTGGCTATGTAGACCAGTCTGGCCTTGAGAACTTGCGGCAAGCCTCCTGCCTCTGCCCCCTAGTGCTGGGATTACACTTGTGAGTGACCATACCTGGCTGGATTTTTATTTGGTTGAGGGACTAAGGATTTCCTCGCCTAAAGTGCTGGCTTGTGTTCACACTCTCAGTGCATTGGAGGAACTGAGGGGAAGGAATGCTAATAAAGCCACGGACACCAGGAAACGGCTGTCTCCTTCGTAAGCAGCTGACATCTGCTGAGTGCAGCTGTCTTTTGTTTGTTGGTTGGTTGGTTGGTTTGTTTTTTTGTTTTTTCAAGACAGGGTTTCTCTGTAGCTTTGGAGCCTGTCCTGGACTAGCTCTGTAGACCAGTTCGTTCTGGCCTCGAACTCACAGAGACCCACCTGCCTCTGCCTCCCGAGTGCTGGGTTTACAGGCGTGCGCCGTCACTGCCCAGCGAGTGCGTCCGTCTTACTGTCATCTGAGACACTGTGAGCCGGGCTGCAGAGATGGCTCAGTGGTTAAGAGCACTGGTGGTTCTTGCAGAGGTACTGGGTTCAATTCAACTCCAGTTCCAGCCAACACCTTCTGGCTTACGTGGGCACATTTTATATATATGCAGGCAAAACACTCAAACACATAAAATAAAAGATACCATGAGCCATAAGTATAGTGTAGTGTTCATTCAGGAGCTCTCTGAGACCTAAAAGTTGATTTAGGGGTTTCTGTGGAAGGGCTGGAGAGATGGCTCAGTGGCTAAGAACATTTCCTCTGCAAGCCTGAGGTCCTAAAGTTTGAATCTCCATAGCTTACATAGAAAGTCAGGCTTGGCTTTAGTTCACTGAACCAGCAAGTCTCTGGTTCAATATAGACTGTCTCAAGTTAACAAGGCCGAGAGTGAGAGAGGAAAACAGTAGACATCCTGCTCTGGCCTGCTCATGCACACCCACACATATGCATGCACCACTCATACTACACACACACACACACACACACACACACACACACACACACACACACACACATTCCTGTTGAGTATAGATATTAGGAAATAGACTGTTAGGCTTTCTTTGTTTCTTTGTGCAGATAAGGTATACATTTTGTTTTTGTTTTTTTTTCCAAGACAGAGTTTCTCTCTGTAATAATCCTGGCTGTCCTGGAACTCACAGAGACCCACCTGCCTCTGCCTCCCAAGTGCTGGGATTAAAGGCGTGAGCCACCACCTCCCGGTTTACACTTTTTTGTTTTGTTTTGTTTTGTTTTGTTTTTGTTTTTGTTTTTTGAGACAAGGTTTCTCTGTGTAGCTTTGCGCCTTTCCTGGAACTCACTCTGTAGACCAGGCTGGCCTCAAACTCAGAGATCCGCCTGTCTCTGCCTTCCAATAGCTGGGATTAAAGTTGTTACACTCCACCACTGCCTGACCCTGCAATGACTTCTTGCTACCAGCTATATATAGCACACCAGTTCCCACGCTGCTTTTGGGTGGTTTGTAATCTTCTGTTGTCACAGGAAATGTGACCATGAATTGCCTGGGTTGTGGGCCGTTTGTTGGCTCTGCCAGTGACTCATGGGACAGATTCCTGGAAGCAATATTGCTGAGTAGAAGGGTAAAGGAAGGCAGGTTCAATTCTGGTGGCTAGTGCCAATTTCCTTCCAAAGAGATGATGTCATTTCGCACTCCATGAACAATGTATATGAGAGCCTGGAGTCCTCACAGTGCCTGGTGTCAACGTTTTGGAATTTTGCCTATCTGATAGTGGGATAAAATGTTATCTCTGTGTGATTTTAATTTGTACATCTTCTATTATGTCAAGAGTCAAGTATCTTTGCCATTTATCACCTACTATCTACGGTCAGATCATCAGTTTATATAAACATGAGGACCTGGGGCTGGGGAGATGGCTCAGTTGGTGAAATGCTTGGGCAAGAGCACGAGGACCTGAGTTTGGATCTGTAAGGGAGGAGACAGTCCGCTCACTGGAGCTTGCTAGTTGTAGCTTGCCACAGCAGCCTGCTTTCTTGGAAACTAAGGCTCAGCTCAATGGGACAGCACTTGCCTACATGCATGCGGTCTTAGGATTGCATACACTGTGTGTGTGTGTGTGTGTGTGTGTATGTGTGTATGTGTGTATGTGTGTGTATGTGTGTACTTAAGGAGCTAGAATGATTGATGGCTTGGCAGTTAAGAGCTCTTGCTACTCTTGTAGAAGACTAGGTTTGGTTCCCAGCACCCAGATGGTACCTCACAACTGTCTGTAACTCCAGTTCCAGGGGATTCAATACTTCCCTCTGGCTTTTGAGGGCAGTGCTTGCATGCACAGGGTACACACACACACACACACACACACACACACACACACACCTCTACAATAAGCAAAATACACATAAAATAAATAATAATTTTTTTAAAGTCAAGAAACAATCCTAGATTTCAATGTAACTTAGTTGGTAGAGTGCTTGCCTAGCATATTTGAAGCCCTGGGCTCAGTTTCTAACACCTCAAAAATAAATCAACAACAAACAAGCAAGGTAGTAGGTGGAGGCAAGGGAATCAGAAGTCCAATGTCATTTTCTGCTATATATGGAGACCAAGACCAGCCTAGGTTACAACTGGGGGAGGGGAGGGGGAGAAAGAGAGAAAGAGAGAGAGAGAGAGAGAGAGAACATTCATACACAGGAATAAAGGTAGCAGCTAACAGCTTAATTGGCTAAAGATGTAGAAGGAAGAACCAAAGGTCAGAGCAGCACGGGAAAGGAACACACTGACGTCCGCAAACTTTCTCTGTACACAGAGGGTGGGAGCAAACGTTTTCAGTCACAGGTCACAGGCTTTCTCTTGCAGCTCTGCTGCCACATAGAAGCCTTTACAGTCTGGGACAAAATAAATAAGCATGACTTGTGTTCTCATCTGCCTTCTGTTTCTGTGATCAGCACTATGACCAAAAGCAACTTGGGGAGGGAAGAGTCTATTTCTGCTTCTAGCCCATCATGAAGGGCAGTCAGGAGAGGAACTCAGAGCAGGAACCTGGAGGCAGGAACTGGAGAGAGGCCATGGAGGAACTCTGCTTATTGCTTGCCCCCCATGGCTCCCTCAGTCTACTTTCTTATCCACCCAGGACCTCCTGCCCAGGGGTGGCACCACCTACAGTGGGCTGGGCCCTTCCACATCAGTAATCGATCAAGAAAATATGGCTTGCCTAGAGGCCAATCTGATGGTGACATTTTCTCAGTAGAGGCTCCCCCTCCCTAGATGATCCTCTAAATGGTAAGAATAAGCTGTGGGCCAATAGGATGGCTCAGTGGGTAGAGACACCTGCTGTCAAGCCTGATGACTCTGTTCAGTCCCCAGGATCCACAAGGTAGAAGGAGAGAAGTGACTCCCAAGTTGTCTTCTGACCTTCACAAACATGCTATGGTGGTTTGAATGTGTTTGGCCCCCATTAGCTCATAGAGAATAGCACTATTAGGAGGTATGGCCTTGTTGGAGGAAGTGTGGTCTTGTTGGAGGAGGCTGGATGACACACCGCCTTTAATCTAGACCTCGAGGCTGGAGGGCACACCTTTAATCTGGACCACACCTTCTGTTAGAAGTGGGTCGCTGTGGGGGCGGGCTTTGAGGTCTTTCTCTCAAGCTTCACTCAGTGTGACAGTCAGTTGACTTCCTGTTGTCTGCAGGATGTAGGACACTAAGGACACTAGGCTGTTTCTCCAGTATCATGTCTGCCTGCACGCCACCATGCTCCTTGCCATGATGGACTGAACCTCTGACCTGTAACCGAGACACCACAATCATGTTCCTTTATAAGAGTTGCCTTAGTCGTGGTGTCTCTTCACAGCAATAGTAAGCCCTAAGACACATGCTGTGGTAAAGGAGCAGCCACATACATACACACATACACACGCACTCACATACACACATGCACACACATACACACACACACACACTCACATACACACATGCACACACACATACACACACATGCACACACACATACACATGTGCACACACACACAAAAACAATAAATAATGTAATACTTTTTGTTAGGTTGTGGTGGCACATGCCTTTGATCTCAGCACAAGGGAGGCAAAGACAGGCAGATCTCTGTGAGTTCAAGGCCAGCCTGGTCTACAGAGTGAGTTCTAAGACAGCCAGGGCTGTTACACAGAGAAACTCTGTCTTGAAAAAAAAAAAAAAAAGGAATAATTTTTAAAAGTGAGCTCATAGCCAGGTGGCGGCGGCGGCACACACCTTTAATCCCAGCACTCGGGAGGCAGAGCCAGGTGGATCTCTGTGAGTTCAAGGGCAGCCTGGTCTACAGAGTGAGATCCAGGACAGGCACCAAAACCACACAGAGAAACCTTGTCTTGAAAAAACAAACAAACAACAAATTGAGCTCTTAGTCACCAAGGCTGGCGTAACTACTGCTGTTGGCCAATTGCCTGCAACAGAGACTAAAATACTGAGTGCCCAGTTCAGTACCTAACCAGTCACTTGGTACAAGATGATTGATTACCAGGCTCCTGTTATGAGAGTGGAAGAAGTAATTCTTCATCCTCACTGGACATAACCCAATTTCTAAATATATCCTTATCTTTTTAGCCTCCCAAATGTTGGACAGTGCACAAGGCCTGTAGAGTGATCTACCAATATGTACACTGTCTCTAACCAAGAAACTCAACTTCTCACAAGAAAGTGTGATAATGGCTGGGTGACAATGGGATCCATTACTCGGCTCTTTTCTGTCTTTCTTTTCGGGGGGGTTGTTTGTTTGTTTTGAGTCTGGGTCTTTATGTAGCCTCGGCTGTCCTGGAACTGGCTATATAAACCAGGCTAGTATTGAACTCACAGAGATCCTCCTACCTCTTCCTTCTGAGTGCTAGGATTAAAGGCCTGTGCCACTGCACCCTGCTGGGACCCATTACTCTTAATTTATTAGAATTCAAGGTCATATTCTGCTAAACAAGGAGTTTGTGGCCAGCTTGGGTTACATGAGACCCTGTCTCAAAATGAGATGCAGGAGTAAAATATGCTGTGTAGAGTAGAATGCACTTTGGGTGGGTGAAGAGAGTCAGGAAGGAAAGGAGAAATGAGGCAAGCATGCCAAGAAATGGAACTGGTAAATTAACATCAAAATTGGGTTGTCCTTTGAACGCTCTAAAAAAAACCACTTTTTACCAATCTGTGTGTGCATGCGTATCTGCAGGATGGGTCCCATTTTCAAAATGCTGGAGCAATTTTTAAATTTTGATGTGAGCAAAGTGCTGAGGAGTCATCTGCTCCTTCAAAATTAGACAGGAAAAATTAATCATGTCAGGCCTGGAGAGATGGCTCAGAGGTTAAGAGCACTGACTGCTCTTCCAGAGGTCCTGAGTTCAATTCCCAGCACCCACATGGTGGCTCACAACCATCTGTAATGAGGTCTGGTGCCCTCTCCTGGTCATACATGCTGTATATGTATGTATGTATATTATATGTATAATAAATAAATACATCTTTAAAAAAATTAATCATGTCTAATTTTGCAAAGAACAGTAACACAAATGAGTTGGGAAGTCAGAAAGCCCAGAGCCCACTCAGAAAGGAAAGCTCATTTGTTGGGAGGAAATAGTAAATAATAAGCCATTTTTCTCTCTAGATTTTTTTTTACATTTTTATTTCATATTTTGTGTATCAATGTTTGGCCTGCACAGAGGCCAGGAGAAGGTGCCATATCCCCTGGGACTGGAGTTTGAGAGGGTTCTGAGCCACCATGTGATTGTGGGAATAAAACCAGGGTCCTCCGGAAAAGCAGCCGGTGCTCTTAACCACTGAGCCATCTCTCCAGCTCCCAATACCATTTGATGAATTGTCATTCCCCAGTAGGACCAGGTGCCCTTACAGCAGCCTCGTTTGTATAATGAGGAACACATAGGACATTTATGACTGTTGTCTTCTTGTCTTAAAGATGAAGAAACTCATTCCAGATGCTAAGCTGATGTTTTCAGAACCAGAGGTGTGCTTGAATCCCCATGACTTTCAGCTGACCTTGCACAGAATGGGAAAGGCAGCAGATTGCTCAACTTGATTTTTAAAATGTAAAGAATACTTAACACTCATCTATTGGATGATTCGGCACAGTTTATAGATGGGAAAAACCCTTTAACTCACAGAATAAGCAGGCTGTGTGCTCTTGTTCCAATCTTCAGCCAACCATAAAATTATTTAATTTGATATTTGGAAAAAGATGAAAGGACATAGCTGGAAATATTCGTTGTGACCACAGTAGGTGAGTAGTGAGCAGATGAGGACTCCTACCATACTGTGCACTCTGTCTCAAGCTGGCACCACATTTGGAAAAGTTTGGTGATGTCTAGAAATAGTCCTTCAGAGTTACCCCTCAAGATGCCATTAGGGGCTGGGGGTGGCCCACTTGGTAAAGTGCTTGCCACACAGACACAAAGACACAGGTTTAAACTGTTAGTATAACGCATATGAAAGTCAGGCATGGTTGCTGGGCGTTGGTGGCACACGCCTTTAGTCCCAGCACTTGGGAGACAGAGGCAGGCAGATCTCTGGCCAGCCTGGTGTCTACAGAGTGAGTTCCAGGACAGCCAGGGCTACACAGAAACCCTGCCTCTAAAAACAAAAAAACAAAAACAAAACAAAACAAAACAAAAAAACAAAACCAAACAAACGAAGTCAGGCATGGATACTGGAAGGATGGCTTGGCTGTTAAGACAGCTTATCCCTTCACAGAGGACCCAAGTTCAATTCACAGCATCCCCACATCAGGTGACTCACAGATGCCTATAATTCCAGCTCCAGGGGGATCCAACACCATCTCTGGTTCCCTAGGGCATCTGTATTCATGTGCATAAATACACACACACACACACACACACACACACACACACACACACACACTTAAAAATGAAAATAACTTTTTTTTTTTAAGTCAAGCATGGCAACACTAGCCTGTAATCCCCGTTTGGTATGTGTGGGAAGGCTTAGAGACAGGCAAGTCCCTGAAGCTCGCTGGCTGGCCAGCCTAGCCTAACGGATGAAATTCAGGGTATAGAACATGTGTGGAGGGCAGAGGAAACGTTTGGGAATCGGTTCTCTCCTTCCGCAATGGGGTCGGGAAATCCAAGTCTTCAGGCTTGCACAGCCAATGCTTTAAACGCCGGAGCCACCTGGCTCCTACTGTGAGCCACTTTTGCATCACTGTTGCTATATTGTTACATCCTTCAACTAAACAGCCAGCTGTGCTGGAAGGAGAACTACTGTTAGTTCCAGGCCAGCTTCAAACAGAACAAAACAGAGCAACAACAACATCAAATAGTCTCAGATTTAGAGATGATGGCAGAACCTCAAGAGTTTTACACACGCGCACGCATGCACCTTCAAGGATTATATATAAACCCCTCATATGTGTGTGAGAGAGGGATGGCTCAGCAGTTAAGAGCACTGGCTGCTCTTCCAAAGGTCCTGAGTTCAATTCCCAGCAACCACATGGTGGCTCACAACCATCTGTAATGAGATCTGGCATCTGGCGCCCTCTTCTGGCATGTAGACAGAACACTGTATAAATAATAAATCTTAAAAAAAAAAAAAGTCCGGGCAGTGGTGGCGCATGCCTTTAATCCCAGCACTCTGGAGGCAGAAGCAGGCGGATCGAGGCCAGCCTGGTCTACCAAGTGAGTTTCAGGAAAGGCACAAAGCTACACAGAGAAACCCTGTCTCGAAAAACCAAAAACTAAAAAAAAAAAAAAAAAAAAAAAAAAAGATACTGTAAAACCACACCTCAGGAAGGAAGTGGGTGGGAAGTGGTGTGTGTGTGTGTGTGTGTGTGTGTGTGTGTGTGTGTGTGTTTAGACTTCATAAACCCTTCTATTCCTATGATTTTTTTTTTTTTTTTGATTGTTCAGGAAGAAATGTAAGGCTTCACACATGCTAGGCAAGCATTTTACATCCTCGGGTCCCCAGCTGTTTTTCCCCCCTTTTCAGGGGGCTGGCCTCAAACTCATACAACTTCCCTGCCCCAGCCTTTAAAGTGTTAAGTTACTGGGGTGAGCCCACAGCCAGCTCCTTCTGCACTCTCCTTGTTACCACTTTACTTGATTTTCTAGTAAAAAATATTGGTCAACTCTATTATTTATTTTGTTTTTCCAAGACAGGGTTTCTCGGTGTAACAGCTCTGGCTGTCCTGGGTCTCGCTCTGTAGCCCAGGCTGGCCTCGAACTCACAGAGATCCGCCTGCCTCTGCCTCCCCGAGTGCTGGGATTAAAGGTGTGTGCCACCAAGCCTGGCTGCCTTTTCGTTTTCTAATAAAGACAGAAAGGGAGTGGATCTGGACGGGAGGGGAGATGGGCAACGACTGGGAGGAGTAGAGGGAGAACAAAACCATAATCCGGATATATTACTCGAGGAAAAAAAGTATTTTCACTATAAGGAAAAGAATAAAAATAATAATAAAGATGAGAGAGAGATTGGGGCTGTTTGGATCCAGAAAGCAGAACAGGGATGTCTAGATGCTGGCCTGGGCCTCTGGGGAGAGTCGGTAGGTACTAGAGGAGAGTGAACAGAACCTCAAAGAGAAGAATCAGAGGAGCCGTGACAAGACCAGGTGGGACTGGCAGGTTAAGGTTCATTCCAGCCAGAGGGTTTCGGTAAGTTTACACTAGCTTGAGAAGGTTATTGGACTTGATTTATTTCAGGAATGGCACAGGGAAGGGAACATGAGCTGGTAGAAATCCACTGCTGATTCCTGGGGCCGAGAGGCCGGGACACCTGGGTTCAATACACACTGCGCAGGGCAGGCGGCTTTTCAGCCAGACAGCTTAGTTCAAACCTCATCCTTCTTCCAAGAGGTTATTACTGGAGCTGTTGGGGGTTAGAGAAAAACCCTTACCAGAGTTGTCAGGGTCAGAGCCTGGGCTCCAGGAGCTTTAACATGCTAACCCAGGTACCTGTCCTCAGGAGATAAGAGTGAAAAGCAAATAAACACGATTTATCCAGTGGCCACATCGGGAAGAGGAACAGTGAGGTCAAGTGATTCCTCCAAGTCCATCTTTGGGGTCCCGGAATGAAGTTTAGGTACAAATAGAAGCGAGGGGTCCATATAAGTAAGCAGTCCGTTCAAGGTGTGGTCCTGCCCACCGCTGACCCATCACTGTCTCAGCTCTCCCGCAAGACAAGACGGTCTGAGGAGTGGTCAGAAAGAAATCCCCGCGGGAGACAAGCTCCTCCTCTGGCTGCACCCGGCATGAGATTCCTGGGGATGTCCCCATATCGTCTTTAAATGTAGGTTTTATTATCAGGTACACAAATGCCATGGAAAAGGGCTTGTGATTCCAAGTACTTAAAAGGAAGGGACAGGCCGCACACCCCAGAGGCTCATGGGAAAGCACCTGAGTCAGCCTGGAGCAGGAATGAGGAGAAAGCAGGGCAAACTTTCACTGAGCTTTTCAGGGCAGGAAGGGGAGAAGCCAGGCGAACTGGTCCAGCAGGTTGAGTTGCTAGCTTCAGGCTCCAGCTTAGGCAGCTGTCAGGAGTGTGGTCCCTGAGACTGGGACAGGGGACATTGCCTTAGGATGGCAATAAATGGGGTACCTGAATGGGTTTGGGATTGCTTGTTTGCATACAATCTCTCAGACGCTTACAGCGTCCTGGTTATCTCTCCCAGGTCATCAAAGATCCACAAAGTTAAAAAAAGAAAGAAAAAGAAAATGTTTACAATACACATAATTAAAAATAAATATTTAAAAGACCCATGAAACCTGCTTTTGGAATCAGCTTGTCAATATATGAATATATGTACACACACACACACACACACACACACACACACACACACAAAGAGAGAGGGAAAAAATCCAAAAACAACATAATAACTGTGAAGTTTTTAATGGACTGAGGTGTTTTTAATTAACATTGTATTATATGTATGTATCAATCTGGGGAGAATTAATATTTTGATCATACTACGTCTTTCAGTTGTGAAAATAAAACACCTTCATCTTTTGTTTGTAGTTGAGGGATTCATTAAAATCTTTTTAAAAATATTTCATATGTGTGCGTGTTTTGCCTGGGTGCCTGGCTCCCTGAGGACAGAACTGGGCTTACAGGTGCTTGTGAACCAGTGAGTGCCGGGAGGCACACCTGGGTCCTCCGCCAGAGCAGCCTCTTCTCCTGTTTGCTGAGACACTTCTCCAGCACCACATTCATACAGCATTTGTTGATCTTATTTCTAGGAATTCAGTAAATGTATTTAACGATTAAAACAATTTTTCTTGTTTTGTTTGTGCTGCTGGCATGTATCCCTGCAGGCCAGAAGAGGGCGCCAGATCCCATTACAGATGGTTTTATGAACCACCATGTGGTTGCTGGGAATTGAACTCAGGACCTCTGGAAGAACAGCCAGTGCTCTTAACCTCTGAGCCATCTCTTCAGCCCCCAACAATTTAAAATTTTACTATCTCTCTCTCTCTCCCTCCCCCTCCCTCTCTCTGCCCATCATCTATCTATCTATCTATCTATCTTGTCTATCTGTGTGTGCATGTGGAGGTCAAAGGGTGACTGGAGGTCCTGGGGATTGAATTTTGGTCTCTAGGCTTGCCTTTAATTATTGAGCCATCTCATAGGCCCTGATTGAATTTCTGAATGATAAGTAAGTTCTTATTCCTGGAATAGATGCAATTTATCATAATTTATTATTCTTTGCATAAAGAATTGAATTCAGAATATTTTAGATAGTTGAATTTATAGTAATGAGAAACACTGGCTTTTTTTGTTTGTTTTTTGTGTTTTTGTTTTTTCAAGACAGGGTTTTTCTTTGTAGCCCTGGTTATCCTGGAACTAGCTCTGTAGACCAGGTTGGACTCAGAGATCTGCCTGCCTCTGCCTCCCAAGTGTTGGAATTAAAGGTGTGCGCCACCACCACCCAGTTTTTCTTCCTTCCTTCCTTTTTTTTTTAGTTGTTTTTTTAAATTTATTCTCTTATATATTGCACCCCAACCACAGTTTCCCCTCTTTCCTCTCCTCCCAGCCTCTCCCCAGCACATCCCTCTCCCTCAGAGCCACTCCCTGCCCTTCAGTAAAGGGCAGGCCTCCCACGTTTATCAACCAAACCTGGCACATCAAGTTGTCAGAAAACTAGGCACATGCCCTCATATCAAGGCTGTATGAGGTCATCCAGAAGAAGGAAGCAGGTCCACGAGCAGGCATAGTCAGAGATAGCCCCCACCCCTAAAAAATATGGGACGCCTCACAAATTTGCATGTTATTCTTGTGCAAGGGCCATATTCTCTGTATCTTTCCAATTTTAGTATATATGTGCTGCCATAGCAAGCATGAATCCTTCTTAGGGTGTCTGTGCTGGCTAGTTTTATGTCAGTTTGACACAAAATAGAGTCATCTGAAACCTGCATGTTTCATCACAGCAGTAGTAATCCTAACTAAGACAAATGTACTCTGTTGTCATGTGAAGATTATGCAGAGGACTGGGAATGTAACTCAGGTAACGGGGGCTTGCCCAACATTCACAGAATGTGCCCTCCATCTGGTCCCCAGCACTGCATAAAACTTGGCAAGGTAGCACGTGGGAGGTAGACAAGAGTGTCTTGTATGTACACATGAGTGCAGATGCCTACAGAGGCTGAAAGATGGTCTCGAATCCCCTGGGACTCAGTTGGGTTGCCTCTTATGGGTGTCAGGAACCAAACTTGGGTCCTCTATAAAACTCTAAGTGCTGAGCCATCTCTTAAGTTCCTATTTCTTTTATGAAACAAGTTTTCACATGATATAGCCCAGGCTGGCCTTCAACTTACTACATAGCCCAAGCTAACCTCTGGCTTTGAATTGATGACTCTCCTGTCTCTGCCTGGAGCTGGGATTATACACATGTGCCATCATGCCTGGCATACACATACTTCTTAAATTTATTACTTTCCCTGTGCTATACATCTCTTTGAACACTAACAAACACAATTCCACAAGGTCAGAGCGTCTGCTGAATGAACTGATTTGATGCGACAGTTCCTTGTGAGAGAGCATCAAGACAGTCTCTAGCTTTTCACTGTGGTGAACACACTCTTCCAGGTTATTTCCTTAGTATAGAATCCTAGAAGCACAGGATGAGTCAAAGCATTGGCACTTTTAAAGATTTTTCCAAGGTATTGCCAAACTCCCTTTCGGAAACGCTTACAAGGGCATGCCTAGAGCCCTGTGTGCTCGCTTCTGTGCACAGGGGCCAACGCTGGGTGTCACCCTTCCTTTCTCTCTGTGCCAATCTGATAGGTGAGAAAATGCTAGTCTATATTGCTTCAGTTTGCATTTCTTCCAAATTGACGGTGTGGTAGGCTGCCAATGGCTCACTCCTAAAGATGACAGGTCCATAGCCTAATCCCTGGAGCCTATGTATGAGATCAAGGGGTCTTTCAAGATTTGATTCATCTATGAATCTTACAGTGGCAGATAGGTGATCCTGGGTCAGTGGAGTGGTCCCTAAATGCTATTACGGGGCTCCAATGTGACCACAGATAACAGAAACTAGCATCGTGTGGTCCAAAGTTAGAGTGCCAATGGGCCCAGATGCTAGCAAGAGGTAAGGGATAGACTCTCACTGGTACCCTCAGAGGGAATATGGTTCTATCAATTCATTCTTTATCTCCCTTCCTCTTCCCCTTCCTTCCCTCTCCTTCCCCAGGGGCTGGACCTCATGTGCTAGGCCAGCTCTCTACCATTGAGACCAGACTGGCCTTGAACTCAGAGATCCTCCTGCCTCTGCCTCCCCATGCTGGGATTAAAGATGCATTTGTCAGTTTGTTTCTAAAGACAGGGTCTCTCTATGCATCCCTGGATGTCTTGGACCTCACTATGTAGAGCAGGCTGGCCTCAAACTCACAGAGATCCACCCACCTCTGCCTCCCCTCCCAGGTTTTGGGATTAAAGGTGCAGGCCACCACACCTAGCTTTAAGTTACGTTTAAAATATTTTAAAATATTCTTGCCAGGCCGGTGGTGGCGCACGCCTTTAATCCCAGCACTCGGGAGGCAGAGGCAGGTGGATCTCTGTGAGTTCGAGGCCAGCCTGAACTATCAAGTGAGTTCCAGGACAGGCACAAAGCTGCATAGAGAAACCCTGTCTCCAAATGGCGTTACTTCTCTCTTTCCTAGCTGCTGCCTGAAGATGTACCAATCCATCTAGTCTCTGGGGATTGAACAGAGGACCTCATGAACACTAAATACATGCTCCACCACTGAGCTTCGTCTCCATCTTTCATGCTTACTTGTGAGTGAATGAATACAGAAGGCGTGGCCCACATGTAGAAGCTAGAGGACAACTGGAAAGGGGTCTGTTGTCTACTTCCGCCATAAGGAGACAAGAGACATGGAACTTAGGTCATAGGACTTCATGGCAAGGGCCTCACCTGCTGGGTCGTCTTGTCAGCTCGTAGATGCTCTCAGGGCTGTTCTTTACCTATGAAGCTGGTTGGTTTATTATGCTTGTTGGCTATCAAGGCAGCCTCATGATCAGCTTTGGAAGGTCTGGTTGACAATTTCTCTTTAAAACGAATACAATCAAAATCCCTTTTGAATCTAACACAGTGAGGATTGGATTTCACATTTCTTCTCCCGCTCTAGAGCAAGAGGACTTCAGGAGTCCTTGATGCTCTAGAAAAAGAGGTACTTCAGGAGTACCTTACGCAGGACGTGATCAAGAACAGTTTGGGGCCAGGAATGCATTGGTACACCATAGGAAAGAGGAGGGAAGGCCTCTCAGCTTGTTTGGAAGTTTCCTCAAATTCTCCAGTCTTTCGCTTTAAGCGTCCGGTTGGGTAGAAAGACTGATGGGATCCTGCGCTGAGGAACCGCAGGCGGAGTGGTTGTGCGCGACGGATCTGCGAGTCCTCGGCTTTCCCGCAGGGGGCAGTGCTGTCCGCCAGTGAGGTGGGAGCCGAGTGGGAACCCGCTTGGAGTTCTGGGGGTTGTTTGCAAAGAAAGTTAGGAGATGCGTCGGAGTGCGAGCCAGACTCTCGGGCTTTGCGGGAGGGTGAGAGAAGGACCTCCCAGGGTACCCATGGGGTTCAGCGGAGGGGATCTGGCTAAGTTTGAGGAGTAGGGCGGTTGCATGAGGAGGGGAGGTACAGTCCCCGGAAGATGCAAGCAAGCAGGACGCGAGTGTGAATACGAGTGTGCGTGCGCGCGCTGCAGTTCTCCCGGTTCCGCGAGGCGCGGGTGTCAGCTTGCAGCCGGGGCTCCTCCCTCTGGCCCCCCTGCCCGGCCGGGCGGTCCCTCCCTCCTTCCCCATCGCCCCTCCCCGGCGGGCCAGGCGCTGGGACGCCCCGGCCGAGCAGGCGGCTGTGGTGGCGGCGGCTAGTTGGGGAAACCTAGGCTCCGTGCTGCGGGACGATCGGGAGCCGAGTGTCTCCTGTCCCGGCTGGGCGGTGTTGGGCCCGCTTCCCACGGAGCCACGCCCTGTCAAAACTTTGTCGCTGCAGCGGCCAAACGATCGGAGCCGGGCCAGCGAGCGGGAGGGAGGGGTGCCGGGCCGGGCCAGGCAGGGCGCGGGGCTCCGAGCGCAGCGGCCCCGGCCCGTGGCCCCACCATGCCCCAGCTCGGTGGTGGCCGCGGTGGCGGCGCCGGCGGGGGAGGCGGTGGCTCCGGAGCCGGGGCAGCCAGCGGAGGGGACGACCTGGGAGCGAACGACGAGCTGATCCCCTTCCAGGACGAGGGGGGCGAAGAGCAAGAGCCCAGCAGCGACAGCGCTTCGGCGCAGCGGGACCTGGATGAGGTCAAGTCGTCCCTGGTCAATGAATCGGAGAATCAGAGCAGCAGCTCGGACTCGGAGGTAAAGGGATTCCTAGGGTCAGTCCCATCGGGGGACCCGGGTCCCGCTCCCGCTCACCCGAGGCCCTCGCCTTTGTGTCTCCTCCACAGGCGGAGAGGCGCCCGCAGCCCGCCCGGGACGCTTTCCAGAAGCCGCGCGACTATTTCGCTGAAGGTACGTGCCTTCTCCTCCAGTCTCCACTCTCTGGCTGGCAGCGATTGGCGCTACCGGTCCCCATGGCCCGGGGTGGCGGAGCCCCTGTTCTCCTCCCATCTCTGCAGCGACCGTTCTGGGGCTCACTCGAGGGGAACTCGGGGTCCAGATTCCCGCCTGGAGTTCCAGATCGCTGTGCTGTCTGGGGGACCCCTGACCTCACTCCGCTTTGGTTTTTGTCCGCAGTGAGAAGGCCCCAGGACGGCGCTTTCTTTAAGGGACCTGCGTACCCCGGGTACCCCTTCCTGATGATTCCCGACCTGAGCAGCCCGTACCTCTCCAATGGACCCCTGTCTCCTGGTGGAGCGCGCACCGTAAGTGTCAGTTCAGCTGTGTCCGGACCCGTGGGCACCGGCCCCCCGCCCGGCGGGATGAGCCCCTAGGCTCGGCCGTGGTGTGGGGGATGGGGCCTCCTGCGCCGATCCTGGGCAGAACTTGTTTGCGGAGTTAAACTCCCCTGTGGCGGCCTAGTATGAGACTGCACTGGCCGGTGCGGGGAAGAAAGTAAAGATTTTTTAACTTCTCGCCTTTGGGAGCTCCTTCTCGCCTCCAGGAGATAGCGGCCTGGTGGGTCCTCCACCCAACCTCCCAAATTCCTTACTTCTTCCAAAGGAAAACTTGGATTTGTGCCTACTTTGGGGTGGGGGTGGGGGTCTCGTTTTCCTTCCTGGAGACCAGTCAACTTTCCCTTTGGCAAGGAGGGAAGTTGGGCAAGGGCCTGGAGGAGCCTGGCTTGAGATGCTGCCCCCTGACCTCCGGGTTCTCGGGGCTGCCGTGAGCTGTACAAACTCCTTATTTTGTGTGGGTTATTCACCACTCCTGTCCCCACCCCCAGTCCTCACACCAGGGTCTCAGTTTTTCTGCAGAACTCTGGATTTTAAACTCCTCTCGGATGGTTTGGAGGGCGACCCAAGGCATTCTTATTTGGCTTTTCCCCCCTTTTGTTGCCGGCTTTTCTCATTTAAAGCGAGCGCTGCGACACTTTAAACCTGTTAATGGGAGCGCATTGTGTGCTGTGTGCCTGGCATTTAGAGCGGTGATTAAGCAAATTGACCCGGCCCCAGACAATGTGCAAATGAGGGCGGATTCCTTCACCCTCTCTAGCTCTGAACTCCCGCCCCTCTCCCCCGCGGGACGAGGGGTGCAGCTCGGGGATGGCAAGGCCTTGGAACCGCTGCTCCACACCCAGGTGTCCTGCGCTGAAGGGTCGGTCGGGTGGTGGTAGATCTTGGGTGCACACCTTCCTGCCGTGCGGGGTTTGCGCTTTATCTCTGCCTCCTACGGAGCTTCCCAGAGTCGGCTAGTTCATTCTCTGTGCTCGGCTCATGTAAAAGTGTATCTCAAATATGGTTATAATCAAGGGCTGCCAGGGAAGATGTGGGCGCTGAATGGGTCGTTCCCGCTGTCATTTCAAGGCCCTCCCTTGGTAGAGCGAGTATGTATGACAGTGTGTGTTCTTAACTGGTTGGGGTTGGGGGAAGTTCTGATGGATGAAGACAGGCATGGAACTACGTATGCACCTCTTGCCCTTGCCCTGGGATAGAGGGAGATTCCCACAACTTTGGGCCTGCTGCACTTCAGGACACCCCAAGAAGTCCTTTTGAAAAGTGGATATTGGCTTAGGCCTTTGCTTTTGCTCGAAATTTCAAGGTGACGGTGTGTGCCAATGTTGGGATCCCCCCAGCCCCCTCACCCCCGTCAACTTTCCCTCCGGCGCCTGCAGGTGCGGGAAGTTCCCATATCTTTGTGTGTGAGTTCGGCGGCTTTAGTCTCATTCTCTGTTTTATCATCAGGAGCCACTAATGACCAGATGTCAGCTCTGAGCCAGATCTTGAGAAGTTAAAAGTCACAGAAACATCCTATATAGGACTAGTTCTCCTTTGGCTGGAGATTTCCTGCACACACCCATGTCTTTTTTTTTTTTTTTTTTAAACATTTATTTATTGATTGATTTTTATTTATGTATTTTCTGTGTTGGTATGTCTGTGCACGTGGGTGGTTTTGAAGCTTATGCCAGGGTACCTGTGTGGAGATCAGACTAACTTTGGTAGTCTCCTTCTGCCTTGTGAGTTCCCATGACCCATCTCGGGTCATCAGACTTGGCCAGCCAGTGCCTTTCCCCACAAGCCATCTCTTAGGCAGGGGGAACTTTGATTCCCAGCCTTCCCCCACCCCATGCCTGTGTCTTATCTCCCTGCTGAGCTGGCCAAACAGCGTCGTCGGCTGGCTCCCTCCTGTGTTGGTGTTTCTCACATGCCTCCCTCTCCACGAAGTTCGCTGATGTACTAGGGAGGTTTCTTTCTAGTTTTACTCAATCCTTGAGCATCATGGCCAGTGAGCAAAGCAGGTTAGAACATACTAAGGATTTGTTTGGACTAAAATTATTATTCTTGATAAGCATATCAGTATAATTAATATGATTTTCATGGGAGGCAAGTGGTCACCCAGACAGAAGTGGACCTGTTTTCCAATGAAAGTAGCTGGTAGGTTGGAAGAAGATTCTTGGAATGTATGATTCAGTCCGTCTTCTGCTTTCTAGGTCTTGTTCCGCCTCCAAATCATGCAACTATAAAGCTTTGCTGTTTTAAGGTCTATAACTTTTAAAATGGGGGATCCCCATTTCCCTACTCTTCTAACTTTATGGAATAACCAAAACTGAAGTCAGAGTAGAGATTGGCTGCGGTGTTTTCCAGTTATTTGTGGACTCAGGCACACAGGGCCTAAGTACCTTCACCTACTGGCATCTTTGCTGCTGGGACAGCAGGAGCTAGCCAGTCTTGAAGTCAGGCTCTCTTTCTCCATGGACCATCTCTGCTTTCCGCTCTGGCTTGGTTGGGATGCTGGGAAACCATCTCTTCCTGAGACTCTTTAGGGGAGAGGTCACCTTACTCTCGGGTAAAGGCCAAGTTTTGAGACAGGGTCTCGTTATATAGTTCAGGCTGCCTTGAACCCGGATCCTCCTGTGTTAGTGTCTTGACAGGCTTACAGATGTGTTACCCTAAGTGTGCATCCCTTTTCCTGGGGAACCTGAGGTTTGTGGAGAAGGGAATAACGGCCCCATTTTCTACTATTTCTAGTACTTGGAATCGTTATGAGATAACGTCTTACTGTCTAGTCCTGGCTGACCTAGAACTGTTGTATAGACCAGGCTGGCCCTGAACTTGCTGCGATTCTCTTGCTGACATCACAGGCATATGCCACCACACCTGACTATGCCTTCAGTCTAGAGGTGACTTGGTGCAGGGTTATGAGACCATATTGTAGTGGGTAGTAATTTCACCAATACCCCATAGGTGATGTTGACCACAATTTTGCTAAGAAAATGCAAATTAAGCCAAGCATAGTGGCACATGCCAATAATCCTAGCACCTCGAAGACTAAGGCAGGGGGATCACTGCATGTCTGAGGACAGCCTGGGCTACCTAGTAAGAGCCTCTCTCCACAACAGAAACAAACACTGATGAACAAAATCAAGTGGATGCCAAAAAATAGTGTTGAAGGTAAAGAACATATTGGATGTGGTCCTCAAGAGAGCGTCATACTGATAGAGTAGTTTGTGGTCACTGTGTGAGTGCTAATAACGTCTTAGAAAGGGGAGTGTCTAGGGACAGGCTCTGAGCACTGTGTATAAATGCAGGAGTCACTGTCCAGAAGCCCACATTTTCATCAGGCTGTCCAGATCACTTCTGTGTCACTGTCCTAGGCTTTAGGTGTGTGCTGACCTGTAAGTACTCTATATTATGCTTCCTGAGGACTGTCTTGCCAACATCCTTGGTGTGCCCCCATCCTGTTCCGCCAGTCAACAGAAATCTCTAAACACACATAACACGGTTGTTTTGGGGGGATTTATGTAACTACCAAGGAAAACTTTTTCTTTCTTTTTGAAAACAATTCATATACTCTCTTATATTTTATTTATTTATTTTTTTTTTGGGGGGGAGTCATATATACCATGTCAGGACAGTGTGGGAGTCAGTTCTCTCCTGTCTCTCCTGTTGAGTAGGTCCCGGGGATCAAACTCAGGTAGGTCATTAGCCTTGGTGGCAGGCACCTTATCCGCTGAGCCATCTAGCCAGCCTAACCCCCTCCCCCCCCTTTTTTTTTTGCAGATCAGTCTAAACATGCTGTTTTTGGTAAAATTCTTTTAAGTCATTTCATCTAAATATAACTTCTGTTCCATTTTTGCTAAATATAACTCTTGAGTTTAATGAGGGCTTTTCGCATAGAGTGAGCTTTTGGGAGTGCCCTGTCTGTGTTACTGAAATTTTGGCACTTGGATTGCTGGGGTGACATTTGGTTTTCAAACTCTGAGGTGGGACGTGAGACCTGTCAGGCTTTTCTTTGGGTAGGTGGATCTGGCAGGGAATATCTGACTTGCTTTGTGATAATTTTAGAAACCTATGGCTTAACCTCTTTCTCCATTGGTCTCATTCCTAGGGCTTCTCAAGGAAAGGTGGTCTAGTGTGTAGATACATATGACTATTAACAGTATTTCATCCTTAACAGTAAACTAACTGAATTGCAGTGTTTTGTTTGTTGGTGGCTTGTGTGTGTGTGTGTGTGTGTGTGTGTGTGTGTGTGTGGTTGTTTTGCCTGCTTGTGTGTCTGTGCACCATGTGTGTGAAGTGTCCTTGGATCCCCTAGAACTGGAGTTACAGATGCTTGTAAGCCACCATGTAGGTGCTGGGAATGGAACCCAGGCCTCTGTAAGAGCAGCCAGTGCTCTTAACCTCTAAGCCATCTTGACACTTACAGACTTTGTTAACCAATAGATTTGTAGAATGGAAAAAAAAAAAAATCAGCCCACTGGAAACCTTTTGTTTGTTGGTTTGTTATTTGAGGCAGGGTTTCTCTGTGTAACAGTCTGGCTGTGCTAAAACTCACACTGTAGACCAGGCTGGCCTTGAACTCACAGAGATCCACTTGCCTCTGCCTCCCGAGTGCTGGGATTAAAGGTGTGCACCACCACCTTTCATGATGAAAGGGTTGTACTCGAAGTTCTAGAAAGAGGCTCTAATTTGCTATACTGAGAGTACTCAAGATTTGTGTACTTGCAGTTAATTAATCTGTAACTCCTTGACTTCTTTATCTGTTGTGTGTTGAGTGCTTATCCTAGACAGTGCTAAGGGACTGGGGGGGGGGGGGGTAGGGGGAATAAGATAAGATGCATTAGACCAGATCTTTTGCCTATAAGATTCAAAACTTGAGTTAGGAAACAATAGCATTGGCACTTTACAAGGATACAAGGAAGTTTATGTTGAAAGGCAATTAAATCTGGAGGGGTGTTTTTTAGAATAAGAACTTGGAAAAATCACTTTGAATTAAGATGTTTCAAGGAAGGCCAGTGGCAGAGGTAACTTTACACTAGTCCTTGGAACTCACTCACTCTGTTGTTGGGGGGTCGGGGAGAGCAGTGTCTTGGTATGTATCTCTAGCTGGTCTGATACTGGCTGTGTAGTTCAGGTTGTCCTCGAACTCACGCCAATCATCCTGCCTCAGTGCTGGGGTGATATGCTACCATGTGCTACTGTGACCAGCTTGTTTTAGTTCAAACTAATTCTTGTTAACTATAAAGAATTTAAATAGCTTTGGTATATTTACTTATCTTCGCTCTGATCTTGAGGTAGAAGCCAAGGGGGGAGAAAAATCCATAGTTGCAAATAGAACTTACTGTGTTTGAGTTGCCTGGCATGATAAGGTGCGTGTTAAGCCTTGGATGCTAAGAAAGAAATCTGTTCTTACTCAGTAAGGCGGTAGAGAACCCTCAAAAGTTACTTCAAGAGCTAGGAATGTACCTACCAGTCGGTAGAGAACTTGCCTAGTGTACTTGAGGCCTTGGGTTCAAGCTCCAGCAACACACAAAAAAAGTTATGTCAAAAAGTACTGTGACTTAAACACATCCTACCTCTGCTTAGAAAGATGAGGAGGTAGAAGGGCAGGACCTGGAAGGAGCTGGACTGGAGGAGACTCACAGGAGCCAGGCAGAGGTGAAAGGGCTTGCCTGTCAGAGGACAGGAAAGGCTGCCTTGGAGAGGTGGGGGGTGGGGGAGGTAAGGGGGGTGGAGGGGGGTGGGGGGTACCCAGATGGAAAGTCGTTGCCTCACATTTCACTGCTGGTATCTGAGCCTGGATGACTTAGGAATTACCCCAGCAGGAGGGACACTGGCCTTCTGTCTTTGCCACCCTGGTGCTGGACAGAAGCTCCACAAACACTTTGCCAATAGGGGAGCTCAAACAGGCTGTGAGAGGCTCTGGTTTGGAGGAACCGTTTGGTGTCAGTGGAGACACAGTGGGTTCAAGGGGTATGTCTCGGGAGAAGGGGAAAAGGATGTGGGAGAAGGGGAAGGATGCGCAGAGCAGGGAAGGCAGTCACTGAAGGGGATCTCACTGGTAAGGGAATGTGATTGTAACCTGGAAGGGAAAGGAATGGTTGTCTGTCTGTCTGTCTGTCTCTCTCTCTCTCTCTCTCTCTCTCTCTCTCTCTCTCTCTTTATTTTTATGTGTATGTATGTTTTTCTTGCTTATATGTAGATGTACCATGTGCATGCCTGGTGTCCTGGAAGTCCAGAAGTGGGTGTTGGGTCCCTTGGGACTGGAGTCACTGGTGTTTGTAAGCCATCCTGTGGGTGTTGGGAATCAAACCCAGGTGTTCTGGAAGAACAGCCAGTGCTCTTAACTTTTGGGCCATCTCTCCAGCCCTATAATTCACTTTCTTCCTAGGGTTGCCTGAAAGATAATGGACGTTTAGACTTTAGTCAACCCATTGAAGAAGCCTGGCTGTGGAAGAGGGGAGGGCGGAGCCACCATCTGCAGCCCGCTGGAGAAAGTGCCCTGAGGGGTCTGGGATAGAGCTTGTTCTGGAGTAGTCTGACCAGATTTGAACTGAGTAGAGGAGAAGAGATGAGACCTTTGGCATGGAGGCGAGGATCCTTCCTTCATCAATGGAAGATACTCTTTGTAGGCATCCCACTTTATGGACTAGTTCACACTGAAGATGATGTAGGAAAATGCAGAGGCGGGCTTGATAGACATCAGGGGGATTCTTGTACTGCATGGCTAGATGGACTTTTGTAAAAAAAAAGTTTCATTTTATTTTTAAATACATGTATGTGTGCCTATGAATGCAGTGCCCATGAATGCAGGTGCCCACAGAGGTCAGAAGTGTCAGAGCCTCCTCCAGCTGGAGTTGAGGGAGGTCAGGAGCAATCCAGCATGGGTGCTGGAAACAAAACTCTTCCTCCGTAAGAATGGCAAGTGCTATTAACCTGAGCCATTGTCCCAGCCCCTGGCTGGCCTTTTTACACTCATTAAAACTAAGGAGAGTTGGCTGTAGGGAGGGTCCTGGAATTCAGTTGACCTTTTTTTCCTTTCTTTTAAAAACATTTTATATAATTATTATTGTTCTCACAATGCAGCAAACCAATCTCTGGAATTTATTCTAAAGTAAAATGAAAACCTCTGCCATTACACTAAATTTGTATTTGGTTTGTTTGTTTGTTTGTTTGTTTGTTTTTCTTTTTTTCTTCTTCTCTTCTTCTTCTTCTTTTTTTTTTGGAGCTGAGGATTGAACCCAGGGCCTTGTGCTTGCTAGGCAAGCGCTCTACCACTGAGCTAAATCCCCAACCCCAGTTTTTGTTTCTTGAGACAGGATTCCTTTGTGTAGCCCTGGCTGTCCTAGATCTCACTCTGTAGACCAGGCTGGCCTTGAACTCACAGAGATCCACCTGCCTCTGCCTCCCAAGTGTTGGGATTAAAGGCATGTGCCACCACTGCCCTGTTTACACTAAGATTTTTAAAAGCTAATTATTATGTGTGTGCTTGAGAGGTGGGGAATGGGAAGTGCCCCAGTGTGCATATGGAGGAGAGGACAGCTGTGTGTGGTTGGTTCTCTGCCTTCACCTTTACATGGATTCTGGGCTTCCACTCTGGTTGTCAGGCTTCGAAGGAGCACCTTACTGCCTGTTTGCCCCTTGCAGGCCCCCACAGTTGGCCTTTGACCCTCTTGCCCTTATGTCCTGAATGTTGGGATTACAGACGTGCTGCTAGGCCTGGTTGGGTCATGCTGGGATAATCCTGGGGCTTCATGCGTGCTGGACACATGTTTAAACCAGTGCACTGCGTCCCGGATCAGCTGGAGGGATGAATGCCACATGTTGTTCACTTTCTAACACTTTGGCACATGGCAGCCAAAGGAATGAAGCCTTTGCTCTGCACTGGTGTCTCCCACTTCTTCCCAGGCACCGGTTTCTCCCTGAATGCACCCAGTAACATAAATATACCCTTTGTTACTTTACTTGATAACTTTAAGGTTATACAGCAAATTTCTGAATCCCAAATCTTTCCTTTTCATTGTGTTTATAATCTAAAGTTATTTGTTTTTGTTTTGACAAAGTTATATACTATTAGCTGACCTAGAACTAACTATGTAGACCAGGCTGGCCTTGAACTCAAGAAGAACAATCTGCCTCTGCCTCCTGAGTATTGGGATCAAAGGCGTGCACCGTCATGTCTGGCTTGAGATTTCTGTTTTTATTTTTTATTGTATGTGTATGAGTGTTTGCGTGTGTGTTTGTGCACCAAGTGTGTGCAGTGCCTGTGTGTGCCAAAAGAGGGCATCAGGCCTCCTGGGACTGGAGTTACAGATGGTTGGGTGTGGATGCTGGGAATTGAACCCTGGTGTTCTACAAGAGCAGCCAATGCTTCTTACCACTGAGTCATTCTCGATTTCCCAAACCCTGCCTCTAAAATAAACAAACAAGCAAATAAATAAATGCCAGAAACCATTTTGTTCTAACACTTCATTGCTGGCAAATGTGTAGCAAAGGGCTGTTCTTGAAAGGGTATAAACGGTCTCACCCTATTTGGAAAGCACTTGGCAATGGCTACTAAAATCTCAGTGTTTTTCTGACCTGCTAGGAAGTAGGCACTTGTTAACCCCATTCCGCGGCTGTGCAAACGGACTTGTAGAGGTCAAGTGTGTCATACAAGGCCACACTATTGGCCATTTCAAGCACCAGGGTTTGAACTTGGTTGGGTCCGAAGTCCAGAACAGCTATTTCTTTTTTTTCCATGACTTTACACATAAGCCTGGTATCACTGGCCGTCTCTAGGGAAGGGCGCTGCCTGGCTTCTCAGCGCAGAAATTCTGATATGACTATCAGCTTGGGTGGAGAGGGGGTAGACTCACCTCGGCCTCACAAACAGGCACAGGGCACATCCCTTGTCTAATCAGCAGTGAGTAAGTGTGTGGCTGGAAGCGTCCGGCCAGGACTTTGCTGTTGAGGGGGTCAGTAACCTTTAACCCGCTGCCCGGGGACTTCACCACCTGTGGAAAAAGCCATTATCTGCTGACATTTGGAAGCTGGAGACTGCTTTCTCCTTGTTGAAGTCAGTGAGGGTTGGAAGTGCACCCAGGTGTGTCTTTGGATTGGAGGAGGAGGGGGTCCATCTGCTGTCCTTGCAGTTTGGATTGCGGTATGATTGGCTTAACAAACCACACCCTGAGAAACGAAGCATGGAAACAGTGTTTTCTTAGGGTGCCTTTTCTTTCTTTTTTCTTTTTTTTTTTTTTGGTTTTTTGAGACAGGGTTTCTCTGTGTAACTTTGGCGCCTTTCCTGGATCTCGTTCTGTAGACCAGGCTGGCCTTGAACTCAGAGATCTGCCTGGCTCTGCCTCCCGAGTGCTGGGATTAAAAGTGTGCGCCACCACCGCCCGGCCTAGGATGCCTTTTCTAAAACGCTTGGTTAAGTCATTTGCTTTCCTTATGCACTGCCCAAATAAGCCATCAGTCTCATGTATCTATGACAGACTGACAGCACCAATTTTTATAAAAGAGATAAATACTGGATATTTTCCCAGTGATTATTTTAGGAATTGCAGAAGAAGTGTGTGTGTGTGTTTGTGTGTGTGTGTGTTATGGTTTGAAATTAGAAATTACAAAGTTCCATATTTTAAAGGATTTATTTCCATTTACTTTGTTATTTTATCTGTGTGCGTGTGTGTGTGTGTGTGTGTGTGTGTGTGTGTGTGTGTGTCTAAGTGAATATGTGTGTCTAAGTGAATGTATTATATTGTGTGTGCAGGTGCCCGAGGAGGCCATGAGGAGGGTTTTGGGTTTCCTAGAATTGGAGTCATAGGCAGTAGTGATCTGTTGGATGTGGATGGTGGATCCAGAGCTTGGGTCCTCTGGAAGAGCAGGAAGAGCTGTTAACCACAGAGCATCTCTCCAGCCCCCAGTGTTCAGCATTTCTTTTGCCTCTTACCAAACTACATGGCAGGTGGTCTCCTCCTGAAAGCCATGGTGCCTGGGGAAGGTCGGGCCTTCCGAGTTACTGTTGACAGAAGCTGGGTTCCTTATGAGGCAGGAGACCCAACTGCTGCAAGGCACCAAGTCCTTTTGGTTGTTTGTTTTATTTTTCCAAAGAGAGTTTCCTTGTGTAGCCCTGGCTGGCCTAGAAGCTCTGTAGATCAGGCTGGCCTTGAACTCAGGGATCTGCTTGCCTCTGCCTCCTGAGTACTAGGATTTAAAGGCATTCTCCACCATGCCCAGAATCTTAGTGAGGTTAAAGTATCTTGGATCCCTCAAGGTGAATCAGGCCAGGGCTTGTAGAAATGATTGCAGAAAATGTGTGGAAAGCCAGGAAGCAGAGGCAGGCGGATCTCTGAATTGAAGGCTGCCCATGGCTACACAGAGAAACCTTGTCAAAAAAAAAAAAAAAAAAAAAAAAAAAAAAAAAAAAAAAAAAAAAGGAGAGAGAGGAAAAAGCAAAAAGAGGTGTATCTGAAGATGAGAAAGAAAATCGCAGTGGGCCAGTCAGATCAATTTACAAGTCCAGATTTGTTAGTCCGTAGTGAGTAAGCTCAGGCCATTATTGACCTGCCTAAAGCAAACACAAGTGAATGAATGATAGACACAAGAGGGGGATCAGGTGTGCTCACTGGAATGTGACCCTCTGCCGCAGGGAGCCGTCAGTCGGCCACAAAATCCTTCTGTATTGAAAATACAGCACCTACACACGCTAAATGATTTTATTTGTTACATTTGGCAACACAAATATTTAAACATCAGTGGGTTTTGTTGTTGTTGTTTTTTAAGTGACCCTGTAAGTACCTCCAGCATTCCAAGGATCTGTTAGCGCTCTTCCCACAGTGAACTGCCTGTGGGTCTGATGGGATGATCTCCCTATCCTCCAGGAAGCTGTGAGATAAAGCCCAGGAGCCCTGAATGTGGTAGAGCCTTGGGGGTAGGGGACCTGGTTCCCTGGAGGCTGCATTTTCCCCCAAAGAAAAGTTGACCAAATAATAAGTGTGAGGGGCTGGAGAGATGGCTCAGCAGTTAAGAGCACTGACTGCTCTTCCAGAGGTCCTGAGTTCAATTCCCAGCACCCACATGGCAACTCACATCTGTCTGTAACTCCAGGATCTGACTCCCTCACACAGACATACATGCAGGCAAAACACCAATACCAATAAATAAATTATTAAAAACAAGTGTGAAAATGCCATTTGGAGCAAGAGTTAGAGCAATGGTTTATTCAAGCCAAACAGTAAGTATTTCCCGCCTTTCACTTAGGCCCCATTCATTCATCGACTGACTGACTGAGACAGGGTCTCACTATACAGCTCCAGATAGCTTGGATCTCTATAGACCAGGCTAACCTGGAAGAGATCCGCCTGCCTCTGCCTCCCAAGTGCTGGCATTAAAGGAGCCTGGCAACATGATCCCTGCTCACTTGGGCACTTTTAGTGCCTGGGGCGGTTAGAGCATTCAAGCAGGTCTATTTACAGCCTCCGAGATGGTGTTAATTGCTGTCTTAATCTTTCTCAATTCTGTGCTCTATCCTCCATTTAATCTGCCTGCATCTGTTGACCCAGTCTGTTGATGACTTCCTACTTTGGACCCACCCTACTTTCTTGTGTTATGTAAAGTGAATGTGCTCACACTTTCTTTTCTTTTTTCTTTTTTTGTTTGTTTTTGACACACACACACACACACACACACACACACACACACACACACACACACACACACACCCTGACAGAGTTTTCTGTGTGTAGCCCAAGCTGTCCTGGAACTCTGTAGACCAGGCTGGCCCCGAACTCACAGTGCTGGCCTCGAACTCACAGGGATCCGCCTGCCTCTGCCTCCTGAGTGCTGGGATTGAAGGTGTGTGCTATCATCTCACCACCCTGAGCCTGTGATCAAACTTTCTAATTATTTATCTTCTTGGACTGTTTTCTAAGTCGGGTAATGTAGAGGAGCGTTGTGGTAGGTGTGTTAGAGTCTGTGAGATGAAACACTTTGCACTTCCATTAACGTTTTCCAGCCTCAGTGTTTGTGTTATGATATGCCTGTCAGGGAAAGATCATCCTGTCACAGCTTTGCAGGGAGAGGCTCATCCTCACAAAGGGGTTCCCAGATAACATAAGAGAGTTGGCAGGGGAGAGGCCGAGATAGAGACTCTAGCCTCGAATCAGCCTATCTACAAGCTGGATGACCTGAGTTGGATCAATAAAACCCAAGCAAAAAGGCAATAGTATGCATCTGTAATCCCAGCACTCCTATGGGGGCTCGGAAGCAGAGACAGGAAAATACCCTGGAAACTTGAGGCTCAATTAGCCTGGAGTATGTAGGAACAATAGAAAGAGAGGCAGGTCCTGCTTCGGCAAGGAGGAGGAGAGAACAAATTCCTGAAAGCTGTCCTCAGACTTCCACGTATGCGTGTGCGCGCGCGCGCGCGCGCACACACACATACACAGAGAGAGAGAGAGAGAGAGAGAGAGAGAGAGAGAGAGAGAGAGAGAGAGAGAGACAGACAGACAGACAGACAGAGACAGAGAGAGAGAGTTAAAAACAAAACATGCACTTTAAATTTTCAAAAAAAAAAAAGGACCAGTGCTGATGTAGCTCACCAGAAGAGTACTTACCCAGCATGCTCAAGACTCTGGGTTCAATCTCAGCTCTATAAGAAAACAAAACCAAATGAAAACTTGTAATACCTACTGTTGACTAGGGTGTTTAAAAAGAGGAAGGGGGGAGGGGGGAGGACAGGGGAATCTATGGCTGATATGTAAAATTAAATTAAATTATTAAATTAAAAAAAAGAGGAAGAGATGCTTCCCTGGTCTGGGAGGAACTCAGTGTCGGGCTATGATTGATTATTATGGGTTTTTGCTCACTGCCACCCAAAGAACAACTCTGGTCTACTTGTCTCTCTCAGGCTTTGGAATACCCTCTTCTTTCTGGTGAGAGATTCAGTCTGCCGCTGGGTTAGAATGGTGTCTGCCAGGGAGCTGGGCATGGTGTGTCCACCTCAGGAAGGCTGAGACAGGAAGATTAAGAGTCAAGCCCACCCTGTCTCAAATCATCCCCACTCCCAAGTATGCTTGCCAAATTTCCTCAAGAAGCCTAGTATATTTCTTTTTCTTCTTTTTTAACTGTTTCTTTTTTCTAATGAATGAGTATCTTATGGGAAATAGTAGGAGACTTAAGTATCATGTTCTGCACCGAACTTTTCCCACTGGCTTTAGCAGCCCCCTGGGAGTCCTGCTGCAGGTGAGTATTAGTCCTGTGGTGATGGTCAGACAACTGGCCCACTTTTTAAAACTTGACACTGTAGGAGGAGCAACAATTTCTCAGGTCACTGGTGTATTTGTGAATCCTAAGTCAGATGAAGGAACAAGATGGTTTGGTCTGTCTTGCTGGCGGGGAAGGCAGGGTGGAAGTGGAAAGCTTCCTCAGCATCCGTACTTGAGGCCTGAGTTTGATCCCCAGCACTCTAAAAACAACAACAACAAAACCAAACAAACCAACAATTTGATCCCCCCAAAATACCCCGAACAAACAAAAATCAAAACAAAACTCCCCAAAACCAAGCAAGAGGAGCCCAGCTTCTCTGTGGGTCTGCAGTCTTTGTTATGTCTGGGTCAGAGTGAGCTTATCAAGGAATGACCTAACAGTGATTTGGGAGGTGTTTTTTCCTAGTGAGATATTTGAATAGCAGAGGTGATGTTCTATTGTGCATTCAACATAGAATGTAAAGAATTTACTAGCTAAAATCCATGGTTTTTATCTCGATGACGCCTGTGGAACTTATCATGGTGTGATATTTATTTTATTACTTTGGGGGGGGGGGCAGGATCTTGCTTCTGTAGCCCACTGGGGCCTAGAATGCAATCCTTTTGAAAACTGACTGGTATTACAGGCTTGGACCCCACCATGCAACTCTAGAGTTAAATTTTATTTTGTTGATTTTCGAGGTGGACTCTTGCTACGTCGTAGCCCCTGCTGGTCTAGAACTCACAATCCTGCTTCAGCCTCCCGTGTGTTGGAATTACAGGCAGGCTGTAAATGTATATTATCTAAAACTTTAAGTTACATTTATTTATTTTATGTGTGTAGCACAGCAGATTCATGGAGGTCGGAGGGCCACCGGTGGCAGCTGGTTTGCCTCTTCCACTACCCGGGTCCCAGGAGTGGGGCAGCAAGCCCCCCCCCCCCCCCCCCCCGTTTCTCCTTTCCCCATGTCAGGCATGCAGCACCATCCCCAGCAAGAAGAGGTTCTTCCCCACCATCAGCATCTTCTTTCCAAGCTCTATTTCCAGGCTGCTGCCTAAGGAGATCTTCAAGGGCTGCTGCCCCTCCGTGATGTTAGCACCGTCCACCCCTTACTTCATTGGCCAGTCCAAATGTCTGCAGTCAGCATTGTTCCTTCTTCATTCCTTACCTGTCTTTTCTGTCAGTGAAAGTACCTATCGTCAACTGTCTAGCTCTTTTAGATCAAAGGGCACTAAATTAACATCCACAGATGAACTCCAACCTGACACTTTTTTTGTTCTTTTGGTTTTTCCAGACAGGGTTTCTCTGTGTAGCTTTGCGCATATTCCTGGATCTCACTCTGTAGACCAGGCTGGCCTCAGACTCACAGAGATCCGCCTGCCTCTGCCTCCCGAGTGCTGCTGGGATTACAGGCGTGCGCCACCAGCGCCCGGCCCCACCCGACACTTTATAAGTAAAAATTTATTAGAACGCAGCCATGCTCATTCATTTGCACAATGAGGGCGCCTGTGCCTGATGAGGGGCCTGCTCCTAGTAGAGATGGAAGCCGTGTTGGCCGCCAGTCATAAGATCTACCGACCAGCCAGCTCTTTACAGAGCTCACAGACTCTCACTGTGGGTCAAGTAAGGGAAGCAGAGTGAGCAGATGTTTAGAAACCTCCATGTAAATGCTGAAGTACACATGTAAAGTACACAAGGGCACCGGACAATACCATGGAGATTAGAAGTGTGATAAAATATGCCCATTGTATCTTAACAGCTCATCAACGTCCTTGCTCTAAAAGACATCCTTTTCAGTAGACACTCTTTGAGAGAGGGTCTCAATATGCAGCCCTGGTTAGCCTAGCCTGGAACTTGCTGTGTAGACCAAGCTGGCTTCAAACTCAGAGATCAGCCTACCCCTGTCACCTAGGAATGCTTGGCTTAAAAGTGTGCAGCACCACGTGGGTCTTCAATATGCCCTCAATGCTGTCGTCTCTAGTTACTTAATAATTGTAATTATACATAGCAATTGCTTTATAGATAAAGCATCTTTCATACTTGTATATTTTATTCTTTCAATTAAAAAAAAAAAATCACCCTTTGGGGGTTGGGGATTTAGCTCAGTGGTAGAGCACTTGCCTAGCAAGCGCAAGGCCCTGGGTTCTGTCCTCAGCTCCAGGGGGAAAAAAGTCACCCTTCAATCTCAGCACTTGGAAGGCAGAGGCAGGTGGATGTCTGTGAGTTCGAGGCCAGCCTGGTCTCCAGAGCAAGTTCCAGGACAGCAGGGCTACACAGAGAAATCCTGTGTTGATAAACTAAAAAGAAAATCCCACACACTTCTGTCAACTGGCAGCCCTTCAACAATTACTGGATGTGGCTGCAGAGATGGCTCAGCTGTTAAGAGAGCAAACAGCTCACGTAGAGGACCCACGCTTGGTTTCCAGCACCCACTTCCAGTGACTCTGAGCTGCCTGTAACTTCACCTCCAAGAGCTCATGCCTTCTTCTGGACGCCATAGGTACCTGCACTCACACATGCACACACCTACATCGACACATGCATGTGCATGTAATTAAAATAGAAATGTAAAGGAAAAACGCTCACTGGAGGGTTTTCTCTTGTTTCCCATAGAATGCCCATCTGATTTTGAGAGGGTGCATACAGGTAATCAGAGGAGATCCAATACCATGCCCCATCTCCTCGTTCCTAACATCACCGCAGTGACTACAAACATTTGTCACCTTATGAGAGCGTCAGGTCATCGGTCAGGTGGACGGACATTCAGGTCTTACTGAGATGGAAGCCAGAGCTCAGTGGCAGGTTCCCATTCAACGCTGAGGCCGAGGCTGCAGGGTGTTCTCCACAGCCACACCGATCGGTACGGTTGAAGTAGGGTAGTGCCTGGCACATGGTGACGGCTTCGTCAAGGTGAACTCTGTCGACTGAGGCAGTCCTGAGTGGTCAGGATCTCGCTGACTCTTTTTGAGATAGGCTCATACTAGGTAGCTCTGGCTGTTCTGGAATTTACTATGTAGACCAGGCTGGCCTCAAATTCACCTGCCTCTGCCTCCAGAGATTAGGATTAAAAGCATGCACCACCATGCCTGGTCCGTGAAATTTTATTTCTACACTAGATTTTTAGCATATGTATTTTGGTTTTTAAATTTTTATTTTATATATATATATATATATATATATATATATATATATATATATATATATAATTATATATATGTGTGTGTGTATACATTGTATACATGTTTGTATGTTTCTGGGCACATGTATGTGTGAGTGAGTGTGCATATGTGTGCACATGCATGTGCATATGGGGCCTGAAGTGGATGTCAAGAACCATCTTCCATGGTTCTTCTACTGTATTCTTTAAGGCGAGGTCTCTCAATCAAACCCAGAGCCTGCCAGTATGGAAGACCTCTTGTCTCTGCTTCTAAAGGCTGGATTACGGGGAGGCTGCCACTAACCCTGGCATCTAGAGCTCCAAACTTTGGTCCTAGTGCTTGGAGGCCAATGCTTAAATCATTGAGCCCTCTCTACAGATTTTATGGTTTTTTCAGATTGCATTTCGTGTAACCCAGGCTGGCCTTGAGTTTGCTATATAACTGAGGATGACCTTAAACTTATGATCCTCCTGCCTCTACCTCCCACATGCTTGGGTTGTAGGCCCGCACTGCATTGTCCAGTTTCTGCGGTGCTGGGAATCAAACCCAGGGCTTTGTGCATGCCAGGCAAGCACTCTGCCAACCAAATTACATCCCAGCCCATCCGTTACTTTAACTTCAGATTTCTTTTTTTTTCTTGCTAGGGAGTCAAACAGGTCCTCACCAATGCCAGAGAAGCGCTCTACCACTCAGTGATATCTTTAGCCCCTTATGTTTAGTTTTGAGTGGCCAGTTTTCTTGGATTGATGTTCCAGAGGGCCTTGGCTATTGAATTTCGATTTTGATCAGTGTGACTCCGAGACACTGCCTTGAATATAAAGTCTGCCTTCAGTCTACATGTGTGTGAATACCCGATATTGTCTATTTATATTTCTCTCTGTGCATGGTACGTAATAAAATAAACACAAAAACTTGTCTTCTTGGACATTTTGGGGGTAACAAGAGCTACCATTGTACTCTTCTGTTGTCTTCCACAGTGTAGTTTTGATAAGTCGATCATTGGGGGCTGATCATTTCATCTTGCTTATTATGGTAGTTTTTCTTTTCCCTCCCAATTCCTCTCAGAGTTGAGGCTGTACAGCCTTTTAAAAACAAATAAAGCAGAGGTCTGAGCTGGAAATGGAACTTTGAACCTGGTCCCCTGGTTCACTCCCTGTGATGGAGAGGACGTGAGCAGTTGTGGAGGCCATATGTTTTTATAGGGCTATGCCAAGGAAAATACTTGAGAATTACATTAGCAACTCAAGGTATTTTGGCTGCTGTGAGAGGACACATGATAGTTTTCCAGTTATATGAACAAGGGCTTTTGTTTCATACTGAAGTTTCTTACAGGCTTTGAGAACAATAGACTTCTCTCAGGCTTCCCGGAGGTTTTTGGGATGCTAATAGGTGGACGCACAGCCCTTTGCTTCATCTGGGGAGGACTTCTCAGGCCTTTGCCACTGTGGATTGTGCAGGATTCCTCTGTTGGTTTGGCTAAGGCTTTCCTTGTGTTTGAAATCTTACCCTCCTCCATGCCTCCCTCCTCTGCCTCACAGCCTCACCTGTGACACCCTGCTGAAAATTCTTAAGCACATTTCTCTGTTGGCAAACACATACATACCTTCTTCATCCAAAACATACTTGTCTCCTGGATCCTAAACTTGCTGAAGATGCCAGGAAGTGGGTCTGTTAGTCCATTTCTTTTTTCTTTCTTTTTTTTTGGGGGGGGGGGGGGGGGAGTGATTCAAGACAGGGTTTCTGTGTAGCTTTGGAGCCTGTCCTGGAACTCATTCTGTAGCCCAAGCTGGCCTCGAACTCAGAGAGATCCGCCTGCCTCTGCCTCCCAAGTGCTGAGATTAAAGGCCTGGGCCGCCGCCACCACCTGGCTAGTCCATCTCTTACATTCTTAGCACCAGGCACATAGAAGGCCCTTACTCGGTATTTGCTGAATGAATGAAGGAACCGTAGCGGGTACCCCCTAACCCCCAAGTAGCACCTAATGGGAATCATCCTTCACAGAAGCCATTTTCAGGATGAGAACCATGGGTGGGTTTGTTGGTTGGTCTGCTCCTGGTACTTCATTTTCAAATACAAATGACCAGAGAGCAAGAGGCCTTTGTCGTTTTTTTTAGTTCGGGTACTAGGCACATCCAGCAGGAAGCGGTCAGTTATTTAAAGATAACGCACTGTGCTTGAAATAACTTGTCTCAGTGGTGTGCCGTGAGCCAGCCAGGATTAGAACCTTCATTTCCTGATACCTGTTCTGGGGCCGTTACCCAGGCGGCAGCCTGCACCCCCTTCCAGTGCTGGTAGATACATCAATGGGAGCCAGTGTTTCCGACTGGGGAGGGAAGGAATCAGGCTCTCCTTTGTACACTAATTAGCACAGGCAGAACAAAAGGCCTCACTTGGTTTTCGAGTTCAAGTTTGGCTCATATGCCGTTCTCAGTGAAGATTATGATCTCGGATAAATTAAAAACAAATGTTAAAGAAGTCATAATGAGGTAGGGAGGGAATTCAGGATTCTTGTTTTTAAATAACCCTGGGTAAACAGACTTCTCTCTCAAGCAGACGTCCATGTCCCCTCCTCCTCTTGACTGTATGATTTTTGAGCCTTTGGGGGTCAATCTTCGTCTTGGTCATTCGCTCTGCCTGAACCCAGAGAGATGTCTTCTGTTGGTGTGCACAAGCCTCGTTCACCAGGCCATGGTTCTTTAGAACTAGGAAAATAGTACACAGAGGAGCTGGGTCACATCCACCAAGTCAGAGGGAATCGCACATTTGGCAAAGTGCCCCTTGCCTCAGGAATGACCACCACAGCCTGCTGCCCTGGCGTGGCTTCCTTTTCCTCCAGTCTGCTGAAGGCAAGGCCCCGGCAGGGAGCACACAGAAACCCCCTGTGTTCTCTCTTCTCCTCCAGGCCGAGTTCCTGAGTACATTCTTGACCAGATGCGGGGAGCTGGGGGCCCAGCAAGCCGCTGCATTCAATGGGACTCTGTATGTATATGCCAAATGAAGTCTACAGGCGGCTTTACGAGCCCAGTTACCGTGCTGGCAGATGTAAAGAAACTCAGAAGGCCTGTGTGTGTGTGGAGTCTTGATTCCTACGAAGTTTCCATGAGTACATTCAAGGGCTCTGTACATGGAAATTCAGTTCCTCTACTGACTCCCACCCCCGCCTAGAAATGGGTCTCTTGGAGCCCAGGCTGGCCTTGAACTCACTATGTAGCAAAAGATGATCTTGATTCCTGGTCCTCCTGCCTCCACCTCAGAGTGCTGGGGTTACATGTGTGCACCACCATCTCTGGTTTATGCACTGCTGGGAATTGAACCCAGGGCCTCAGGCATGTGAGGAAAGCACTCTACCTACTGAGCCACACTCCAGCCTACCCTATTTCCCTTTACTGTGTCAGTATGTGCCACATTAGTCTGTGTGGATGCACTTGTGTGCCCACATAGTTTTCAACAGAGCACACACCTCAGCAGACTTTGGTGATGTCTAGAGAGATTTGAGATAGTTAAGTCTTGAGGAGGGGATGTGTTACCAGCTAGGAGAGAGGCCAAGGATGCTTGGCTAAGCAATCTTCAAGACAGAGGCGGGAAGAAACCACTTAACAACAAGAAGCTAATGAGAAACCTACCAGGACCTGAGCTTCTCTCTCTGATATGTGTGTGTGTGTGTGTGTGTGTGTGTGTGTGTGGCTTTCAGAGGACAGACAGTTCTCAGGAATCTGTTCTCTCCTCCTATCATGTGGTGTCCAGGGATAGAACTCAGGTCACCTGACTCAGTGGCAAGTGCCTTTACCCACTGTGCAGCCTGGCTGGCCATGCACGCATGCATGCACGCACGCACGCACGCACGCACGCATGCACGCATGCACGCACCTTAGTTTTTCATCTAGGCTCTCACTGAATGTAGAACTTGCTGATTCAGTGGGGCTAGCTTACTGGTGAGCTCCAGGAGCATCCTGCCCTTGCCTGCCTGGCTCTAGGATTTCAGATGCATGCTGCTGCACTCAGCTTTTTACGTGGATCTGCGTCCTGGAAATCCAAACTCAAGTCCTTATATCCATATAGCAAACACATTACCTGAACCATTTTGCAACCCTAGCCCCTGAGCTCTTCTTGCAGTGATAACAGTTTCATTCTCTGTTCTGTGATCCAGAGGAGTATTTTACACACACACACACACTATATATATATATATGGAGAGAGAGAGAGAGAGAGAGAGAGAGAGAGTTTGTTTGCTTTTTGTTTTTTCAAGATAAGGTTTCTCTGTGTAACAACCCAGGCTGTTCTGGAACTCATGTTGCAGACCAGGCTGGCCTCGAACTCACAGCGATTGGCCTGCCTCTGTCTCCTGAGTGCTGGGATTATAGGTGTGTGCCACCACCTTCCAGCAAGGAATATTATATTCATCATTTCATTTAATCCTCAGAATGACCTGGCAGTGGGGACCAAGGTTATCCTTGTTTATTCAAGATGGAATCAAGGCTCAGAGAAGCCAATATCCCTTCCTGAAGTCACACAGAAATTTAGGGGAAGGGACAGGCTTCAGATCCAGATTTATCTTATCCAGCCCCAACTACGTGGCATCATTTCCCAGGGTAGCTTATGTGGACCTGCACAGTGTGATCGACACAGGAAAGATGCTGAATTGGAGACCGTAGGTAATCATGCTGTAAGGCTCCGTGATTGATATGGCCACTTGCGTCTGAGCCTCGGGCCCCCAAGCTTTAGAACTCACACACAGGGTGACTCTGGTGGGTCTGTGACACTTGCTGAGGAGGTCTCTGGGCCTGCTGCTGAGGAGGAGTAGCTGGGGCAGTGGGCAGTCTGCCTTCAGGTGACTGAGGGAACAAAGTGAGCCAGGCAGAACGGGAGAGACCCTGGTGGCTTTACCCCTCCTGGGTCCCTCCACTCCGGTCAGATCTTGGGGCTAATGAGAGGTGAGGGGCAATCAGTGAATCGTCATTTGTGAAGAGAGGAAGCATGAGTTTGAGAAATGGCTTCTGTGATGGAGAGGCCCTTGGAACTTAGGATCCTTGTCCCAAGGACACAGAAAAACATTCTGTGTCAAGGGGGCAAGGTGAGAGACCCTCCCAGGAGGCTGGGCACTAGGGAGCTCCACTGAGAATGAGGAGGAGTCAGCCTTGGCTGTGCAGTTGGGTTGAGGGGGCAGAAGGCAGACAGGGCTGGTGGGAGCAGAGTCCATGGCCTTGACATCCACCAAAGACCCCTCAACATCTGCCCAGAAACCTCACTTCTGCAGCCGAGAGCACAGCTCCTGCTCCGACTCCTGCAGACAAACCCGGGGAACTTAAGGGTGAGTGGTCTTTGGAACCCCCAGCTCTAGCTCCCGTGTCCAGTGTTCTTTGAGCAGACAAACCCTGTAACAAGCTCTGAGGAGCAACTCTCATGCTTTTTAAAAACCTGAGATGATTTAGACATAACTCTGTTTCCATATCTATCCTAAGGAAAGTCACAGTGCTTGGATTACTAAACTCTGTCTGGCTTAGGTAAGATTAAGTCGTTGTTGTGTGCCCCCCCCCCCCACTTTTCATGTAGCAAGGGGGTGGGGGAGGGGTTGTGAAGTTTCCTGTCTCCTTTCTAAAAGAAAAATTCTAGCACTGTCTACGATTAGTGTATCTTTCATCCACCTGTCCTGCTTAGAAAACGATTCTATGCGTCTCTGTAAGTGACTAACTGAACAGAATAGCATGCTGGTTTTTCTCTCAGTGAGGCATTTGGTGAAGCCTTTGAAAAGGCTTCAAAACCCCATAGCTCCAGCTCTCCCACAGGGCCTTCTGGCACTGCACAGGCCAGAGTCCCTCTCCTACCCTCACACTGTCTGTCCGTCCTTAGAAGGTTGCCCTCCTCCCTAAGGAGAATTTTCTTGTTATTGAAATGTGCGTTTAAATCTGACCAGGCTTTCCTCTATGGCACAAGCTGTCTTCCCTAGGGCCGTTTTTCCTCACAGTTGGCCATGAGGCCTGTGGAAGCACAATTGGGCTTTGTGGAGAGAAAGGTTTACAGTGCCCGGGAAGGTGGGGCCAGTCTTGTCTAAATAAATAGTAGTGGGCTGGCCTCAGGAAGAGGGGATTCCTGGAAGGCAAGAGATGGAGCCTGATGCAGAAGGCACTTCCTGGTTCCTGGGGCTTCTTGCGGCCTCCTCAGTTCTTTGCTGTGAACACAGGATGTCCTTGCCGCCGCCCCCCATCCCTCAGTGCTGTCCTGAGCTGTCCTGACTTGGGATCTTCCAGGACAGACCCTACTTCAACGACAGGTCTCCATCTTACTGGGGTCTAGCCCTCCTGCAGTTTCCACAAGGTTATCTGTTGGCCACTGCCACATATGTCCTGCGCCCAGCCAACACTCTTCTCTATTTAAAAACTTTGGGGGGGGAGTGGTGGAGACATGGCTCAGCAGCTGAGAGTGTGCGCAGCTTTTGTAGAGGACCCAAGTTTGGGTTCCTAGCACCCACATGGTTGGGGTGGTTTACAACCACCTGGAACCCTAGCCCCAGGATGTTCTCTTCTGACCTCCACAGACACTGCAGTTATGTGTACACACCCCCACACACCTATACATAATTAAAAATTTAAAAAGTAGAGACTGGAGAGATGCCCTTAGTGGTTGAGGGTGCTTCCTGTTCTTCCAGAGGAGGCAGGTTCGGTTCCTAGCCCCGCTCAGACAGCCCAGCCATCTGGAACTCTAGTTACAGGGCTTATGAGCCCTCTTCAGGCCTCTGAGGGCACCTGCACACAGGTGGTTCACATACAGACAAGCATACACACACACATATCCATTTTAAGAAGTAAAATCTTTAAAAGTCCATTTTTCCTTTTCAAAAATCTAAAATTAATATATAGAAAAGTGAGCATTTTTAGTTTATAGCTTTGTGATTTATAAAACATACATAGGTGTTTTATACATACGTGCCACTACTGCTATAATGCCAAACACTGTAACCACCACTCACCAGCACTATACCCAAATATATACCCCCAAATCCCCTCGGTGTCTGCTGGTTAGTGGAGGATGAAGCCATAAAGGTCAGCAGCAAGCTCCCGAAAGTCCCACTTCCTCTGCCCTTTACTACTAGGCTGCTCTGAAGTCCCTCCCAGCAGGGGACATCCACTCTTTCAACAAAGACAACTCAGGGGCTAGAGAGATGGTCTGTTAAGAGCACTGACTGCCCCTCCAGAGAGCCTGGGTCTCTCTCTTCTCAGTACCCACCTGGTAGCTCTCAATGGTCAGTAACTCCAGTTCCAGGGGATCCAATACCCTCTTCTGGCCTCTGGGAGTACTGCACACACGTGGTGCACAGGCATAGAAGCAGACACAACACCTATGCACATAAACCAGACAAACCAACACAACTAACCTGCCCGGGCCCGGCTGTCCATCCTCTCACCTCCCAGCCAGGCTACAGCACAGCATTTTTACCTGCAGCTTGGCTCAGACCCATATTTGAAAACGCTTCCCTTGGCTCGGTACTATAGAGTCGTTTATTGTAGGAAGAAATAGTTGGAGTGAATGCTGTTCCTAGTGATCATTCTATGGCTACAGAGTGCCTGAGAGACAGCAATGGGTTAAAAGTGCACAGGAGCCAGATGTGGTAGTGCACACCTGTTATCTCAGCACCTGATGGGCAGAGGCAGGAGGATTGCCACAAGTCCCAGGCTACAGACAGTTGCACAGGGAGGTCTTGTCTCAAAAGACCAAACAGAAAAACCAAAAACCGTCTTGACCACAGATCTAAGCCGTTTATTTATTCACTTACTTACTGTGTGTGGTATATGCACGTGTGCACATCGTGGAGGCCAGACACCAACACTGGGGTGTCTTTCTCAATTGTTCTTCAACTTACATTGTTTTAAATTATAATTTATTATTACGGGGGGCGTGCATGCCGAGGCACACATGGAGAGGTCAGAGGACGATTTTGTGGAGTCAGTTCTCTCCTCCCACCTTTACAAGGTCCCCGGGATGGAACTCAAATGGCTTGTGCCTTTCCTTGCTGAGCCCTCTTGCCTGTCCATCACTTTTTCTTTGAGGCAGGGTCTCTCAGGAGCCTGGAGTTTGATGATCTGAACAAGCTGCCTCGTCCGCCTGTCTCTACCTCTCTGGTGCTGGGTTTACAGGTCCTTCCTGCCCTGCTGTGTACATGATTCATGGGACCCAAACTCGGGTTCTTATACTTGGGTGGCAGGCACTTTACTGACATCAATCTCCCTAGCCCCAGATGAGTGAGGTGACTGTGGAGTCTCCAGGATAATTTTGCTCACCCTAATTTTCTGGGGGATTTTCAGATCTCCTGGTGGTTCGGAGCCATGCATGAACTAGGATATTTCTTAAGGTAAATGAAGTCCAGAACATGTAATCTGGAGATCTGGCAAATGACTACTGTAATTGCAGCACTTGGGAGGCTGAGGCAGGTGAAATGCTATCAGTTCAAGGATAGCTTGGGTTATATATAGTGAGTTCCATACCAGCCTGGGCTATAGACTAGCCTAGTGAAATATGACATGTCTCAAACAAACCAGTTTGTCAACAACATCAAAAAAATGCTCCAAAAAGGCCAGGTGGTGGTGGTGCACACCTTTAATCCCACACTTGGGAGCCAGAGCCAGGTGGATCTCTGTGAGTTTGAGGCCAGCCTGGTCTACACAGAGAAGGCCTGTCTTGAAAAAAACGGGGAAAAAAAAAAAAAGGCTCCATATAAAATAAAATGTGGATGTTTGGTTTATCCCTTGTAGGAGGGACCAAAATCAGCCCAGGGCTATAGTTTCCTTAAGGTGTGGAAAGTGGGATCTGGGTTATGAGTGAGGGGAGATGCATTGGAATGACTGGGGCTGCTTTCCCATCCCAGAGTTCACCTAGCTGGCTTTACCTGTCTCCTGGGGTGGGGGTGAATGCCTAAGAGGAAGAGGAAGATGCTGTGGGGTGTCATGTTCTATCTAGAGGAAGTCCACAGGTAAGAGAGGCAATCTGTACATGTATATGTATATATGTACGTCTATGTATATGTGTATATACATGTATATGCACTTTGTACATACTCAGCCCACGGTAGGAGGATGAGATTGTCCACACTGGACCCAGGCAGGGTTGGCTTTTATCTACTTGCAGCAGCGTCTGTACCACCTAAGCCAGAGGACAGAGCTAGATGTAGCCGGTTCTCCAGAGGTGGGACTCAAAGGCTCCTGTCCAGCTGGAGCCCAAGCAAGCCAGGTGTCAAGCTATGGCCTGGCTGCCTGCCCTTAGAAAATAGGCTGGAGATCCATGCCCTATGAGGTCTCCCTAAGCACACCCCACCCCCGAAGTACAAGTGGCTAAATCCTGTTCTCAGAAGCTCTGGGTTGTGGGGCCCTGGGCATGTATTAGCTGAAATGTCTTGTTTGTGTTAGTCCAGAGCTGGGTTAGAGGCCCCACACCCCCCGAGGCTACTCCTCAGCCCCAGTTAGAAGCACAGAGGTTCTCAAGTGTTCTTGGTCTTTGAAGATGCGTGTGTGTGTGTGTGTGTGTGTGTGTGTGTGTGTGTGTGTGTGTGTGTGTAGGAGGAGGAGGAGGAGGTCAGAGGGGCATCAGATCACCTGGGGCTGGAGTCACAGGCAGTTGTGAGCTGCCTGATGTAGGTGCTGGGAATCTAACTCGGGTCCTGTGCAAGAACAGTGTGTGCTGGGGCTGGAGAGACGGCTCTGTGGTTAAGAGCACTGACTGCTCTCCCAGAGAACCCGGGTTCAATTCCTAGTATCCACATGGCAGCTCTCCGCTGTCTGTGACTCCATTTCCAGGGATCTGACATCCTCATACAGACAGACATAAATGCAGGCAAAAAAACCAATACACGTAAAATAAAAATGAATAAAATTTAAAATATCTAATAAAAAAAACAGCCTGTGCCATCTTTCCAGTCCCTCTTTGTCTCTATTTTTCTAACTGAACAGAACTATTAGAGCCCAGGTGAGGTGTGTGTGTATTTGGAGTGTGGGTCAAACCTTTCTGTGCTCTTTTGCCTTAAGGGAAGGAATTCTGGGTTCTCTTTTCTGACTGCCTTTGGGGTGCTGTTAGTAGCACTGGGGCAGGAACCTTTGACCTTTCCCTCTAGGAGTGGATCATTTATAGTATTGGTATTCTTCACTTTGATTGGCAGCATCTGCTTGTTTTAGGAATGATATCCCAGCCTTGAAATTCCTAGGTTTGATTCTGGTTGATCTGTATGCTTCTGGTGCATGGATGTTTACTCTGCAATCAAAGTTTACTGAGTTAATAATGCTTCTAGCGAGTGGAAAGTAGGACATTTTTTTTCTTTTTCTTTTTTCTTTTGGCCACCAAACCCTAAGCATTAGAATTGCCCGTCCAGGGGCTGAGAGATGATGGCTCAAGCCATACAAAGCACTTGTTGGTGCACACACCTTTAGTCCCAGCATTCAGGAGGAAGAGGCAGGCAGATCTCCGTGAGTTCGAGGCCAGCCTGGTGTTTCAGCATGAGTTCCAGGACAGCCAGGGCCACACAGTGTCGAATCCCCTGTCTCGAATCCTCCCCCTCCCCAAGAGCACTTGTGGCTCAAAGCAAACATTTCCCTCCCCACCTCCCATGCAGGGGGCGCATAGTGAGGGCAGGTCCTTAGGGCTCCATGGCCAAATCTCCAGGTTGGTGAGAGATCTTATCTCATAAAATCAGGGAAAGCAGCTGAGGAAAACACCCTGCCAACCAACCCCTGGCCTCCATATGCATGTGCCTATAGGCACACACAAAGATGCACACACATGCACACAGAACTCTTCACCTATTCACTTTCCCATAAAGGGCGCCTTAGACGGAACCTGGAGGAAACCAGACTCCAGGCAGCCCTGGGGCCTGCTCCGAGAACCACTAAGATAAACACAAAATGCACTCTCTCCAGATTCTGAGAAAGAAAAGCCCTCAAAGGTCAGAGGGTCCAGTGGCTCTCAACCCGGGATTGCACATTAGAATCATCTGGGGAGCTTTTCAGAAATGCTCATGCCCAGCCCCCACACCCAAAGATCCGTGGTTCAGCTGGCCTGGGGTGGGGCTGCAGCTTCACTGGAATTTTCTAAAAGCTCCCCAGGGGCTTCTGATATGCAGCCAAGTTTGTGAAACTCTGCCTTTATAGGCCAGAGATCCTCCCTGGATATTTGAATGACAGGATTAAAAAGATCCCTGCCTGGTAGGGTGGTACCCTCCCCAGCAGACCATGGGCTGATGGTGGAATTGCCAGCCATTGTCCCCAGATTCCCTAAAGCCCCTCCATTGTCCAGCAAGCCTTAGTCCCTTATCAATCCCTCCTGGCCAGGTTCTAGAAGCATGCTCTGAACAGGGTATCAGGTCCCTGGAACTGGAGTTACAGACAGTTGTGAGCATCATGTGGGAGTTGGGAATTGAACGTGGGTCCTCTGGAAGAGCAGCCAGTGCTCTTAACCTCTTCAGCACCCAACACCACTCTTAATCATGTTTAAACCAGGGCATCCAAAAATTCAGCATTCTTTTTTGCCACCAACCTTGTATCCAGCCCCACTGTTAGGCCTGGTCACCCCCACCAGCCCCTTCTTTGAAATGACGAAGTAGGTTCTTTAGTGACTCAGCTATGTGCCCCACTGATGGCAATTTTACTAGTGTTCGTAAGCTGAATCTCTTTATTTCATGATTTCTTTTCTGGGTCAGGTAAATCCTGAAGCATCTTCATCAGTGGAGGCTCCTACAGGGAGAGGTTTGTTTGTTTTGTTTTGTTTTGTTTTGTTTTTCGAGACAGGGTTTTTCTGTGTAACTTTGGTGCCTGTCCTGGAACTCACTCTGTAGACCAGGCTGGCCTCGAACTCATAGAGATCCACCTGGCTCTGCCTCCACCCGGCTTTACAGAGAGAGTTTTAAATGCGTTTGAATTACATTTCACTGTGATTCATTTCCTCCGGAATGCCAGATTTTTGACTGACACACCTAAGACCGTTGTGATGAGTCCCCAGACTTTCTTTGCACTGTCAGATGCTCTGTGGCACTGAAGAAGCCGTGGCTGTTGGTTTGTGTTTGTGATAACTTGTGGCCCTAGTCGGTTAATGAATCTGTACATGGAACTTATTCAAGGTTGCAGTCTTGATGGTCACTTGATTTAGTTAATATTTATACCTTCCCACTTTGGCTCCTCAGGGCTGCCTGTGTGTGCGAGCACACACACATGCATCCACCATGTGTTTGCACAGTTAACTGTCACGTTCACAACTAGGCAACAGAACAAGGTTTTAGAACCTGTCTGTGGAGCTGGAGAGATGGCTCAGTGGTTAGTAGTGTGTACCGCTCTAGAAGAAAACCTGAGTTTGATTCCCAGCACACACATCGGGCGACTTCAGCACCAGGGGGCCTGACTTTCCCTCCTAAACTCTCCCATATGCATACCCGCACACAGGCACACACATAAACACATAATCAAAAATACAGTGAACCTTAAAAAGAAAAACTTGTGTGTGAGGCAAATAGCATGGTGAATTCTTTTCATACCTACTAAACTGTCCTATAGCCTCCAGGCTCAGTGGAGCTATAACATCTGCCTCCTGAGTAATCTGCCCTCGAGGCCCCAGGCTGGAGACTGTAATTTGGCGGCAGGACTTGGCGCCAGAGTCCAGCACCGGGGGCAGGAGCATTTGTCCCAGTGCTGAGCTTGGTTGTTGAAAAGCTACGGTCTGGACCTGGAGCATCGCCATCTTAGGAGGCTACTGTGATCTCACACATAGGCAAACACTTTGGGATTTAGAGACGGGGTCCACAGTGATGGGAGGATATGGTGGGGGGCATAGAGATGTGTCCTGACAGAGCCTGAACAGATGTGTTCTGCTCCATACATCCCATCTACTCCAGAACTAGGTGTGCTGCATACAGAGTCAGCCCAGACCCTACTGTGGGGCATGGCTTCCGGAAGCTGAACGGAATTGTGGTGGTTTGAATGAGATGTCTACCATAGTCTTGGGCAATTGAATATTTGTTTGCCAGTTGGTGGCGATGTTTGGGTAGATTTAGGAGGTGTGGCCTTGCTGGAGGAAGTATGTCACCGGGCATGGGGGAGGCCTTGAGGTCTCAAAGCCTCCTGCCATTCCCAGTGCACTTCGTTCTTCCCTCTTACAGTGAAAGATGTGAACTCTCAGCTTCCTGCTCCAGCTGCCATGCTTCCCCTCTGTCGTCATGATCTTTCATTTCTCTGGCACTACATGCTATCGTCGTCATGGTGTTTTATAGAAAATAACAGATATAGAAGTCAGTACCAGAGGTGGGACATTGCTGTGACAGGCCTGACCGTGCTGTTTTTGGGAAGAATGTAGAAAACTTAGATTTTGGACTAGGAAAGCAGTTAAATGCTGTAAGCAGGGGCTTCATGGGCCCTCCTATTAGAAGCCTGGAAGACAGTAGTGCTGAGAGCAATGTGGACTATGGAGGCCCAGCTCAAGAGGTTTCTTGGGGGAACAGTATTAGCAACTGGTCTAGAATCCATTCTTGTGATACCTTAGCAAAGAATTTGTCGTTGTCATAAGAACCTGCTTGAGGCTAAATTGAAAAGTAATGAACTAACTTCTTTGGAGGCGATTTCAAGGCAGCCTAGTATTGACTCTGTCATGTGGTTATTAGTAATCACTCACGTCTACAATGAAAAAGAGCGAATGGGACAGAAAGAAATACAGAGTGTATAGTTTGGGGAGAAAGCAGACACCGACCACTTAATGTTGCAGCCAAGACTGGTGCTGAAAGAGAGAAGGAGCCACCTTTTGCTCAGCTCTGGAATAAAGAGAAGGCTGTGCTCAGGGCAAGACCCCACTCAGCTAAGCTCCCAACTTGTGAAAGAACAGAAGGCATTTTTTTCTGCTCCTGAAAAGCAGCTGCACTCAAGCTGTTGCTGATGTGGTTCAAGGGACCCGGGCCATCTCAAGCTGAACTTGGCAGTGTCGTTCACTTGGCTCTAGTGTCAAGAAGGATGCAAGAGATAAGGAATGATGGAAATTTCCCCCATGGTTTCAGAAAGCCACCAAGCCCAGGCTGTGTGTGGCAAGGATGTCCCTGTGTGAAGGCTTTCAGAGGGCAAGAGGCCCTGGAGGTCATGGTGGAAGCAGTGGAAGTGAATCCAGGGTTGTGTTGGAGGCCCCAAGATGTTGGAGATGCCAGAGCAATGAGGTATTTGTGAAGAAGAGCTGCATACAAGGAGAAGAACCAGCCAGAGAGAGATTGCAAGTTGTAGGCTGCAGACAGCAAAGCTGGATGGGCGGAGCCATCTAAGCTGATTGGCCCTGGACCTGGAGCCAGAGGATCTGATGTTTGCCTTGCTGGGTTTCCGATTTTGCTTTGGCCCAGTATTTCCTGACTATGCTCCTGACTCTCCCCTTTGGAATGCTAATGTAAATTCAGTGCCACTGTATATTGGGAATATAATGCTTTTCCAAGGGGGTTACAATTAAGAGATTACCTTGAATTGCAGAAGAGAATTTGGGCTTTTAAACAGGGTTCAGACTGTGAAAGATTATGGGGACTCTGGAAGGTGGACCAGATGTACTTTTCACTATAATGTGGTCAAGAGGCTAGTGGGGCAAGGAGTGGAATGTGGTGGTTTGGATGAAAGCTATCCCCACAGGCATCTGAACACCTGGTTCCCAGTTGGTGGCGATGTTCCGGTAGGTTTAGGTACTGTGGCCTTACTGGAGGAAGTATGTCACCGTCACGTGGGGTGGGTGGGCTTTGAGTTCTCTGGTGCTCCTCCACTTCATGCTTGCAGTAAGATGTAAGCTCTCAGTATCCTGTTCCAGCTGCCACGCTTCCACTCCACCACCATCAGCTCTTACCCCAAGGAACTAGAGAGCCAGTGATTGACAGACAAGTAGCCAATGGGAAAGACAGGTGCTCTTAGCATTGTGATTCTGATTCAGGTTGTCAGTCATTTGATATTTGTCCCGTGTCACTTAGAGAGTTCACACTTCACAGTGGCTGGGGAGATGGCTCAGACCTTAAGAGTACTGGCTGCTCTTCCAGAGGTCCTGAGTTCAATACCCAGCACCCACATGGAAGCTCACCACTCACTATCTAGAGTGGGATCTGATGCCCTCTTCTGAAATAAAGGTGTACATGCAGATAGAGCACTCATACATAAAATAAATACATCTTTTAAAAAATTTTTTTACACTTCAGAACGTTGCAATTGAATTTCATTTTTTTTCCTAAGGAGCTCAGTGTTTTTTACCTAAGGTTATGATTTTTGTCTTGGGCCCTTTTCGTAGCTGCAGGGGGTGCCTGAGCCACGGGCTCGACACCCTTGTAAGTTGCAGGGAAGGTGCTTAATATAAACTCCAGAGCACATTCAAGACCAGGGTGGAGTTTACCCAAGGCCGGGCATGTGTTCTGTCTGTCGGGTAACTCTCAGTTAACCAGGACATGCGATTAAGCAGGATACCATCTCTCAGCCGCAGGGCTCAGTGTTTATAGTGCGTCTGTGCGTTACGGTTTAGATATTTTGCAGTGCCGGTACATACGTGTACACTTTTCTTTTTCTCTCTTAGGTACCTGCCTTCATAGTTAGTGTGTTTTCCACGTCTGCAGTCTTCCTTATGTCCTGACGGTCCCAGTAATCTGGGACTACCTGGCGGGTAAGAGCTGGTACATAGCGTGGAGGTGTAGCTACCGTAGAAAACAATATGGCACTTATTCAAAACTTTGGGCTGGCTAGATGGCTCAGTGGATAAAGGCACTTGTTTCAAACCTGATGACCTAGGTGTGATCCTCCAGACATGGGTGGTGGAAGGGGACTAGTTCCTGTGAAGGTGGTCTCTGACTTCCACACCTACTCCCCTCCTCATACACAAAATAAAGAAATGTAAAAAGAAAGAACAGCTAGGACTTCAGAGATGGCCAGGCAGTCCAGGAGCACTTGTTGCTCAAGCAGAACACTTGAATTCAGTTCCCAGCACCCACATGTCAGCTCACAGCCTCCTTCAACTGTAGCCACAGGTCCGATGCCCTTTGGTCTCTGCATGGATCTGAATGCATGTGGTGGGCATAAGCTTACATAAACACATAGATTACATACATTTTTTTAAACTCTAAAAATTAAACAATTACTATGTTACCCAGATGTCTCATTATGGGCTATCTATCCCAAAGAATATTCCAATGAGAATCTCAGAAAGATACATGCTCTCATGTGCTTTGCAGCCTTACGCACAATTAGCCAAGAGGTGGAAATAACGCAGGTGTCCATCCCTAGAGGAGTAGACAAAGAAAAGGTGATGTGTGCATACAGGACTACCGTCAGCCTTAGAACGAGGGAGCTCTAACTTTTCAGCCACTCAGACCAACCCAGGAAGCATTACAAGCAATAAACTAGCCTCAGAGAGACAAACGCTGGTGCATGATTCTACTTAGGATACTGAAACAGTTAAAGTTGGAGCATGATGTGGAAGATGATTATGGGCAAGAGGGTAAGGAGAGGAGGCTATGGGGAGATGTTAGTTAATGGTTCTAAGTTTCGGTCACATAAGATGAGAAGTTGTGGACATCTGGTGTACCACATCATACTGGTAGTTAACAATATGTTGTTAACAACAAATATGGTAAGGGCTGGTGCGATGGCTCAGCAGGTGAAAGGGTTTGCTGTGTGTGCCCAGTGCCCTGAATTCGATCTCTTGAGACCATGAAAAAACAGATGCAGGGATATACATCTGTAATCCCAATACTGCTATGTAAGAGGGGAGGCTGAGAGCCGGAGAATTGCCTGCAAACTTGTAGGCCAGCCAGCCTGAAGGACAAGAGACCCCCAACTATGCAAGGACAAGAGACCCCCAACTATGAGCAAGATGGAAGGAGGGAACCAAGTTGTCCTCTGCCCTCCAAACACAAGCCAGGGCATGCATGTACCTATACTTACACACATGCATGAAATAGTAATTTTTGTTTTGTTTTTCGAGACAGGGTTTCTCTGTGTAGCTTTGTGCCTTTCCTGGAACTTGCTTTGAAGACCAGGCTGGCCTCGAACTCACAGAGATCTGCCTGCCTCTGCCTCCCAAGTTCTAGGATTAAAGGTGTGAGCCACCACCGCCCAGCCTTGAAATAGTAATTTTAAGAACTGTGTTAAGAAGGCAAATTTATTTTTGTATGTTACAAGAAAAAAAGCAAAGGAACACAAACTTTTGGAGATTTTTAGATGTACTTCTTGCCCCACATTGTGGTGATAGTATCGTGGGTGTGTATGTCCATATGTCCACAGGCATTGATTGCATATATTAAATATGTATAAGTTTGGGTGTGCAGTCATACCTCAGGGAAACAAGCATGAACAAATGCTAGGACATTGAGGTGGAAATAGCAAGGGAAGAGCTGAAGAGAGGGCTGAGTGTTGAGTGAGTGCAGTGCTCTTGCACTAGGGGCCTGGTTCAGTTCTCAGTACACAATCACCTGCAAGTCCAGTTCCAGGGAATCTGGCACCCTCTTCTGGTCTCCGTGGGCTACTGCATACACATGGTGCAGTTAAACACACTCAGGCCCACACACAAGCATATAAATATATTTTTTAAAAGTAAATGATTTTTAAAAATAGCAAGGGAGTTTGGCATGCAGGCCCAATGATAGCCCCTGAGGGGACTTGTGAAGCCAGGGAGAAGGGACAGTCTGAATTGAGAGGGACCACATCAGGGAACTGGAGCTGTAGCCCCAGAGTCTGAGTGCCATACACGGCCCAGCAAAGCTGCATTTAGACACAACTGCAGGTTATCTATCAACAGAGAGTTTGGAACTAAAAATGGGCCAGAAGCCAGATTTGCCTCCACCAGGGACAGAAGTCTGGGTGAGAACATCCTGTCTGCTCCCTCCATCGAGCTTAACCTTGCCCATCAGGGTCAGTTCCACCTTCCCAATTCTTCGTGTTTTAGGAAATCTGTGGTGGCTCCGTTTGCTTTTCACACCAACTCTAAGATTGCCCCACCAGTTCTGAAGGCCTTCCCTAGCTGACCTACCCCTTTAGACCAGTCTCAACCTCTACCCAATGCCTTCTTTCAGCAGCTTGCCGTCCCACTCACTTGACACACTCGGTGTGCACCGACTTCCCCTTACCTAACAACATTGGCTTCCATGGCCTGATCAGCACCCCTCATGGGCATCCCAGTCCACACAGCTGGTCTTCTCCTTGACCGTATAACAGGTGTGTATTATTTATCTGCAGGGGTTGAGAAAACAAGACAAAACAGATGGTGCTTGTCCCACAGGGAGGTCTCCGTTCCCTAACTAGGGTGGGACAAGGACCCTGTGCCTGGCTTTCTGTCCTCTGGCTGCGTGTCTGTGCTACCAACACCACCCCATTTGCTGAGTGACAGACATAGCCAGCTCCCTGCCTTGAGTGTCAAGGCTACTGGCCTGGATCCTAGAGTGTCAGGCTCTTCTTGAGAGGACTGGAATTTATAATTACAGAGTCATTAGCCTGGAATGCAAGGAGCCCCAACCATCAATCAGGATGTTAGTTGGTGGTTTGGGTTTTGCTCGGGTTGATAGTTAGACAATTAAACTAATTTTAAGTTTGAAAGATCGGAATTGGAAATTCTATTTGGAATTTTTTTTTTTTCCAAAATCAGTTTGGGGGGGAAAAAAAACACGAATAGTGTCTCTCTCTTTTTTTTTTTTTTTTTTTTTTTTGAGCTGAGGACAGAACCCAGGGCCTTGCACTTGCTAGGCAAGTGCTCTACCACTGAGCTAAATCCCCAACCCCCAGTGTCTCTTTTATGTCTGTGTGATGTGAATGCATGCATGCATGCGTGTATGTGGGCGAGTGTGCGCACACGTGTGGAGGAAAGGGATTGGCATTGATATCTTCCTTCAGTCACTCTCCACCATTTATACCAAAGCAGGTCTCTCAAGAACTTGCTAATTTGGCTATTCTAGGTAGCTACCTTGCTCTGAGGAATCCCCTGACTCTTCTTCCTTAGCTCCAGGATTACAGGTAGGCCACCTTGCCTAGCCTCACATTTATAAAGCAAGCACATTACTCACTGAGCCATCTCCCTAGTTGCCAAAGTTTTTTTTCTTTTAAATTTACTGATTAAGAATTTCAGCCAGGCGGTGATGGCACACACCTTTAATCCCAGTCTTTGGAAGGCAGAGACAGACAGGTCTCTGTGAGTTCGAGGTCAGACTTGTCTACAGAGTGAATTCCAGGACAGCCAGAGCTATACAGAGAAACCCTGTCCCAAAAACCAATAAGTTAATAAGTAAATAAATACTAAACATTTCACATGAAGTACTGTATTTACATCATTCCCTCTCCTCCAGCTCCCTCCATGTTTTCCCCTGCTCAAGTTCATGTCTTCCATTCTTTAATTATTGTTACCCACACACACTTATAATGCAGCTGCTGAATTCATTTAGTGGTACTCATTTGTGTTTGGGGCTGACTGCTTGGCATTGGATAACCTACCAGAGGCTCATGCATGAAAAAGAACAATTCTTCCTCTCTCAGCAGCCATTGATTCCCATCGCAGTCTACCTAGGAGTGGAGCCCTGTGAGAACAGCCCCCTCCCCCCTCCCCATCCGCATTAGTGTGTCAACTTGTTGTCACAGTTCAGGTCTTTAGAGGATGGTATGTGGAGATTTCACAGATGCAGATTCACTGTCGTACGGAGAAGACATAATCTCGCAGCAGATGTCTTGGTCCTCTGCTCTCACAGTCTTCCCCTCACTAGAGCTGTCTCTGTCTCCCATAGATCTTGGTTCTGAATAGCCCAAGAGAGAAGAGCTACACCTGGAAACCCACCCAGCAGTGGGACTTTGAAAACATGCTCTTCCCACCTGGCCAGGAAGCCAGGCATGGAGGTCCCTGCTGTGCCTGCTTGGTTGGAGCCTGGGGCAGGAAGAGGTCAGGTGACCCCAGAGATGGAGACTCCCCTTGGAGTTTCCTGTCTAGGGACAAGATGAATTCTGTGTCTATTTGCTGAGGAGAAAATGAATCTAGGTTTTACAGACATTGGAAAAAGGATTGTGTCAGAATGATGGGGTGGTGGGGGGCGCTGCCTGCGGTTCAGCCTTTAATCCCGGCAGAGGCAGGTGGAGTTCTGCCTGAGGCCAGCATGGTCTCTAGAGTGAGTTCACTACCAGAATTACATGGTGAGACCCTGTCTCAAAAACAACAACAACAACAACAACACACACACACACACACACACACACACACACACACACACACAAAGCAGGGCTGGGTGGCACAGTGGACAAAGTGTTTGCTGTATAATTATGGAGACCTGAGTTCCAGCCCTTACACACAACTAGGCGTGCCTTACGTCTGTAATGCCGTGCTGGGCCCGGTGGAGGTGGGGGCCCCGTGGAGGTGGGGGGCCCCGTGGAGGTGGGCAGATGCAGCATCTCCACAGCTTGCCAGCCAGCCTGGTGGTGAACACTGAGCTCCAGGTTCAGTGAGAGGCCTTGACCTAAACTTACAGGACAAACCCCAGAGAGTGTTGTAGTGATGGATGCTAGTAGTTTTTCCTCCCTCGCCTGAGGTGGAGAATAGAGGCCGGAGCCTTACCACTCTGTTTGAGCTCACCACTCCATGACCCTTTGGCCTCTGTTCCCTCACTGGCTTTTATCTTTATTTATTTTCCTTTTAAGACAGAATTTTGTAGCTGTGGCTGGCCTGGAGCTCAGCATGTAGATCAGACTGGCCTCAAACTCACAGAGACCTGCCTTGGGTTTAAGGGTGTGCACCACCACAGCCAACCAGTCATGCTAATCTTTAAATTTTTGTACATGGGTGTGTGTATGTCTGCATGAGTCTATGCCACATGTGTGCTGGTCCCTGAAGAGGCCAGAAGAGGGCGTCAAATCCCCTAGAGCTGAAGTCTGAACAGTTATAAGCCACCCAACATGCCTACTGTGAACTGAACTAAGGTCCTCTGCAAGGGCAGCAAGTGTTCCTAACCACTGAGCCCTATTTCTTGTTCCAGAAGTCCCTTGGCACATTGTCTCGGGCCTCTCTACTTGTTCTGTTCTTCCCCTAGATCATTCTTCATAGCAGCATGCTCCCCCCCTCTCCTCTTGGCCTCCTTCTCAGCGACCTCCTATGACCACATTACTAGAACTGTTCCCAACCCTCTTCATCCTCCTCCCCATTCTCCTGCCACCAGGGGTCACCTCTCACCTCATTTGCTATAACGTCACCGCCAGCAAGCATGTTCACTGTGCCAGTCCAGCATCTAGACAGGGCTAGGCACTTAGCAAGTGCCCAAGAGATGTTTGTTTGTTTGATCTAGGGTCTCATGTGGTCACGTAGCCCAGGCTGATCTCGAATTTGTTATGTCACTAAGGATGACTTTGAACTTCTGATCCTCCTGCCTCTACCTGGGTTACAGGTGTGCACCACATTGTTTTCAGGGCTTGGGGATCAGTGCTTTAGGTGTGCCAGGTGTGCACTCTACCAAGTGAGTTACACCCCCACCCAACGGAATTTTTAAAATGCATAATAAGCAGCAACAATATGTGTGTGTGTGTGTGTGTGTCTTTTTGTTTTTTTCTTTTTTTTTCAAACAGGGTCTCACTATGTAGCCCTGGCTGTCCTAGAACTCACTGTAGACCAGTCTGGCCTCAAACTCACAGAGACCGCCTTTGCTGGGATTAAAGGAGTACACTATGCCTGGCTGATGATATTTTAAAGGATCCAAATGTGCCTCTTTTCCCTACATAAGCTTAGGTTCCAGAGGAGTAATTTAAACATATCCAACAATTCTTCCTCTCAAAAGGCCAAGGAAGATAACAAGTCAGTCTTCTCAGGCGGAGGGGCCCAGGTGCCTGCAACTGTCTGAGTGTGCCTGGGCCTGTCTGCCTGAGCTGCGGGCGGGGGTGGGGGTGGTAGTGGGAGTAGGGGGGGGGAGCTGGTCTTTGCTGCATAGAGACAGGGTAGGGAGAAACACAGGACACTGTGGAAGTGGGTTAGATACTGAGAAGTACTTATAAATGAGGCCGCACATGGTTTTACTCACAACCAGTGGTATCCATTGGCTGATAATCAAAACTACTTCCTTGAATTATTAATATAGACTAAATGGAATCCATATACACTGTACACAAAAACAGGAGACTAGTTTGCATTTAGAAAAGCTACAAGCCAATTTTTAAATAAGTTTATTGAAATTTGCATACCACAGAATTCATCCTTTTAATGGATACAGTTAAGTAGTTTTCAGTATATTTGAAAGGTTGAGCATCTTTTACCACTGTCTCAATTGATGATATTTCATAACACAAAGGCAGTATCTCCCCATTGCTCCCCCCCCCCCAACTCTTTCTCCATGTTCTGGACATATCACAAGTAGACATGTGATTGGCTTTTTCATGAGGTATAATGTTTCAAGTTTCATCTGTGTTGTAACCTGTATCAACACTTTATTCACTTGTTTATGACCAAATATTAATCCATTGAATGGATATACCACATTTTGTTTATCCATTTACGGGTCTATGAATGTGTGGGTTGTTTCTATCTTCTGATCACCAGTAAGCCATCTGGAAATGTAATGAAATACTTGGTGTTGATGGAGTTAAAAAAAAAAAAAAAAATGGAGGCAGCATGGCTTCCCTGGCAGTTGGTGTGAGCCTTGGAGATGGTGGGTACATCTATCTTTCTGTTCTGGTGTGTAATGTGTTTCTTTTTCTTTTCTTTTTGGTTTTCCAAGACAGGGTTTCTCTGTGTAACAGCCCTGGCTGTTCTGGAACTCACTTTGTAGCCCAGGCTGGCCTCAAACTCACAGAGATCCACTTGTCTCTGTCTCCTTTTTTTTTTTTTTTTAAGCTGAGGATCAAACCCAGGGCCTTGCGATTGCTAGGTGAGCACTCTACCACTGAGCTAAATTCCCAACCCCTTGTCTCTGTCTCCTGAGTGCTAAGATTAAAGGCGTGAACCACCACTGCCAGGCAGGCCTGTAATGTGTTTCTGGGTGTTGATCTGTGAGCCAAGTCTGGATGGCCTTGCCCTTGAGAGCTTCCTCGTGTAGCAACACAGTCCCCTGACCCCTTCTCTCCAGTCTGCTGTGGTGCCAGGATGTCCCCTCTCCTGTCCTGTCCTCTTCACAGTGGCTTTCTGTGAATGCTGGCTGGTTCAGCATCTGGGAGTCGGAGCCCTTGCCATGTAACTGGAGAGGATGGGAGCTGTGAATGGGAGCACCTGCTTGGGTGTGCAGTGGTCTGTGCAGGGGGATCAGGTTTAAATCACTCCTGAGCTTCTTTTACTCCCATTATTGCCTCTGAAAGCACATGGCTGACCTCACTAGGAAAAAAAAATCCCCGAATTCTGATAAAAGCATAAACCATCGACTTCCTTTCCTCCTAGAACAACAGGTGCCTGGCCCTGCTAAACAGGGCCTTTGAATATCCTCAGGCTGCCAGGAGCCCCTGGGGCAAATGCTTCCCCTCTCCAAGGGTCACACAGCCTTGAGGCTTGGCAGGTAGGTTTTGGGGACAGGGCAGGACAGGACTGGAGATAACAATGAGGCCTCTTCATCCTTTGTCCACCTGTCAACCTCTGATTTCCCGATGGTTGGTGATCTGCCATTAGCAGGTAACTCCATCGAGTGTTGTCATTGCCTCTCAGTTGTCTGTGTGTATTGTCTGCAGAGACAGTAGAGAACAGAGAGAAAAGGACGTTAACATGGGAGACTAGGAAGAGCAAACCCGTAAGCCGGCACACACAAGGTGCTAAGAGCAAACCTGTAAGCCGGCACACACAAGGTAGTGGTAACTTGAGCCGGGGTGACTGACGCTGCCTGACTGTTGGGAAACGCTGCTGAAGTTCCTCTGGGGCTCTTCCCTGACATCACCAGACTTGGCCAGCAGAATCTTTTCCACACCGAAGAGAAAGAGAGATAAACAGATGGGCCTCTTAAAGTTAGGGGTAAGGACGAGAAGGCTGGTTGGGGCATTCCTATGGAGACAGACTTGCATCTCATGTAGCATTTACTTTTTTTTTTTTTTTTTGAGCTGAGGACCAAACCCAGGGCCTTGTGCTTGCTAGGCAAGCGCTCTACCACTGAGCTAAATCTCCAACCTGTAACATTTACTAACCACCCCTCACACCCATAGGGGCTCCCAGGTACTGGGATTACAGATGTTCACCATTGTACCCAGTTATTTACACTATGATGTGAGGAACTAACGAATGGAGAATAACCATGTTTGCAGGATACTTGGGGGAGTGAGAAGGCTGGAGGAGGCCTCAGACACCCCAGCTCACGGTGAACCAAAAGCTCCCACTGTACGGCTCTTCTCTCACAGCCTGAGCCCTGAGAGATGGGGAAGGGGGTAGTGCCCTTCCTCCTCTTCTGTTCCGGCTAAGGTCAGAAGACAGTTCTGGAAGCCTCTAAGCTCACACATCCTGCTGACAGGTGACCATCTTGTTCCCCCCCTTCTCCATACACCGTGGGTCCTGGTCAGGAGACCGGCCTTAGCAGTTGCTTCAGAAGTTGGACAGTTCCACAGGTGGGCAACTTCTTTAGCTCTTTGATCCTCCACTCCACCATCTGGATCCACCTGCCCCTGAGCCTGGGAGTCTGCACCCATTTCCATAGCCCAGACCCCAGCCTCTGGTGTCTCAGGGCAACTGGTTGTCACATGCGTTATAACCCTCTCACTCACCGTTCCCAACCCAGCATGGGAAACATGAGTGGATCCCGGAAGCTTTACTGCATGTGGCTCACTGTGACAGCAGCGTAGATGCAGGAGCTTATGAACCAGCTGCTTACTTCTTAGCATTTTGGAGGGTGGGTGGGGAATCTGAGGTCAGGGTACCAGCACAGCACAGTTTGGATGGGTGGCGGACTGTTGGCTTTGCTGCATTCCTGTGTGGCAGCCTAGCTCTCTAACCCTATCCATGAGGATTTACCTCCTTAGCGTCATGTCCTCCCAAAGACTCACCTCCGGACCTCATGATCTTAGATTTCAAGCTTGGAATTTCGGGGTAGGGTCATGAACTTTCAGCCCATACTTCTTGTATAGTCATCATGTGTTTAATTCGTTTTGTTTGTCTGAGCCTGGGTCTCATTGCTGTAACTGCCCTGGAACTCACTTGTAGACCAGGCTGGCCCTGGACTCAGAAGTCTGTCTGCCTCTCTCTTCCAAGTGCTAGGATTCAAGGTGTGCTCCACCACACCTGGCTTTATTTAAACTTTTTAAATATCAAATCAATGCCTGCCACATTATGTAAAAAAAAGGAAAAGGTGATGAACCTGCAGCCTGACAGACCTGCTTTTTGTTTTCTTTGTGATACTGGGGACTGGGCACAGGGCTTCCTGAATGCTTAGCAAACAAGCACAGGGCCACTGAGCAACTCCACCAGCCTTACGTTTTTATTTGTGTGTGTGTGTGTGTGTGTGTGTGTGTGTGTGTGTGTGTGTGTGTGTGGTTTAGAGGACAAATCTCTCCACTGTGTGAGTCCTGGGAATGGGACTCACATCAGCCTTGTTCTCCCGTGTCCTTATCCACTGAGCCATCTCCCTGAGGTCTTTTTACTTTGGAAATGGAGTACCAGTAAGTTGCGCAAGTCATCTTTGGACTACGCTGCAGCCCAGGCTGGCCTTGAATATGTAGTCCTTCTGCCACAGCCTCCTGAGTAGCTGGGATTCTTGGCAGGCCAGCCCCCACATCCACTTTCACTGAGTACTTCCTTTGTGTATATTCGGGCTCATTTATATCTTGTATAGTTATGATCAGAGGACATGTACAAATTTTTGATGGTCCCCCCCCCCCCTTCCAGCATCTGTAATAGTTTCTTCCGTGAGTCTAGGCATTGAAGTTGAAGACCAAAGGATGTAAACACCCTGTAGCTACAGTGAGCATTAGGATGGCGGCACTCTGCACTCCGTTGTGTGGAAACTATAGACCATCGCTCACATTGTAACCAGTCACGTAGACCATGAAGAGCAGGCCCGCCCCTCAGAAGAAGCAGGATCCTGAAGTAGCTTGAAGTAGGACTGGGTTCTGGCCCCAGAGCCATCACCACACACCCAACAATCTGCTGTTTATCAAGGAAAGGACTGCGATTTTAATCCTTCGGAAGGCATAATGAAACAGTAGCCGTACATCCTTTCTAGAACGTCCTGTGTTTTCACCTATGGTTAGCTGGTGGTTCCTCCAGCTTCCTCTCACAGCAGTTGATGTAGTTTGTTTGGTGGGTGACTTCCTTCCTCTCCACATCAGTCCTGCCGTCAACTGAGGCATTAGTTCACACGTCTCTTTGCTCCATGCTTTCTATGGAATCCTCCTGTGTGCTATTTCCCAGAAGAGGCTAGGGTTGGAGGAGAAGGAAGAGCTATGTGGAAGACAGTGGGACCAGAGCCTCAGAACCCAGGAATGTTCACCCTTTCTTCCAGAGAGCTGCTTTCCCCAGGCTGGCAGCCAGCCAGCCATTAGCAGTTTTTAGAAAGCTGTCTAGTTTTTTAAACATTTGTTTTTATTTTTAATGTGTGTGTGTGTGTGTGTGTGTGTGTGTGTGTGTGTGTGTGTGACAGAGAGAGACAGAGACAGAGAGACAGAGACAGAGAGACAGAAACAGGCAGGCCAAGGGAGCATGTCAGATCCCCTGAAGCTGAAATTACAGGCAGCTGTGAGCTGCCCCGTGTGGGTGCTGGGAACCAAACTTGGGTCTTTTGCAAGAGCAACAAGTACTATTAACTGTTGAGCCGTCTCTCCAGCCCTCAGATATCTGTCCATTTGATAGACAGGAAAACTGAGGCCTGTCAGTATTTTCCAAGGCCCTAATCATACTTCCAAAATCTGAGGTCATTGCAGCCTTCACTGATGCCCTTGGCTTTGCTGTGTTCCATACCCATCCTGTCCTGCTTCGAGAGCCTCTGAGATGATTGTCTTGGCATCTCAAGGTAGGGGTCACTTTGGAGCCCCACGGTCATTGAGTTCAGCCCCCTAATGTTTGGTTCTGCAAGTCTTAGGCTAGGACCCTAAGAATTCATGTTTTAATTTTTGAAAAATTACATTTATTTATTTGTGTGTAAGTGTGTTGGGGGTGGGGGAGGGGGGCCACAGCATCAGTGTGGAGGTTGGAGGACAACTTTGAGGAGTTACATCTCTCCTTCTACCATGGGGGTGCCAACTCAGGTTACCAGGCTGCTGGCAAGCACCTTTATCTGCCGAGACTTCTCATTGGCCCTTCCTTCCTTCCTTCCTTCCTTCCTTCCTTCCTTCCTTCCTTCCTTCCTTCCTTCCTTCCCACACATGTGTGGAAACCAGAAGTCAACATGGGATATCTTTCCTCAAATGTTCTTCACCTTGTCATTTGAGACAGCTCCTATCACTGAATCCACTGCTCACCGATTGGCTAGGCTGGTTAGCCAGTAAACCCTGGGGACCCACCTGCTCCCACCACACCCAGTGTGCGGCTTATGTGAGTGCTTGAGATCCAGGCATAGCAGGCCCTTTACCAGCCGGGCCATTTCTCCAGCTCCACCCCCACCCTTCCTGAGGCAGGATCTGACTATGTAGCCCTGGCTAGCCTGAAACTCACTGTGCAGACTGGATCAGGCTGGCCCTCACATGTGTGGCCAGCCTCCTGTCTCTGCTTCCCAAGGGCTGGGATGCTGGGATGCGAGGGGTGGAATGTGTGTTCCCAGCTCATTCTCGGGTGGTGGCACACTGCTTGCCAGAATGAACAAACCTCTGGACTGTCGCATCGTTCAGATTTGGCATTTTTCCCCCTCCCCCTCACCTTCAGAACCACTAAGGAATGGATGAGGCTGGCACCGAGCCACGTGTCTGAAAAGGACTTTCTTTTCAGCATAGAGCAGTTGAGTGGTGCTGGCTAGCGTCCCAGAGCCAAACTGCCGTCTTACTCACCCATGGACAGCCCTTGCTCCCTTACCTGGCAGTCCAGGCATTTGATGAGAGGCCCTCAGGCTGGTAGGATGGGAGTCCTGTCATAGTGTTGGTTTGTGGAATTTGCTGAGCTAATCATTTTCCATGGCAAGGGCGTAAAAAAGATTTCCCATCCTTTTCTGAAAGAAAGATAAATGTGTCTGCAGTTGAAACTTGTTAGATGCTGTGCTCAAAACCGCTAGTCATGTTCTGTCCTCTGAACCCTTTCTCTCTGGTGACTTTCTCTGCTTCTGCTTCTAAAGACCTCTGGAGTTCATTTTTAATGGCTGTCCTGTGTGGGTGTTCCCACCCAAGACATGGCTCAGCAAGGTCCTGGGAACTGCTCCAGGGCTGAGTAGGCAGGAAGGACAGAGAGACATCAGCTGGGGAGAGAATCAAGGAGACACCCCCCACCCCTTTGAGAGAGAGGACAGAAATGTGAGTTCAGGGACCATGTGTTGTGCCCTGAAGCTTCTGAGTGCCAAATGCTCTGTGGTTAACTTTGGGGGAGCAGTGTGCTAGCTGAGGGCCCAGCTGCCTCTGGGTGTGTCCATTGGCCTTGGTAGGACAGAGCCAACTCATTGTATATGTGGGAATCCACCCACAGATTTTTTTTTTTTTTTTTTTGTGTGTGTGTGTGTGTGTGTATAAGTATGAGTTCACATGTGTGCACATACATGTGGGAGTCAGGGTGTTTTTTTCAGTTGCCACATACCTTTTAAGGTTTTTGATGTGTATATATATGGTATGGATATTTAATTGCAAATTTGCATGTGTGTGTGTGTGTACTCCAGTGTAGACGCACGTGTATGTGCAATGCATGTGTATAGAGAGGCCGAGGCTGACAACAGAAGCCTTCCTTGATCACATTCCATTGAGCCCCTGGAACCTAGAGCTTGCTGCTGTGACTAGTCTAGCTGGCCAGCTTCCTGAGATCCAGAGCAGGAATTACAGGTGGGCTGCAACACCCACCCAGCATTTAGGAGGGTCTAGTCTTCATACATGTTGCTTGCCAAAGAAAGAAAGCACTTGAACTGAGCCGCCTCCCCAGTCTGTCCTGTGTCGTGTGTGTGTGTGTGTGTGTGTGTGTGTGTGTGTGTGTGTGTGTGTCCCTTTCTGATACAGTGTCTTCTACTAATCTGAAACTTACCACGTATGCTTGGCTAGCTGGCTGGCCAGCATCTCCCAGGAATCCTTCTGTCTATAGGAAGCCTACCCTATACCTGGTTTAAAAGAAAAAAAGGGGGGGTTGGGGATTTAGCTCAGTGGTAGAGTGGTTGCCTAGCAAGTGCAAGGCCCTGGGTTTGGTCCTCAGCTCTGGAAAAAAAAAAAAGGTTTATTTTTATGTTGTGTGGGAGTGGGTCCATAAATGTGAGGCCAGGGGCCTGTGGAGTCCAGAGCTGGGGTTACAGGCAGCCATAAAGCACCCAACCTGAACGCTGAGAACTAAACTTGTCTACCCTGGAAGAGCCAGATTTGCTCTTAAATGCTGATCCCACTCTCAAGTCCCAAGTCCTGGTTTTTTACAAATGTCAGTTCCAAGGATCAGACTCCTTCTTGAGCCTGAAAGCAAGCACTTTGTGGGCTGGGCCATCTCTCCAGGCCCACTCAGAGATTTCTAGTAACTCTGGTCTGATCAAATCTTGTTGGTTCACACTGAAACCTCAGAATGATTTTCTACACCATCTGGCTCCCACGAGTGTCTCATGCTTGCTCTTTACATTCCTGGTGGCCTCCAAAGCAAGAAAGTGATAGCTGACATGTGGGATGTTTCCTGTGCTCCGGGCACTGCTCCTAGCATCTCTCTGTCCCCTCATGGGCAGCAGCCCTGGAAGATTGGCTACGCTCATTAGCCCCATTTTACAGATGGGGAAACTGAGATGTCATGAGGTCACATGATTTGTCCAACAACATACAGTCAGCAGATAGCAAGCAGCCAATGGCTTCTTCACTGCCAGAGCTGAACATTCTGACAAGCCACAGCCTGGGAAGAGCCCTAACCAGTGGCCTCCTGCCCTAGCATCTTGCGCAGCTTTGCCTGAGGCTTCAACTGCTGCTCTATGGTTTCTAAGGAAGGGGAAGCAAGGGAGGCTGTGGGGGGGTTCAGATTCTGCAAACCTCCGGGGCCAGCTACCCTATGGCTCTGCCTGGCAGCCATTTTGATGGGACTAGGGAAGCGGCTGCCTGAAGAGGAGGTTCTTGAGCCCCTGACAGAGAGGGCTGTACCTTGTGATGTGAGAAGGAGTTAGAAATACATTCCTGTCCAGTCTGGTGAGTGGTCAAAGACTAGATGTTAAGTCAATATACCATAAACCACCCATGAGAAATCTAGATGTGGTCTCTCATATCTGCAATCCTAGCACTCTAGAGGCTGAGGCAGGAGGATTGTGAATTTGAGCTCAGTCTGGGTTCAAACACTGGGGGGCTACAGATTGAGTGGAGCTAGAAAATGCTGTACAAGCATGAAGACCCAAGTTTGGATACAGAGAACAAAAAGCCCGGTGGATCCCCAGAGCCCCCTGGCCAGCCAGCCTAGCAAAATCAGGGTGCAACCAGAGACCCGCCTTTCAAAAAAAAAGGAGAGCAATAAAAAACACTCAGCATACATGCACACACATATGTAAGCTCCTCACCCCAACACACGCACACACACACAGAGCAAGCAAGCAGTCCATAGGACAGCTTTGGGGAGTGTTCTTTCCTGTGGCTGAATAATCAGAGGGAGTGGAGCCTGGCTGGAGCAAAGGGAAGAATTTCTATTTGGAGGAAGCGACCTAGAGCATGCTGGGTTCCAGCAGATGAGAGCCTGCTGTCTTCATGCCGAGTCTAAGATCTATGGTCTTCAGGATATACACACAGTATCTCCTGAGTGTGCTTCTGATGTTCTCTCTGTACGTCACTGGCCCATCATTCGGCAACATTTGGCAGATCAGTTTAATAGGTGTCTTGTATTCTTGCTCCAAGGCTGGGGGTATGTGGACAGTGTTCCAGACACAGGACACAGCTTCAAGAATCCCATATGGACGAGGAGACAAACCACTGTAGAGTGGGTGAACCCCACGGACTCCATGAAACCCAAGGTCACATTGGGCAGCTCTTCAGATACAGACTGCTAAGTCCCACCGGGAGAGGAGCGGTGGGCATGAGGAAGCAGGGTGCGAAGGGGAGCTTAAGGAGGAAGCCAAGTGTATGCAGGCGGGGAAGAAAGGGAAAGATGGTGGTGGAGTTAGACAAGACCAGCCAGAGCTGAACTTGACAGTCACATGGGCACCCAGGCCTCTCACACAGCCTGGGACCTGGCTGGATTTGCAGTTCTAGCAACTAACCCGTGAGAGCTGCGGGCCTGCCAACCCCCACATTCATTCTCTGTGAGCTGAAGTCTTGATGGAGATGCTGGACACTCTCCGCTGAGAAGTGGCGGGCACCTGAACTGGCGCCAGGAAATGGAGGGCGGCAGGAATGTGTCAACACCAGCAGCTGGCCGATATCTGATCCTGGCTCTCCGTGACTTCCGCTTCACCCATTGTTAACATACCAAGCAGGCTGTGGATGCATGAATGAATGAATGAATGAATGAATGAATGAATGAATGAATGTAGAAGAGTTCCTGCCTGGGCCATCCCAGCCAGGACAGAATAACCCTGGCTGTCCAGCTCCGAGGGCTGGTACTGCTGGCCTTCGATGCTCAGAAACCTGTTTTGAGTAACGGCCCTGATGAGCAACTTAGATGGAAGTCAGTGTTATTATTGTTTTTACTGGGACAGAATCACCGTTTTACAGAGTAACTCCCCCAATGGCTTATTAACATAACAAGGCTTATCTTTCATGCATGGTACAGCCTGTGTAAGCAGGAAGCATATTGCCCATTCACACGAGTCTTTCTCGAGTTCATCTGTCTTCCAGAGCAGTGGTCCCTACTCAGAGTGAGTCTCGATATTACCCGAGGATGAGGATTTTTGTGTAAAGAACTTGCTATGTTAGCATGAAGGTCCAGGTTCAATTCCCCAGAACTTACATGAAATATGAGTTAGAGCAGTATGTGCCGGTATCCACAGGGCTGCTGGAAGCAGGGACAACGGAACTCCTGGAGCTCAGCTGGCCAGCCAGGCTAGCCAATTGGCAAGCTCTGTGCTCACTGAGAGACCCTGTCTCAAAAACTAAGATGGAGAGCAATTGAGGAAGACACCCACATTGACGTCTAGCCTTACATGGGCACACATGTGCACATGCACACACACCATACCAAAACCTCCATTCTCTCTCTCTCTCTCTCTCTCTCTCTCTCTCTCTCTCTCTCTCTCTCTCTCGGTTTTTTTGAAACACAGTTTCTCTGTGTGGCCTTGGCTGTCCTGGAACTTGCTCTGTAGACCAAGCTGGCCTTGAACTTGGGATCTGCCAGCCTCTGCCTCTAAGTGCTGGAATTAAAGGCATGCACTACAATCACTCAGCAAAGAAAATGTGTTGTTTCTAATTTTTTAATGATTTATTTTAATTTATGTGCATTAGTATTTTGCCTACATGTTTGTCTCTTGAATCTTCTGGAACTGGAGTTACCGACAGTTGTGAGCTGCCATGTGGGTGCTGGGAATTGAACCAAGGTCCTCTGGAAGAGCAGTCACTGAGCCATCTCTCCAGCACCTAAAACCTCTCTGTTTCTTTTTTCTTCTTTAATTTTTAAAATGTATTTATTTTGTTTTAAAATCTCTATATTTCTAGAGTCCTACTTCATTGTAGAAAGCCTGAGAATTGCTTGGCTCAGAGGTTCCCAGCAGCAGCAGCAGCAGCAGCAGCAGCAGCTGGCCCCGGGGAACACCCTTTGAGAAACCCTGTTCTAGAACTTTATAGTTCCCCTCTTGATGGGCTGCTTCCAGCCAAGAGATGAGGGATGAGAGCAAATGGAAGTTGGGTGCAATGACCCCACTTCTCACCCCAAGGGAACTTGACCAGTGCAGTCCTCTCATGTGCCCAGGAGAAACATGGCGTGGCATTGTCTCTGCTGCGCTTAGAAAGACGGCACAGAGCTTGGTTTAACCTGGTCTCTATCTTCTAGTTCATCACCAGGAGTTTTGATGACTAATAGGCACGAGACAGCAGATAATGGGGCTGGGGGATGGCTAATTTGGGAAAGTACTTGCCACAAGAGTATACGTTCAGATCCCCAGTACCCACATACAAAACCAGGCACAACAGCATGATCCTGCAATCCTAGTGCTAAGAAGGAAGACTTGGGTTCCTAGCACCATCATGGAGCCGTGGGGCAGCTCACAATTGCCTGGAACTCAAGTTCCAGGGCACCTGCATGTACAAGTACACACACGCAGACACATACATACAAACAGGTTCCTCAGGCAGATAAACGGTCCTTGGTGCTCTAGCCCTGCCATTGAATCCTGGGCCAAAGGAAGAACACTGTATGTTGTAGTCAAGCTGTGCTTCCACATAATGGACTTTGCTTCAGATAATTCATTCTTGATATCTTTTTTCATCCTTGCTGCCTCGTGACTCTGAGACCCTTACAACCCCACTTGCCTACATAGGGCTTATTTTTCATTCGTGTCGTAGTTTAGTCCAGATCTGAGGGATCATCACGGGGTGGCACAGCATGGTCCATAACTTTTTGTTTTCTATCCCAGCACCCCTAAGGTTGAGAAGCTAAAGCATGCTGAATAAAATAAGGGAAAGTCTGGCTTGGCGTGGATGTGGTGTACTGAGCAGTGGCTGCGTTGCAGAGCTCAGCTCAAGGGAGAGAACGCTCAGACCCCTTCGGGAACTTCAGGCCCACCTGGCTGTGGGGACCACAGCTTGAACAAAACCGAAGGAGGCAGAGATGAGAGGAGGGTGGGAATCACCGAGTGTCATCCATTGAGACTTCCATAAAGTTGAGCTGCAGGTGTGGCAGTAGCGTTTGGTGCTGAGTGTTGTTCCGTAGGGGAGGGTTAGCATTAGACTTGGGGTGCATACCGGAGCCACTCATGTGGAGCTTGCTAGGTTCTGTGTGAAGGAAATGTCTTTGGGAAAGAAATTAGATTGGAAGAATGAGGAAGTGACCAGGCTGGAAATCCTTTCCACGGAGCAAGCTAATGTCCCGCCAAGCCTCAAGGGCTGGGTAGGGTCTGAGAGTCAGAAGGAGGAGTTGGGGAGCTCTGGTCAGCAGATGAGTGTGGGAAGGGCAGGAGAAGGCTTTGACAGGCAGGAGGAAGGCCTGGACCGTGTCTCTGGTCTCCAGCTGAGGATGAACTAGGTGGTGTTCTGGAAAACAGTTTGTCAGACAGGACAGTGGGATCATGTGTGAGAAAGGTGACCCAGAGGCAGCAGCTTGCACTGACTGCGTGTGAAGGGAAACCAGAGGACAAGGGGCAGACATGTCAGTTCACAGGACGAGGCCAGTGGCCCCCTAGGGGTTCAGCTGTGTGTGTGGTGGTGATTACAGAAGTCTGCAACTCTTCCATGGATGGTGGTGGCATCTTCCTCACAGAGCAGAGCATGATGGAAGATGACCTCCTCAGCCCACTCTTTTCACGCCCCTTTCTCACTGTGTAGGGACAAGGCTGGAGCTCCCTCCAGGCCTGTACTGCCCCCTTTGAGCCCACTAGGCAGGAAACCAGCTCCTTTCTGTTTGATTTGGCCTGTGGCCTCCTCTCAGGGCCAGGTGTGCCGGGCACTCACAGGAGTTACCTCTTCCCATTCTCCCAGCACCCCTGTAAGGCAAAGACTCTCACCATCTGCTCCGGTATGTCAGAAATGAGGAAACAAGCTCACAGGCTCAAAGAGGTCATAGCCTGCCTTGAGTTCCCCTAGCAAAGTTCAGCAGCAAGTTCTGTCTACAGCTGGGTGCTTGGACTCCGCCCACGGAGCTCATGATCTCCCGTTGTTCAGGCTCTGTGACAGCCTTGTGAAGAAGTCTGTGCTCTTTAGGACATGAAGCTTGATGTTTCTAGGCAGGGAAGGAGTTGAAACTAAGGAAGATACCAGTGTTCAGCTCATACGCACTGGTAATAGCTAGAGAGTTGACAGTGACCAGTTTGTGCAACACACCGGCTTAGGACTTCCGGAACCCTCAGTAAAGGGTCCTCCTATTGGGCAAAGTGGGAACCTGGCAAAAGTGCTGTGGGTCAGAGTGGCCTCTAGCTGCAAAAAGGGTCATCTTGACTGCTGTGGGTTTCCTACAGAGGTTGCATCTGAGTGACAGAATCAAGGGGTCTCTACCTGAGGTGTCACAGTGGCACTGAGGTTCTGGCCTTTGGGGGTCAGAGAGTGTTACAGAGCTGAAGCTCATGGGCTGTGGTAGTTTTGTGTGTTGAGTGTGAGTGTGTGTTCATGTGTGTACAGATGTACATGTGCACATGTGTGAGTGGGGAATCAGAGTACAACCTTGGGGACTGGTCCTCAGGGACACTTGCCATCTTTTTGTTTGAGACCAAGTCACTCACTGGCCTGGAACTTTTGCCAAGTAGGCTAGGCTAGCTGGTCAGTGAGCTCAGGGACCTGCCTGCCACCTCCTCCCATCCTGCTGTCCCTGGGGTTACATGCACGTACCGCTATGGCCAGGTTTTTATGTGGGTTCTGGGGATTGAACTTGGGTTCTTACAATAGCAAGGCAAATGCTTTACCAACTGAACCATTTCCTCCGCTCCATGGTGTGACTTGGTGGCTAGTTCATAAGGTGATATTGAGAGCTAGGTGGTCCTTAGCTGATGTAGGCTAACTGCCTCCTGATACAACTGTGCTCTCTGCTGCTTTGTGGAGCACCAGGAGGTTCACGGCCTCTCAGGCGAAGAGATTTCTTGGTCAGCAGTGTCTATGAGGCCTATCTCCCCTCCTTCTCCAGGGAGCTGTTGTGGCTTTTCCTCCCCGCTGAGAGGCGCCATGCAGAGCTGGAACTCTGATCCCCTTCCCCTTGGCTGGAAAGAGTAAGCCTTGATAGCTGTTTGGCTCATGGGACCCCACACTTGCTTGATTTAGGCTTCCACCCTTATTCTTTCTGGGCTGTGCATTCCTCGTATTACAGGGCACACATGCGCGGCCTGGGAAGTGTCGTCACCACTACCCTTT